>NW_028227265.1:30010000-30462500 GCF_978045245.1 Mus caroli
CAAGTGTGTGATTTATTCTTTCTCAAATAGCATAGCAGTATGTTGTATTGTATAATATTTTTGGATTTTATAAAATAGCCTTTATTTCCATATTTCATATTGTTCTCAGATGGCATTTCATGCAAATCCAAAATAGAGCATCCAAAGAAGCATTATTAATATACAAAAAAAAAGTTCCTAAGAAAAAATATTTTCAAGGTCACAGAACTGGCAACTAGAAAATTTTGGTTTGAAAGCCTGACACCAGCTTCTCAGAGCTGACTTAATACAGTGTTTTTCACTGGAACAAGTGGTAGTGGTGAAATGCAGTCCTAAACCAACTCATGTTTGCAAGATATTCTTCTCAGATTCATAAAATGCTTATAATATTCATGGACATGACAGTAAACAACAGGCAATGGAAAACATCTAAGGACACTTACATGAGTAGTGTTCATGTAACCTTTCAGTCCATACCGTCCCTTGTGAATAAGGAAATCACATGCCAAAGGAATGAAATACCCTCAAACATTCTTATAGGACACCATTTCTCTTCTAACCTTAGTAAATTTTGAGACCTTGCACTGAGAAAAATCTACTTGTTCCATAAATTTTTGCTCACTTATAAATATTTTGCTTTAAAATTTTTTGAAGAGTCATTTACAATCTTTGTACCTGCTGTAGGCCTCATTTATTTATATCTTCACATTTCAGAAGAGAGGGGGATATGTCTTTCTTTGTGGGCCATGACATTTATAGTTCATGGAAAACTCTTCAGCATAGATTATTAAATATAAGAGTGTTTCTTCATATCTCGTCCCAGTAACATTACAGACACATTCTAAGTGTTGAGCTAACATCAACAACATTGAAATTAAAGAGATTTCATGTACCACAGCATTTAGATTTACATAGTTTATATCTGAGAAATTATTCTTACTCCTCAATGGAACTCAGATATTGGTCAGAAAAGCTTGCTTCTCTAATACAATGGATAATCTCTTTTATGTAATACCTCTTAAGTAGACCATGCTTCAATCCTAAATCATGTAGTCACTAAGTAAGAGGGTAACCAATCCCTTTTGTCCAGGTGAGCTACAGATTCTATGCTTATGTATTTTCAGGTAGACTTTTCTTTCTAGATCTCTGACACAAATGGAATCTGATTACAACACTATTCACATTCATATGATTGTCTTATTAGAAATGGGTTGGAAAACCAACTTCTGAGCTTTTGAAAAAAGAAAACTTGAAGCTCTCTATTTTGTGGATTCTGCAGATTCAAAACAGGCAGCCATCATCACATTTCTCCCATGTTCCCACATCTATTCTGCACATTGCACCATATGCTCTATTTTCCAAACTGTGGCTTATTTAGGTAAGGTATTGTAGATTAAATGCAAAACATAGTAATTACTATTTGAGCTCTTAGAAGACAAATATTAAATGTGCTTTGTGTTTTAAAAAATGAAAAGGAATGAGTGTATTGACACCAATATTTGAGAATACAGAGAGGAAAAGAATAGAAAAGAAAGGCTTCAGGCTTGTCTCTCACTGCATTATTTCTCTTCTCTTGTTGAGGCAATCCAGTCCTTCTGTCAACCTCTGTTGAAGTGTCTGTCCCCGTCAATTATATGTCATTGCTTAATGCCATTCTTAAAGAGACTTACAAACTTTCTGAGTGACATTGTAACTTCAATCAATATGCATTTCTGCCATGGTGGAAATTATTTTTGAAAATCTCTGCATCCTTCCTAGGCTCTTGAGATCTTAATTGCCTAGAGTGCCACTCGAGCGCTACACTTTCTGCACGTGGTTTCATTTGAAAGAAGCCTGTGTAAGCATAAGGTGCATTTCATTCATAAGGCAGTTATACAAGTTGTAAAGCCTTGTCAGATGCACAGTGTGGGACACTGTGGCAAGTTAGAAGATGGTCTAGACTTCGGTGAGCTGTGAAACAAACTCTCAAAGTGTTTACTAAACAGTCTAAAGGCAAATATATTTATACTCATGAATCTGACTTCTACAACCCCTGAAAAACCAGGGAGTCAGTATCAACTATGGAGATGCTGAGTTGCAGTTTTGAATACTGAAACTCTTACTGTTTAACCTATAAGAGATTGTGACAATTAAGTGGAATTGTGCTTCTGGGATGAGACATTGAAAGCATTCAATTAGTGCTCTTTTGTCCTCTGTCAATCTCAGTCTCTAGAAAAAAAAAAGTGTTTTTTTTTTTAGTTTTTGTTTGTTTGTTTTGGTTTGGTTTTTGTTATTGTTGTTGTTGTTTTCCTGATAAAGTTCATGACAGAATACATGAGTATAAGATGGAAAAAGAACCCAGACTCATCCTGATTGAAAATATTCTGTTTGTAGTATGCTGAGTGATCATATTTTGACTTTGTTTCTCACTGGCTCTCTTATTCATGCTTCATTCATTTTTCCCACTGGCTATTCCACCCCTTTACCTCTCTCTGCCTAAACCCTACTTCCCTGCCTCCTCCCTTTCTCCCATCTATATGTGACTCTTTTTTCTTAAATTAGGTATTTTCTTCATTTACATTTCCAGTGCTATCCCAAAAGTCCCCCATAACCTCCTACACCCACTCCCCTACCCACCTACTCCCACTTCTTGACCCGGGCATTCCCTTATACTGAGGCATATAAATTTGCACGACCAATGGGCCTCTCTTTCCACTGAAGGCTGACTAGGCCATCTTCTGATATATATGCAGCTAGAGACACGAGCTCCGGGGGGTACTGGTTAGTTCATATTGTTGTTCCACCTATAGGGTTGCAGATCCCTTTAGCTCCTTGGGTACTTTCTCTAGCTCCTCCATTGAGGGCCCTGTGATTCACACAAAAGCTGACTGTGAGCATCCACTTCTGTGTTTGCTAGGCCCCAGCATAGTCTCACAAGAGACAGCTCTATCTGGGTCCTTTCAGCAAAATCTTGCTAGTGTGTGCAATGGTGTCAACTTTTGGAGGCTGATTATGGGATGGATCCCCAGATATGGCAGTCTCTAGATGGTCTGTCATTTTGTCTCAGCTCCAAACTGTGTCTCTGTAACTCCTTCCATGGGTGGTTTGTTCCCAATTCTAAGAAGGGGCAAAGTGTCCACACTTTGGTCTTCGTTCTTCTTTAGTTTCATGAGTTTCACAAATTGTATCTTATATCTTGGGTATCCTAAGTATCTGGGCTAATATCCACTTATCAGTGAGCACATAGCATGTGAGTTCTTTTGTGATTGGGTTACCTCACTTAGGATGATGCCCTCCAGGTCCATCCATTTGCCTAAGAATTTCATAAATTCATTCTTTTTAATAGCTGAGTAGTACTCCATTGTGTAAATGTATCACATTTTCTGTATTCATTCTTCTGTTGAGGGACATCTGGGTTCTTTCCAGCTTCTGGCTATTATAAATAGGGCTGCTATGAACATAGTGGAGCATGTGTCCTTCTTACCAGTTGGAACATCTGGATATATGCCCAGGAGAGGTATTGTGGGATCCTCTGGTAGTTCTATGTCCAATTTTCTGAGGAACCACCAGACTGATTTCCAGAGTGGTTGTACAAGCTTGCAATCCCACCAACAATGGAGGAGTGTTCCTCTTTCTCCACATCCTCACCAGCATCTGCTGTCACCTGAGATTTTGATCTTAGCCATTCTGACTGATGTGAGGTGGAATCTCAGGGGTTTTGATTTGCATTTCCCTGATGATTAATGATGCTGAACATTTTTTTTCAGGTGCTTCTCAGCCATTCAGTATTCCTCAGGTGAGAATTCTTTTTTAAGCTCTGCACCCCATTTTTTAATGGGGTTATTTGATTTTTTGGAGTCTACCTTCTTGAGTTCTTTATATATATTGGATATTAATGCCCTATCTGATTTAGGATAGTTAAAGATCCTTTCCCAATCTGTTGGTGGCCTTTTTGTCTTATTGACAGTGTCTTTTGCCTTACAGAAGCTTTGCAATTATATGAGGTTCCATTTGTCGATTCTCAATCTTACAGCACAAGCCACTGCTGTTCTATTCAGGAATTTTTCCCCTGTGCCCATATCTTCAAGGCTTTTCCCCACTTTCTCCTCTATAAGATTCACTGTATCTGGTTTTATGTGGAGTTTCTTGATCTACTTAGATTTGACCTTAGTACAAGGAGATAGGAATGGATCAATTCGCATTCTTCTACATGTTAACTGCCAGTTGTGCCAGCACCATTTGTTGAAAATGCTGTCTTTTTTCCACTGGATGGTTTTAGTTCCCTTGTCAAAGATCAAGTGACCATAGGTGTGTGGGCTCATTTCTGAGTCTTCAATTCTATTCTGTTGGTCTACTTGTCTGTCTCTATACCAGAACCATGCAGTTTTTATCACAATTGCTCTGTAGCACAGCTTTAGGGCAGGCACGGTGATTCCACCAGAAGTTCTTTTATCCTTGAGAAGAGTTTTTGCTATCCTAGGTTTTTTGTTATTCCAGATGAATTTGCAGATTGCCCTTTGTAATTCGTTGAAGAATTAAGTTGGAATTTTGATGGGGATCGCATCGAATCTGTAGATTGCTTTTGGCAAGATAGCCATTCTTACTATATTGATCCTGCCAATCCATGAGCATGGGAGACCTTCCCACCTTTGGAGATCTCCTTTAATTTCTTTCTTCAGAGACTTGAAGTTCTAATCATACAGATCTTTCACTTCCTTAGAGTCATGCCAATATATTTTATATTATTTGTGACTATTGAGAAGGGTGTTGTTTCCCTAATTTCTTTCTCAGCCTGTTTATCCTTTTTGTACAGAAAGGCCATTGACTTGTTTGAGTTAATTTTATATCCAGCTACTTCACTGAAGCTGTTTATCAGGTTTAGGAGTTCTATGGTAGAATTTTTAGGGTCACTTATATATACTATCATATCATCTGCAAATAGTGATATTTTGACTTCTTCCTTTCCAATTTGTATTCCCTTGATCTTCTTTTGTTTTCGAATTGCTCTTGCTAAGACTTCAAGTATAATGTTGAATAGGCAGGTAGAATGGGGGCAGCCTTGTCTAGTCCCTGATTTTAGTGGGAATGCTTCCAGCTTCTTGCCATTTACTTTGATGTTGGCTACTGGCCTGCTGTAGAATGCTTCATCATGTTTAATTATGGGCCTTGAATTCCTGATCTTTCCAAGACTTTTATCATGAATGGGTGTTGGATTTTGTCAAATGCTTTCTCCACATCTAAAGTGACTCTTAAAAAAGAAGTGGAGCTTTGACAAGTTATAGTGATGTTCACTTTATAGAAGTAGAGAGTGGCAAAGACAGTTTTAAGATACTGTTAAAGAGAGGAGTCTCTCATGACCACCTTCTGAAAGGCCCAACAAGCAGCTGAAAGAGTTAGATGCAGATATTTAGACCCAACCAATAGACAGAAGCTGGTGAAGCCTGTGGTTGAATTAGGGAAAAGCTGGAATAAGCTAAGGAGGAGGGCGGCCCTATAGAAAGACCCACAATCTCAACTAACCTGGACTCTCAAGATTGCTCTGACACTGAGCTACCAACCAGACAGCATACACTGATGACATGAGGTCACCAACCCATATACAGCAGAGGACTGCCAGATCTTGACTCAGTGAGAGAATATGCACCTAACTCTCAAGAGACTTGAGGACCCAGGGAGTTGAGAGGTCTGGTGGGGTAGAGGTAGTGGGTTGGGACATTCTTTTGGAGACAACGGAGAGGGTTTATGGGATGTGGAACAGTTAGAGGGCAGACCAGGAAGGTGGTAAAGACTGGACTGTAAAAAAAAATTAAAGAATAAATAATTTATAAGGAAAAAAAGATACTGTTGAAGGGATTTATCATTTGAATTGTAAGAGTTTGTCACCACACTAAGGTTGTCAACAAAAAATGGCATGATATATAGGCTCATATTTATATTTTACATTAAACTGAGTCAGAGTGCTGTAGAATTTTCCCAAGTTTATCCAGCAAGAGAATTGTGAGCTAGGATGTCAGTCCTTTGAGGACTTAGTCTGCATCAAGGTGCTCTGTCTGTAACAGCACTACACAGCTACCCTATTCATTTCTTTGATGGGATGACACTAAGCCTGCAGTTTTGTTTCCCTCTTAGGGAAGGGCTGACTCCATATCTAATAGCTGCTATTAACATTCTCATTCAAGGTCCTTTTAAAATGTAGGAGTAGCTATGAGATTAATTTCTTTTAAAGCAAAGTTGAACCAGCTTTTCTATTGATGCTATGAAGAGGAAAATAGTCTTGCCCAAGGTCGATAAAGAATTGAAAAGTGAGGTTAATAATAAAAGCAGAATTAGAAGCAGTTTCAGTGGTGATATGTCATGTTCAAGCCTATAAAATAAATAGCAATTATCACATTAGAAAAATGAGTTTCAGAATGGGAACTGTTGCTGACGACTCCATCTATGCTCTTCTCTCTTCTGGCTTGTTCACTTTGTGTCTCTTGTTGAATAAATCAATCTATGATACTTCCCACCCATATGCTTAAAATGAAAGCTATATTCTTCTTTGAAACTCTCTAACCATAAATAAAACCATGCCATTAGAAAAGATTCTCCCTATATATTGGCTTAACATATTAGCAAATGTTTTCTCTATTATACTTTGTGGATGAAAAAAAAACTTACTTGCTCATTTCTATTATAACTAAAATAAAATAGTAAACTCGCACCAATAGTATCAGATAGTACCTGCGGCATTGTACATATGAACTATTTTAAGTTATCCTTACGTTACTTATATATTTATATAATCTTTTAAATTACTGATAGTCTGGCAAGTTAACCATCATTATTGCCATTTTACATGTCTGCAGTGGGAGTCTGAGAAGGCATTACAATGTTCAGTTCCACAGCACCAGAGAGTGTCAAAGACAGTAACACACTTTTCAAAGGATATTTTATTTTAATCCTTAAGTGTTTATCACCACCTATTGTTGTCAATAGAATATTCAAATATAAATGAAGACACCAGAGGCAGAAGTTTGTCATATATCTTTCCAAAGCTCTTTTGAAGGTAACAGTTCTGAATTTTCATTGTCATATACATGCAAGTGTATTTCAATGTAGCAATTACCTCTAAGTCATTTCTGTGTCATTTATATCAGGTATAAATATGAGACTGATAGTTTGAGTGCATAAGGATGCTTGATTTTATATTAGAAGTGAGATGAAATGCTATATTCTAACTGAACCAGTGTTACTATTCTCCTCCAAGTAGGGTGGACTTCTCTGTCTAAATTTTTTCTACTCTGGATACCTTAGACATCATCACTGCACAATTCCATGCAATTTTCATCTCTAATAATAAACTACACATTTCTCTGTGTCTCTACATATGTGTCCAGGGTGATGAAATGATTTATAAACAATCAGTGCAAGATGATTAGTACAATGTAAAAGCAAGTTTACCAAAATAAAAATGCAATTACTTCTGCTTCTGAGAGATAGTGAAAGGGAAATTTGGTTACAGGGCACATCTTATGTAACGCATATGTCTCTATTTTATTTACAGATATCAAAGGCTTTATGTTTACCTAAGACTGCCTTGAAGGCACTAAAGCAATCACACTTAGAATACCTGAAGAAGAAGCTTTTTGAAAAAGTACTGAAGAAGAATTGTCACATCTAAAGCAGTAGTTCTCAAAGTATAACCTCAGATAACAGCATCAGAATCACATTTGTAGCTGTTCATCCCAAAATGTCTTACTGCATTAAAAATGTACTAAGTCAGAAACTGTGTAATCTGGGCCCAAAACACGCTTATTTAATACTGACAGGTAATATACATGCACATATCCAAGAACTAAATTTTAGTTTCAATGCTTTTTAAATGCACACATACACTAATTCATGTGAGAATTAATGACTATTAGAAAGACTTTCCAGGCACTGATTGATTGGTTGATTTTGCTTCATTGTCATGTGTTCCTCAGTGAATTTAATGAGCAGAGTCAAGACCTAAATGATCCAGGTGATGGCCCTATGGTTTCTCTAGAATAGTACTCAAATTCAAATTATGTCTTCAATCTGCATTACCTCTGAATGTTTCTCAGACACTAATCTATTTGTTTGTTTGTTGGTTGGCTGGTTGGTTTATACAATTTTTTTAAAAATTCCATCAGGTGTGGTTGTGCCTGCTTTTATTCCTGCACTTGGGAGGCAGAGGTAGGCGGGTTTCTGAGAGTTCATGACCAGCATGGTCTTCAAGGAGAGTTCTTGAATATCCAGAGCTGTTGTATAGAGAAACGCTGTTTCCAGAAAGGAAAAACAAATACAGAAAAAAAAATAAATGCTCAGCTTTGAGTTTTACATTAGGTAAAGAAATTACTTTGCATGACCACTTGGTAGACATGAGATAGGTACTATCTTTCATGTTCAGAAGAAGAAACTGAGGCATGGATGCAGTATGTAATTTTTGGAGTCTCTCATGACTAAGATAAACTCTGATTCCTCGTCTTAGAAGACTGTGTTTTCAGCTATTCTTTGGCAACATTCCGAGCCCACAGAAGGCACACAACTCTCTTTCATTGTTTTTCTTCTTCTCCAAGACTTAAAGATTCATTTCTGTAATGAGAGTCTTGTTTGTTATACCAGAGCAACGTCAGGCTCATTCCTTACAGCACTGATTTTTAGAAGTTTGACATTATGTGTTTAGGAAGAGAATAATCTTTTAAAAAATGTTTTAATATGATTTATTCCATGTGTTCATGTGGGGGAATTTTCAAGTATGTGCATGCCACAGTGTACATATGGAGGTCAGAGTTCAACTTTTTGGAGTCAGTTTTCATTTTCCATCTTATGGGTCCCAGGGATCAAAGGCAGGTCATCAGGCTTATGGGAAAGTGTCTTTATCCACCAGTCAATCTAATCTATACACAGGAAAGATTTTCTTTTTAAAGAAGGAAATTAGAGGGGATGATGTTTTATGAAGCAAATCAGAATGTTTCTAGATTTTGTATTTAGGCCAAGGTAAAAGCTTGGTTGGGGTTTGTTCATTGTATTTTGCCCTAAATCTTCACTGTGGTTCCTCACCCCCATACAAGTGTTTATGTTAATTTCCTTTCAGAGAACAACACCAAAAGTTCGAGCTGTGAAACAGCTTTAAGATGAACAGAAGTATATAATTCTATTTGAGAACCTATCTAGTTTTGATAACACTTTTAACTATCCCATCGATAGAAATAATCACAGCATTGTACAGTGTTTCCTTCTTTGCCCCAGTGGATTCTTTTATATAACATCTAAAGGTGACTTTAGTACTTTCTCACCAAAGGATTAGATCTGGCCTTCAAAGAATTATTTTGAGTAGTATTTTAAGGATTCCAGAAAAAAGAAAGAAAATATATGTTTTTAGAAAAACATGAATTATTGCATGTTTGCAAGGCTCCACATGCCCCTCCATGCATTTGCTACACAAATCTAACTTGATCCTCACAAAGCACTATGAGGAATGACTATGGTTATTTCCATATACCTTAAGCAAAATCATTTTTCTGATGGCTTTTCAGTAATTAAAACCAAGAAACAAGAAATTGTGCCTTCAAATATAAGTTCAAGGGGTCCTCTCAGTTGATATGATTTAGAAGAAAATGAACCAGGAACCACCGCGAGATTGAAAACATGGTTCAACCTGTTTTAGTCTGCTAGGCTAGATAAAACATCTAATGTGTCTGGTGCCAGGTGGTGTATTGCCACCATATTTAAACACAATATAACTTAGGAAAAAGTTTCCAGATGACAATCATTTGAATTCCAGGTGCACAATCAAGTATAAGCTATGACTACATAGGAACTATTTTGCAAAGAACATGTGACCTTGAAGATGGATTTTATAGCATGAGCACTTAGGACCTGATGTGGTCTCTGATTGACACAGCATAAAGGTCACATCTCCCCTATAAATGGGATTTATTAACTGGGATCCAAAAAAGTTCTAGGACTGGAGAGTCTGGGATAAATATTCTGGAAGGATTTGGGTGAGATCTGACTTTACAGGTTTCAAAAGGTGGGTGATGTCTCCCTTTTCAGTGAGCAAAATGTCTCCAGGTTGTTAACAAAATCTGTTCCTTTTTCTGAGTTAACACAGCTATTTTATCTCTTCCATTAAGCTGACACCCCTGCATTTAACATTCCTGGTTTCCCTATTGAATAAATGCAGAGATGACATTAGGAGATGCTTGTGCCAAAGAAGAAGGCCTTGAGGCCCACAAGAGGCCGTAACCTCACATGCCAGTCCCTCTTAGAAAGGGTAACAAAATATTCGTGGGAGCAAAATGGGGACAAAGTGTGGAGCACAGACTAAAGGAAAGGCCATCCAGAGACTGCCCCACCTGAAGACCCATCCCATATACAGTTACCAAACCCAGACACTATTGTGGATGCTAAGAAGTGCATGGTGACAGAAGCCTGATATAGCTGTCTCCTTAGAGGCTGTGCTAGAGGCTAACATATACACAGGCAGATGCTCTCAGCCAACCATTGAACTGATCACAGGTTCCCCGATGGAGGATTTAGAGAAAGGACTGAAGAAGCTGAAGGAGTTTGCAACCACATAGGAAGAACAACAATATCAACCAACAAGAATTCCCAGGTCTAAACCACCAACCAAGGAGTACACGTAGAGGGACTCATGGCTCCAGCAGCCACATATGTAGCAGAGAATGGCTTTGTCGGGCATCAATGTGAGAAGAGGCCATTGGTTCTGTGAAGGCTCGATGCAGATGCACAAGTGTAAGGAATTGGAGGGTGAGGAAGTGGGAGTGGGTGGGTGGGTTGGGGCTCACCCTCATAGAAGCAGAAGGAGGAGGGATGGGATAGGGATTTTCTGGGGGGGGGGGGTGGAAATCTGGAAAGGGAATAACATTTGAAATGTAAATAAATAAAATATTCAATAAAAATAAAGATAAACACCATATCACTGGCAGGTTCTTTCATTGTTATTAGGGGTCCCAGGCATCTTGATCTTAATGTGGAGTATCTCCAAAATGCAAGGATTTTTGTGCTTCCAACACTGAGCCTTTTAGCCTCTGCCCTATACAGACTCATTTAATATTGTTGCCTACAGAATTTTGTGTTATCCTCCTGTTTCCCTTCATTTAATTAGCAAATATGTTTAAAACACACCCTAAGGTACAACTGATGAATGTGCTGGGTTAGTATTCAGGGGATTTGCATGATTGTTTTACATCTTCGAGAAACTCATTGGATTTAATGTATTTAAATTTTTCTTTCTATCTCACCGCAGCCAACATATAAGTTATAGTTGATGATGAATACATTTGCTAAATTAACATGCATATATGTAGAAGGAGCAGGGAGAAATCCTACACAAACTAAGCCAAGCTGGAAATAGCAGACTTATAATCATTTTCTGCTGAAACATTTGCTAATAAGTGTTTTCAGCACAACTTTGTCCCTCCAGAATCACTGGGCTTCTATTTGTCAACAATGGAATCCCTAACATATTTATAAGCCAGAAATACACATTGCCTTTTCATCTTTTTTAAGGTGCTATGGTTTAGATTTACATGTTTCTCCAAAACGAGTACATCACACATTTTATACCCAAGGATGATATTAAGAGGTATGTTACTTAATATTATCTGAATAAAGACAATACTCTATGCAAATGTGAATTGGGGAAAGCCTTAATCCAATCCTGTAACCTATAGGCAACTAAGAGATGCTGAGAATTGGAGAAATATTCTTCACCTGTTATCAGTTATCCAATACCAAAGGGTCAGCCCAGAAAACATATATTCAAGGAAAATTGCACAGACTGAACAGGTTGTATTCCTGTTTTTAGGTAACAATGATTAAGGAAAACCAGTCCAGATATTGAAAGGGATTAGAGGGGTATATTTTAGAGTTTGGAGGAAGCAAAGGGAAGGGAGAAATGAGATAATTATATAATCTCAAAGAAAGTAATTTAAAAAGGGGGAATTCCATGGGATGTGATTAAGCATCCAGAGTTCCAGTTTTGCAAGTGAAATTAAAACTTTTATAGAAGACACAAAACATCATATGCTATCCCAGTTTGTCTCTTTGAAAACTTTCTTTAAGTCTTGAGTACATGAAGAGACCATTCTTCTTTTTCTGCCCTTCTGACATCTTTGATTTGTGGGCATACCTGGACCCAGACAATACTAGAATTACAAGTTATTTAAGCTAAGGTATTTTGCATTAGTGCTCACTAGCAAAGAAGTGACATATGGCCACGTAACCACTTTCAATTAACTTAAATAGAAATGCAGTTTTAAACACACTTTTCACCAACTGTCCCCATGCAAAGAAATATGACTTTTAAGTACTTTACTCTTAACTACTTTCTGGAATGCAGCAATACTGGGTGGTTCATCAAGCACCATATATTTTTTGCAATTGAATTATAACATTATCAACTCAAAGGCAATGGACTGGGACAAGGATCCTGGTGCCCCTGTCATTCTCTAACCCAATTTAGGAAAACCAAATAAATTTTGTTTTCTTGAAACTGTAGTTATTTGAGCATCCCTCTCACAATCCATTCATGTCTTCATGATTCAATGTTCAGAAATAAATAAGTACAAAGTATTGTAAGGAAACAGGTAAGGGGAAATCTGTCTGACAAGATGACTGAGAAGTCAGAAGAATTCCTAGAAGGGAGAGGTGAAAGCTTGAAGAGAGTTGTATTCTAGTTTCCAGATTGAGAAAGTTCATCAAGAAATCAAATTACTCCTATAGAATTCAGTAGATATGTCTGTCTTTAGGCCACTCCTGATTGATAGATTTATAGTTACAACTACACAAAATACCTCCTTAAATATAGAGTACCCAGTGCAGTAGATAAGACTGTTGTATCTGTGCTCAGTAAAAACTCACTATCTCTCACAAAATGGATCCAGTCTCCCTGTCTAGCCTCACATATTGCTACTGCAAGGTCATGTATATTATAAACTTTAGCTGTATTTAGCTGTGTTTAGTACACAGTATGCCACATTTCAGCTTTTCAGTTCAGTTTTTTCTCAGTTGCCCAGATTTCCATTTACTTATTTCATTCCAGTCTCCCCTTGCCTTTCTGAAGTCTTTTTTCTTCTAGTATATTTTATTTTTATTTCTGTTATTTTGTTTATTACAAATGTTGTCTCCCTTCTTTCCTGGTTTCCCCTCAGCAAACCCCCTATTGCATTCCCCTCTTCCTGCATCTATGAGGGTGCTCCCCCACCCACTCACCCACTTCTGCCTCACTGCCCTAGCATCCCTCTATGCTGGGGCCTCAAGACTCCCCTTGGGTCCTGGGAACTTCTCCTCCCATTGATGCCAGATAAGGCAATCCTCTGCTACATATGAAGCTGGAGCCATGGGTCTAGTCCCTCCATGTTTAGTCTTTGGTTAGTGGTTTACTGTCTGAGAATTCTGGGAGGTCTGGTTAGTTGATATTGTTCTTCCTATAGGGTTGCAATCTTCTTCAGCTCCTTTGGTTTGTGCCCTAACTGTTCCATTGGGGTCCCTGTGCTCAGTCTGATGGTTGGTTGCAAGCATCTGCATCTGTATTGGTCAGGCTCTGGCAGAGCATCTGAGGTGATAGCTACTCCAGGCTCCTGTCAGCACGGATTTCTTGGCATCAGCAATAGTGTCTGAATTTGGTGTCTGCAGATGGGATAGATTCCCTGTTGGGACAGACTCTGAATGGCCTTTCCTTCCGTCTCTGCTCTACTCTTTGTCCCTGCATTTCCTATAGACGGGAACTATTCTGGGTTAAAATTCTGGTGATGGGTGGGTGGCTCTTCATTCATTTGTGGAACAAACCTAGCCACTGGATAAGGTCTCTACAGGTTCTATCTCCCCTTTGTTGGGCATTTTGGCTAAAGTCATCCCTGTTGGGTCCTGGGAAACTTTTGCTTCCCTGGCATCTCAGACTTTCTAGTGTCTACCCCTAGTTCCCCATCACCCTCTTCCACGTACCTTTGTTCTATATCCTGACCCTCTGTAAATCTCCCTGTTTCTTCCCATACCTGATCCTGGCCCCCACTGCCCAAAGACATTGAGAAAGGTAGATGCTGACACCTTTCATACATTTCTGTGTACAGAATAATAGGTCAGAGTTTAGGCTGGTATAGGAAGACACATAAAATGAGATTAAAATTATCTTGATATTCCAGAAAAGAAGCATCAAGACACGGAAGATTCCTTTCATCCCCTTATCAAGGCCTACATTTAAAAGTTTAAGATTCGAATAGTTAAAGATGGAAACAAATTGTAATCTATTAAATCACATATAAAACCCAAACCATTTCTTTCATCAGAATTAGATAGGGATTTTTAAGATCCTTGAATTAGGTGCTTAAGTTCCATAATGTCTCTAGTTATAAAGAGTAATTTAGTGAGTAATGTTTCTATAGAGCACTCTCTGAGATAATGATTATATCTGTCACTCACAGTAAACACTAACTAGTGATGGAAAGCAAAACAAAACAAACTTCAAAGCTGAGAGCTATGGGACAAACTACAAGAAGAATGTGGCCTCATGTTACAGTTGTCTTTCCATTGATGCCTATCCTGAAATCCCTTATAAGAAATTAGCAGTGAAACCAATGTTGAGAGACATAATCCAGTGTAACTGCCTTGCAGCCACTACAGATTTTCAGGACATGACAGAACATGGTAAAACTGAAAATAAAGGTCAGGGAGGGGGCTGGTGAGATGGCTCAGTGGGTAAGTGTAAGGAGCCGTCCTCACATTCGCCATTATAAGATGGCACTGACACCTGTGTTCTAAGTAGTAAACAAACCATCTGCACATGCGCTGGGGTAGTTTCCCACCCCATGTGCTCTGCCTTTCCCGTGATGACAACTCTGGCTGATGGGCTGCAGCCAATCAGGGAGTGACACTCCGAGGTGGAGGACAGTCCTCCATAAAAGGGAGGGGGCTCCGCCATCTCTCGCTCTCTCTCTGGCTCCTTTCTCCACTGGCTCCTGATGGGGTAAGCAATAAAGTTTGTACTGCAGAAGATTCCGGTTGCCCTGAGCGTGTTCTTACCAGGGGGACACACAAAAGCGGCGGGCAACAAATGGTGCCGAAACCCGGGAACTACTGCATCACGGAGAAGGAGCGGTTAATGAAGTGTTCCCACAAAACAGACTGTTGAGAAGGATCCGGCATGGGTTTAGAACTCTTCAGCTGGGGAACGGAGCAGAACCAGAACTGCTGGGATGGGACGCGTGTTACAGCTTTACAAGGTATGTCTAGTCTTGAACTTTCTCTAGTGTTAAAAGCCCTTTTATTTCTTTTCACATGTCAACAAGTGGTTAAGGCAGGGTGGAGAATTCTGGACGAAATTCAAGACAGTCTATCAGAAGTAAAGTGGGGAGAGATTAGAAGGAAAGAGGAGAGAAAACAAAGGAAAAAAGAAAAGTTAATGTCAGGGAAAAATACCTGGGGAGAGATTGGAAGGAAAGAGGAGAAAAGAGATGAGTTTAAGGAGCCAGTTCTTAATAGCTGTGAATCAGATGAAGAAATTAGCCCTTCTGAGGAAACAGACTTGGAGGAGGAAGCAGCTTGTTATGAGAGAGAAATGCGAGCTTATAGGTCAAGAAAAAAGCCAAAAGCGACTGGCAAAGGCCAGCTTGCTGCTCGGCCTCAGGGCAGTCGGCTTCAGGGTCATAGTGCACCTCCGCCCTATGCGGAGCCCCCGCCCTGCGTAGTGCGTCAGCCCTGCGCAGAGAGGCAGTGCGCAGACTCGTTCATTCCAAGAGAGGAACAAAGGAAGATACAACAGGCATTTTCGGTCTTTGAAGGAGCCGAGGGTGGGCGTGTTCACGCTCCGGTAGATTATACACAGATTAAAGAGCTTGCCGAATCGGTCCGTAAATATGGAACCAATGCTAATTTTACCTTGGTGCAGTTAGACAGGCTTGCTGGCATGGCACTAACTCCTGCCGACTGGCAAATGATTGCAAAAGCCGCTCTCCCCAGTATGGGCAAATATATGGAATGGAGAGCACTATGGCAAGAGGCTGCACAAACTCAGGCCCGAGCAAATGCTGCCGCTTTGACTCCAGAGCAGAGAGATTGGACCTTTGACCTGTTAACGGGTCAGGGAGCTTATACCACTGATCAAACAAATTATCACTGGGGAGCTTATGCCCAAATTTCCTCCGCGGCTATTAAGGCCTGGAAGGCACTCTCCCGAACAGGTGAAGCCACTGGACAATTAACCAAGATCATCCAGGGACCCCAGGAGTCCTTCTCAGACTTTGTGGCCAGAATGACAGAGGCAGCAGAGCGTATTTTTGGAGATTCAGAGCAAGCCTCACCTCTGATAGAACAGCTCATTTATGAGCAAGCCACACAGGAGTGTCGAACGGCCATAGCCCCAAGAAAGAATAAAGGCTTACAGGATTGGCTCAGGGTTTGTCGAGAGCTCGGGGGACCTCTCACCAATGCAGGCTTAGCGGCTGCCATCCTCCAATCCCAAAAACGCTTCATAGGCAGAAATGATTGGAGGACATGTTTTAACTGTGGGAGGCCTGGGCATTTTAAGAAAGATTGTAGAGCTCCAGACAAAAAAAGGGGGACCCTCACTCTTTGCTCTAAGTGTGGCAAGGGCTATCATAGAGCCGACCAGTGTCGCTCTGTGAGGGATATAAAGGGCAGATTCCTTCCCCCACCTGATAACCAATCAGCTGATGTGTCAAAAAAACGGGCTATCGGGCCCTCGGTCCCAGGGCCCTCAAAGATATGGGAACCGGTTTGTCAGGACCCAGGAAGCAGTCAGAGAGGCGACCCAGGAAGACCCACAAGGGTGGACCTGCGCGCCACCTCCGATTTCCTACTAATGCCTCAAATGAGTATTCAGCCAGTGCCGGTGGAGCCTATACCATCTTTGCCCCCTGGAACCATGGGCCTTATTCTCGGCCGGGGTTCACTCACCTTGCAGGGCTTAGTAGTCCACCCTGGAGTTATGGATTGTCAACATTCCCCTGAAATACAGGTCCTGTGTTCAAGCCCTAAGGGCGTTTTTTCTATTAGTAAAGGAGATAGGATAGCTCAGCTGCTGCTCCTCCCTGATAATACCAGGGAGAAATCTGCAGGACCTGAGACAAAGAAAATGGGCTCCTCTGAAAATGATTCTGCCTATTTGGCTGTATCTTTGAATGATAGACCTAAGCCCCGCCTTAAGATCAGCGAAAAAGAGTTTGAAGGCATCCTTGATACCGGAGCAGATAAAAGTATAATCTCTACACATTGGTGGCCCAAAGCATGGCCCACCACAGAGTCATCTCATTCATTACAGGGCCTAGGATATCAATCATGTCCCACTATAAGCTCTGTTGCCTTGACATGGGAATCCTCCGAGGGGCAGCGAGGAAAATTCATACCTTATGTGCTCCCACTCCCGGTTAACCTCTGGGGGAGGGATATTATGCAGCATTTGGGCCTTGTTTTGTCCAATGAAAATGCCCCGTCGAGAGGGTGTTCGGTTAAAGTAAGAAATATCATGGCAAAGATGGGTTATAAAGAGGAAAAAGGGTTAGGAAATGAACAATTAAAACTGGGCCATATTGAACCATCTACCTCACCTTGGAATACTCCAATTTTTGTAATTAAGAAAAAGTCAGGAAAGTGGAGACTGCTCCATGACCTCAGAGCCATTAATGAGCAAATGAACTTATTTGGCCCCGTACAGAGAGGTCTCCCTGTACTTTCCGCCTTACCACGTGGCTGGAATTTAATTATTATAGATATTAAAGATTGTTTCTTTTCTATACCTTTGTGTCCAAGGGATAGGCCCAGATTTGCCTTTACCATCCCCTCTATTAATCACATGGAACCTGATAAGAGGTATCAATGGAAGGTCTTACCACAGGGAATGTCCAATAGTCCTACAATGTGCCAACTTTATGTGCAAGAAGCTCTTTTGCCAGTGAGGGAACAATTCCCCTCTTTAATTTTGCTTCTTTACATGGATGACATCCTTCTATGCCATAAAAACCTTACCATACTACAAAAGGCATATCCTTTTCTACTTAAGACTTTAAGTCAGTGGGGTTTACAGATAGCCACAGAAAAGGTCCAAATTTCTGATACAGGACAATTTTTGGGCTCTGTGGTGTCCCCAAATAAAATTGTGCCCCAAAAGGTAGAGATAAGAAGAGATCACCTCCATACCTTAAATGATTTTCAGAAGCTGTTAGGGGATATTAACTGGCTCAGACCTTTTTTGAAGATTCCTTCCGCTGAGTTAAGGCCTTTGTTTGATATTTTAGAAGGAGATTCTCATATCTCCTCCCCTAGGGCTCTTACTCTAGCTGCTAGCCAGGCCTTACAAAAGGTGGAAGATGCCTTACAGAATGCACAATTACAACGTATTGAGGATTCGCAGCCTTTTAGTTTATGTGTCTTTAAGACAGCACAATTGCCAACCGCAGTTTTGTGGCAGAATGGGCCATTGTTGTGGATCCATCCAAATGTATCTCCAGCTAAAATAATAAATTGGTATCCTGATGCAATTGCACAGCTCGCCCTTAAAGGCCTAAAAGCAGCGATCACCCATTTTGGACGAAATCCCTATCTTTTAATTGTACCTTATACCGCTGCACAGGTTCAGACCTTGGCAGCCACATCTAATGATTGGGCAGTTTTAGTTACCTCCTTTTCAGGACAAATAGATAACCATTATCCAAAACATCCAATTTTACAGTTCGCCCAAAATCAATCTGTTGTGTTTCCACAAATAACAATAAGAAACCCACTTAAAAATGGGGTTGTGGTATATACTGATGGATCAAAAACTGGCATAAGTGCCTATGTGGATAATGGTAAAGTAGTATCCAAACAATATAATGAAAATTCACCTCAAGTGGTAGAATGTTTAGTGGTTTTAGAAGTTTTAAAAACCTTTTTAGAACCCCTCAATTTTTTAGAAGTGGCTGGAGTGATTAAGCCTTCCAGTAAAGTTGCCAATATTTTTCAGCAGATACAATTAGTTTTGTTATCTAGAAGATTTCCTGTTTATATTACTCATGTTAGAGCCCATTCAGGCCTACCTGGCCTCATGGCTCTGGGGAATGATCTGGCAGATAAAGCCACTAAAGTGGTGGCTGCTGCCCTAACATCCCCGATAGAGGCTGCAAGAAATTTTCATAACAATTTTCATGTGACGGCTGAAACATTACGCCGCCGTTTCTCCTTGACGAGAAAAGAAGCCCGTGACATTGTTACTCAATGTCAAAGCTGCTATGAGTTCTTGCCAGTTCCTCAGGTGGGAATTAACCCACGCGGTATTCGACCTCTACAGGTCTGGCAAATGGATGTTACACATGTTTCTTCCTTTGGAAAACTTCAATATCTCCATGTGTCCATTGACACATGCTCTGGCATCATGTTTGCCTCTCCTTTAACCGGAGAAAAGGCCTCACATGTGATTCAACATTGCCTTGAGGCATGGAGTGCTTGGGGAAAACCCAAACTCCTTAAGACTGATAATGGACCAGCTTATACATCTCAAAAATTCCAACAGTTCTGCCGTCAGATGGACGTGACCCACCTGACTGGACTTCCATCTAATAAAACAGGAGGCTCTACCCCGAGTACCAAGAGTGTCTGTGTCTACAGCACTTTTACACTCAATTTTTTAAATCTTGATTCTCATGGCCATACCACGGCTGAACGACATTGTTCAGAGCCAGATAGGCCCAATGAGATGGTTAAATGGAAAGATGTTTTAAATAACAAATGGAAAGGCCCGGATCCTATTTTGATAAGATCCAGGGGAGCTGTTTGTGTTTTTCCACAGAATGAAGACAACCCATTTTGGATACCAGAAAGACTCACCCGAAAAATCCAGACTGACCAAGGGAATACTGATGTCCCTCGTCTTGGTGATGTCCAGTGTGATGACAACAAAGGGAGAGCAGCGTTGGGAGATACAGAATTGGACGGCTAAATTTGAACAGACCCTTTGAAAATTAAGACTTGCCCCATGCACTTGGACCTGTCCCTGACCTAAGGACTATCTTTTCAACATTTTCCTTCTTTAAAGAATGGGTGGGGGTGGAATTATTTGGAGCTGTTCTTTGCTGTGGATTAGTGTTGCTTCTTTGATTGGTCTGTAAGCTTAAGGCCCAAATTAGGAGAGACATGGTGGTTATTTCCCAAGCGCTTGCAGCACTAGAACATGGTGCTTCCCCTGATATATGGTTATCTATGCTTAAGCAATAGGTCGCTGGCCACTCAGCTCTTGCACCCCACGAGGCTAGTCTCATTGCACGGGATAGAGTGAGTGTGCTTCAGCAGCCCGAGAGAGTTGCACGGCTAAGCACTGCAGTAGAAGGGCTCTGTGGCATTTATGAGCCTATTCTAGGGAGACATGTCATCTTTCAAGAAGGTTGAGTGTCCAAGTGTCCTTCCCCCAGGAAAAACGACACGGGACCAGACCAGGACCCCTCCGGGTGATGAGCCTGGGAGGAGGTTTTGTGTACGGCTCCTTTACCTGCACACTGGGGATTTGACCTCTATCTCCACTCTCATTATTATGGGTGGCCTATTGCTCTTAAATAAAAGAAAAGGGGGAGATGTAAGGAGCCGTCCTCACATTCGCCATTATAAGATGGCACTGACACCTGTGTTCTAAGTAGTAAACAAACCATCTGCACATGCGCTGGGGTAGTTTCCCACCCCATGTGCTCTGCCTTTCCCGTGATGACAACTCTGGCTGATGGGCTGCAGCCAATCAGGGAGTGACACTCCGAGGTGGAGGACAGTCCTCCATAAAAGGGAGGGGGCTCCGCCATCTCTCGCTCTCTCTCTGGCTCCTTTCTCCACTGGCTCCTGATGGGGTAAGCAATAAAGTTTGTACTGCAGAAGATTCCGGTTGCCCTGAGCGTGTTCTTACCAGGGGGACACACAAAAGCGGCGGGCAACAGGTAAGAGCACCCAACTGCTCTTCCAAAGGTCCAGAGTTCAAATCCCAGCAACCACATGGTGGCTCACAACCATCTGTAATGAGATCTGACTCCCTCTTCTGGTGTGTCTGAAGACAGCTACAGTGTATTTACATAAAATAAATAAATAAATCTTTAAAAAAAAAAAAGAATTGAACCTGGAGTTCTAAAAATAAATAAATAAATAAATGTCAGGGAGAAGGAAAACACAGAAGAACTAGATTCTAGACTTATTCCTCTCTGTATGGAAGACACTTTTATATCTACTGATGAATTTAAAGTCAGAAGATTGGATGATTGTGACCACTCAACATTGATAGATTCCATATCTGTTGATTCACTTAACTGATCCAACTACATCACAGGAACTTATGGAAAGCCCATAGTGAAATACCTTATCTGTATAGTTAGTACCTGGTCATAAATTAAAATATTAAATAAAATGAAAGGAATCCTAGAACTATAGTCATGTTTCTACTAAATACGCAGCTAGGTTTCATCTCAGAAACCATACAATAAAACACAAAGGTCACTGTGTTTCTATTCAGTCTTATAAGTCATCTAGAAACTAGAGAGAATGCATGTGAGGACAACATAGGATGTAAAGTGTAGAAATGTTGCCTTATTATATGGAAGGACTTTGGGACTCTGGTTTTCACTCTTCAAATGTGTACAAGAACAAACCTTCTATACCTACTAATGTATGGCTACAGTAAGGGCAAATGTTACCTTTCACGTAAATAACAACCATGCTGTGAATATAAAATGATAACTCAGTTATTAGGACCAATGAAAACTTTTGCAGAAGACCAGGTTTGCTTCCCAATATCCACATTGAAGCTCACTATTAGCTATAATTTCAGTTCTAGGAAATCAAATATGCTCCTCTGATCTTCACAGGCTCCTGCTCCATGTGGTACACAGGCACATAAACACACACTCATACACACAGAAATACACACATACACACAGAGAGACAGAGAGCCAGGGGTAGAGACACAGAGAGAAACAGAGACAGAGAGATACAGAGACAAAGACAGAGACAGAGAGAGTGACAGAGATAGACATAGAGAAAAGAGACACAGAGACAGAAAGGGAGACTTTTAAAAGTTTCTACTAGAGGACATGTACAACACAAAGGAAATACAGAAAAATAAGACTCTACATCAACAAAGTACTCACACATAATTTTAAGAAATTTAAAATTCAAAAAACACCTTTATTTTTTTGAAAAATTCATATTAATTTGAACAATAAGGAGAAAAAGGGTAGGATATAGATAAACATATCTTGGTTTTTCTGTTGTTTCTTTTTCATGTACCTCTGTTAGTGATCCTATTCCACCTCTGTTTTGCCATTTCAAGTAGAACATCTTGGCTGAGAAAACAGTCTCACCTCAGGCCAGAATGGGTTCTAACCTAAGATACACTGCCCATTTAATTTTCTATATTACTCTTGGCAGGTAATATATCTCTCTGTGCTCAGTCACATCCCCTGTAAAAGATAAACCAATGCTGATGTTTATTGCTTAGGATTCTCATGAGAATTATGTCAGGTACACCATGCCCCAAGACTTACACAGAGTTTGAGAGAGTAAGCACTAAACCTGTATTAAATTCTGTTATTGAATTATTCTCTCTCTATACATACCCAATCCTTTCCAGTCTACAAAGTTATCACAAAACCCATGACCATCAAGGTAGTCATTGCAAAATACATCATTTAACCTCCTTGACTGTGATTCTGCACATCTCCAATTTTTCAACCAGGTCAAACTTCCAGGAGAGTAACAGAAAGTTTACCAATTCCTAACTATTTTGACCTGTGCAAGCTTCCTAGAGCATACTATTGTGTCCATTTTACAAGACAGAAAATAGACTTCAAGAACAAACAATCCAATTCACTCAGCAAAAGTAAAGCACAGCCAGAGTCCATTCCATTCAGTACACTATGCATCTATATGTAATTGTGATGTTCAAACCCTCTGAGTATGGCATTAATTTTTTTTGCATGCAGGAAAGGAGGGGGGAATGGGAAAGACATATAATCTCTCTTGATTATAGAACCATTTAGAATTTGTATGATACAGGCAACAGTGTCCTGCCTATACCACAGAAATAAACATGAAATTGAAGACCCAGGATCTGTCTCAGACCACTTAGAAAGATGAAAATGATGGTGAACACTTAAGAACTTGGAATCTTCTAGGAAAGAGAGGTTTGGGAAGTCATGAGATGTGGTACCATGACAACAGAGAACACTAGTTTTTGAGTAATTATTTTCCCAGAACTAGCTAATAAGATGTACAAACAGTTGAATCATCTTTTAGATTATATTTTGGACAACTGTCTAATGTCTGCAAGAGAAATTAGTGCTTTGACATTGTAAGGATCTGAGTCAGCAAAACTTTACTATTTTTATGCAAATAAATCAGATATGTCCATAGGTATAAAAGACAGATTTTAAAAACTAAACTAAGAGACCTTGGCCCAAGATAATAATTGGGTAGCTCTAAAGTTGTGTAAAAAAATCGTAAATTTATAAACTCTGTTTTCTTTCTTCCGTATACGTTTTGATTGAAACTGTGGGAACTTTTAAAACAGTAAAGAGAATTATTATTTTTGCTTCCAGTTGTTATAAAGTCAAAAGATTTTCAATTCTCTTTAAGGGCACAAATAAAATAAACATTTTGCAAACCTTGCCTGTCATTTTCTGGCCCTCTTGTGTATTTGGGAGCCACAAATTGCAAAGCTCCATGACAGAAGAAAGACACAAGACAGAAGAAAGTCTCTATGCCTAGAGACTGAGAATTCTGTCCATCCTTCATATTCAGTGCCCATTTAATAGCCCATACAATCATTTTCTTGTTCTCTTAAAATAAAAGATAGAGTTCCAAGATAAGAAATCACTGAACAAATACCTACTTTTATAAAAACATATTATACCATAATGCAAGTCACATATGTACATTGTGGCTTTGCTTGGTTCTTGGAGGTTAGATGAAGACTAACCTCCAAGTTATGGGTGAGAGATACCTAAACAATAAAGGTATGCAGGTATCAGCAATGTCACAATCATTTTGAGCTAGGAACATATTTTCTCTTCTATGTGTATAGACATATTCAAATAAAAAGTAAGCTAAGCTTAAAGAGAACAAAGTTTCTATCTGAGAGTAAAGCTGTCTTCTATTGCTGGAGATTATCTACTCATAGCAGAAAAAAATAAAAAAAAAGCTCTGTTGCTCATATAATGGACCATACCAGCTACAGTGGGCAAAGGAGCTGATTTCATGCAGTGATTTATCATCAAGAATGAGACAAGAGTATCTCAAATGAAAAGTCCATTCTCTATCATCATCTAAGGTTAACAGACAAGAAAAACAATTGAAATGAGTGAGTCTATCTAAACTAACCTTCACATAATTTAAATGTCAAGGGGCTTTACCTAGAGTATGATGGCCAGAGGATTTAGAGCAGTATATAAATTAGGATACAGGAGCAAGGAGAAAAGCGGTTAATGTGTCTCACACTCCATCTAGACAAAATATATTAAAATATTAAAATTGGGTATTTCTTTGTGGTATTGGGGTAGCTTATTTGTCTCATATGCACAGACCTTGAGTTTGATGCCCAAGTATCTATAAAGTAGACAATGCATATGACTGACTGGAGCACACAGGAAACCTTGTCTGAAAAGTGAATAAGTGTAGGATTTTGTTTGTTTTAAAAATCTTTCTCCATCATTTTTCTTTTGAGCTTATTGCTCAATGTATTGATAAGTCATAGCTTCCATTAAAAAATGAAAAACTACCATAGACTGGATAATATATAGTTAATAGGAACTTGTGTGGGAGTTCTGAAGTCTAGAAGTTTAGTTAATGTGTTGGCAGAGTTCATCTATGTCTTCCTGTCCTTAATTGCCTTTCCTCTAAGTGTGTTTATTCTTATGCCTCCTGTGAGACCATAATCTATTTTCTTATTTGAGCCTCAATCAAATCAGACTGTGATTCTCATGACAGCATTCTTACTCCCCCCTCCCCATCCCCTCTCCTGCTCCTCCTCCTCCTCCTCCTCTTCCTTCTTCTTCTTCTTCTTCTTCTTCTTCTTCTTCTTCTTCTTCTTCTTCTTCTTCTTCTTCTTCTTCTTCTTCTTCTTCTTCTCTCTCTCTCTCTCTCTCTCTCTCTCTCTCTCTCTCTCTCTCTCTCTCTCTCTCTCTCTCTCTCCTCTTTATCCTCCCTTTTTCCTTCTTCAGAGATGGGATATATACTTCCAGGCCCCTGGCATCCCTTTGTCTTCCTCCTACTTGTTTCCACTGTGCCATAGGACCTGATTTCCCTTCCCTTCCTGCCTGAACCTGGCCATAGTTCTCTCTCTGAAGGAGGTTGCTGAGGTGGATAACTTGTTCAGGGTACATGTTTCCTTCTCACTGAGGGAAATTTTTCAGCTAGGAAAGATATTGTGGTACTATAATATCTACTCCTCTGCCTTATTGAAAAATGTCAATATATTACCCAGTCTTATAACCTCAGTTTTCATTATACTTATGATCTTACCAACAATCTTCTCCACAATGTGCACAGCTGAGTCTGAGACCAAACTAGGATGAATACAGAGGAAATGCACTAAACTAACACTGCCCAACCAGTAGGGACTGAGGTGTTTCCTAACTGTGATCCCAGAGTAGAATGCTGGGAAACATTTTAGACCAATTTATTACTTGCCTCCTAGCCACTCAGTAACCTTAAAAATGCCACAAGAGCAGCAAATTATGAAAAAAATCCAAAGGATCATTCAGAACAAACATGAAAACCGATCTTCTTTTCTGGATTGTCTTACAAAGATCCTCCTACAAAATACAAATTTGGATCACAAATACATTGGATCATAGGAATCAAAGATGAGCAACTGGTCTGTGGGATCTGACTACGACTGAGCTTCTTATACAGGATTAAAGAAATTAACCTTTAAGTACTCCTATAATTGTCTTCTTTCCTCACCAAATGTCTCACCGTCTAAACACAAAGATCTCCAAAACCCTGTCCCTTTTCTGAGTTCTCTCTATTCAGGTAGCATTGATAGAGAACACCATATTTAAATTTCAGCCTTGACTGCTTCTGTTCATTTCAGTTTTCCTCTCCTGATCCATGCCACAATATTCCCCATATCCCTCTTGCATTGAGACCCTGAGATACTATTATCTCATCCTATACATGCACACAGGAGGGCACATGACTACAAACCATCATTATTTGGTACACAGATGGCATCTCCTTCAGTCTTTGTTAGAGTTTTGCTGCTGTGAACAGACACCAAGTATATTCAAATGACCACACCTTTCTACATGAAGAAATAGGAAAATCAGGGTAGTCTATCGTTTTGGCCACTATAGTGATAGAAACATGGACTGTTTCAATCCAAACCACAAACCAACAGGATGAACTAATAGCTCATACGCATGGCCTTCACCTAATAAATGACAATCCTTAAACCTTTATGTAGACTTTTTACACGCTCAGACCAAATTATGGCCTTGGTCTCATTTTTCCATTGTCAATTGTCCATTATCACTCACACCAAGCAGACAATTTTATCATGTCCAAGGAAAATAGCAAGGGATGAGGCAGCTAGAGCTGTAAGTCTTGGAGATCTGGGTACCTCCCACATGCCACAAGACACTCTCGTTTAAAAACACACATTTTCAATATCATCCCCAGATAGAAGACATATTTTAGTCAATATACATCAGATTGCTCACCCTAATAGCCGAGCTTTGTCTCACTTTACTAACGTATGTTACCTCCGAGGATAACTATCACTGCCGCTTATAAAATCTGTCAAACTTCTAATGCAAACGTTGAGTACCAGAGTGTTCCTTTCACCACCCATCAAGCCACAGATCCTACTCTGGATTGGATTGGTAGCATAGTTTGACCTATGTGGCCACAGTAAGAGGTTTCAACCACTTGGTTCTCAGTCTCAAGGCAAGGGAATGGATAGGGCCCTCACCTGAAGACCTCCAACTTCTAGGCTACCACAGCAGAGGCTAAGAACTGTAACTGCCAAATCCAGGTCCATGGGACACAGCTGGACAAGCTCTGCCATATAAACTAAAAAGTCAAATGTCAATCCACAAAATTGCACAAATCCGCGGCCAGTCTGAAAAGCTCCTTCCCCAAGAAGCCCTATATACAGCCTGCTTCCTGCTCAGTTTTTTTGCTCCTTTTCAACCAAGCTGAGGCAGTCCATCCTCTTGTGCTTCTGTCAACAAATCTCTTGTGTGAGGTTCCTTGTGTGATGTGTCTTTGTAGTAATGGCTCCTGACTGCCAGGATACCTTTCACTTCTGAGCTGTAACACTTGCATTGTGGATACTGTTCCTCTTAGAGCTGTAAACCTCACACAAGGTACCATTTTAACTAACTCACATCTCAAAAATCTCTGTGCCCAAATACAATCACATTCTGAGGGTCCTGAGTATGGGGCTTTACATATGAGACTGAGAGGGAGAAAAGTCAGCTCATATCAGCTCTTTCACTCTTTTCTTTGTAGTATGGTGTTTTTCCTAATCACTTTATTAGAAATAGAAGAATATCTAGCATTTGTAATATCTTCAGTAAACACTGACCTCTTTCTTTGCATCTTACCTAAAGAGCAAGTGGTTGAGTAGATTAACCATTACACACTCTTAATGCAAAAAGACAGAAAAAAAAAAAAAGAGAATTTATGGAGAATTTGCACAGTGTCCTGGCTAAGAAGAATTCATCCGGAGGTCTAACATAAACTGCAAGGTCTCAAGCTTACTCGCATTTATTATCTCACTTATCAGAACCTGAATGTTACTACACAGTAATCTGACTTGATATCTGGGCTTTACAAATATCCCAGTCATAAAAGAGCTCTAGCTAAGGTAACATGTTCATAGCTTTACTGTTCTTATAGTTGGTATAAATTTGTGGAAAAAACTACCTCAGAATAAACCACAGATAGTCATATATATAAATATATATGAATATATGAATCTTAAACATATGGTGTTATACATATATGCATATATTTATACATGAGATGTAGCTGTTTTGCAAAGTGACTAAATTATTTTCACAATATGGAAATTGGTCTTTTTGGTGAATCTTATTGTTGCTTTTCAAACTAAATGTGTAAAAGATCAATTAGAGTCATTACAAAAAGTTACTTTTAAAATTTGTGGAAGGGTTTTCATGTACAAGGACTTTTGAACATTTATATTGTTTTATTCTCCTATGACTTTCAAAAGATTAATATTTGGTATTTTAAAATAAAGCAACTTCCAGAGTTGAATATGGTATATATTAATAATCTCACTGGGTAAGATGGAGAAGCAAGATCATATACTCCAGAATAGTGTCTACAAATAGAAAAATTCCATTTCACAGATAAAGGAAAAAGATAAAAGGAGACTCAGAGAAAAAAAAATATGATTCCCAAGGTAATCAGGTTACTAGAATTGGTGTTATAGAGCATAACTGATATTTGCAGTTTCTCACAAGTTCCAAAATAGCCAAATTATGAAATTTGGTCCATAACATTGTAGTCAAATTCTCTCAATTCCTTGAGAAACCACTTTGTGTATTCATGAAAAGGAGAGAGTATTCAGCATCCAGAAGTCAAAATGAGCATCATGTTAAGTAAGGAACCAACAAGAAACATTGCTGTGGTTTGAAGGTAATTCCCTCCTGCTTCATGTTGCAAAGATTAATTGATAGGGTTGCTATCCTATGAGGACTACTTCCTTGTGAATGGGATAAAATATCATATAAAGGAGTCTGCTCATAGAATTCACCTTTGGCCAAAGGAAGACATAGAATTCCTTCACACATTTGGGGCCAACAAACATAGATCTCACCCAATACAGGCATCTCTACAAAAAAAAAAAAAAAAAAAAAAAAAAAAAAAAAGCCTTGCTTTCAGAATTTTGAGAAAATATGACTATAATTTTGTCATATATGAACACAGTTTGTAAGCTTCTGTTATAGGAACAAAACTGACCTAAACAGGTGTGCATAATCCGGTTTCACATATCTGGCAAAGTTGTAACTTCAAGTACCTTAGATTATTAATAATCAAATCCCATGGCACATATAGGTATTAAAAAATGTCTTTATTGGAAATATTTTCCATGGACCCCTCCTCATTTTGATTTAATTATCTTAGTGTACAGAAAATTATATACTTGATGAGTTTTCTTTTTAAAATAATTACTTAAATAGATATTGGTGTATTAGCTAGGACTCTGACCCCTTAATGAAATCTTGGAAGCAGACTACTCCATTAAAAAAGAAAAGACATCTACTTAGCCCACAGTTCAAGAGATCACAGGTTTGTTACTACAATCAGAAGAATTGATTGAAGATAGGATAACAGTGATGGTAACATACATAGAAGGGAAGAATCATTTCACCAAGCAAGAACCCAGACAGATTCTGGGATGAGACTTGTTCTTACTCAAATGGTTCAAGCCTTCTTAGGACCAAGGGCCTCTCTTCCCATTGGTGTCCAACAAGGCAGTCCTCTGCTACATATGCAACTAGAGCCATGGGTCCCTCCATGTGTACTTTTTGGTTGTTGGCTTAGTCCCTGGGAGCTCTGGGGGGGGGGGGGTACTGGTTGGTTCATATTGTTGTTCCTCTTATGGTGATGCAAGCTCCTTCAGCTCCTTCAGTCCTTTCTTTAGATCTTCCATTGGGGGAACCTTGTGTTGGCTGAGAGCATCCACCCCTGTATTTTTCAGGCAATATTGGAGCCTCTCAGGAGATAGCTATATCAGGCTCCTGTCAGCAAGCACTTGTTAGCATTCACAATATTGTCTGGGTTTGGTGACTGTATGTGGGATGGATCCCCAGGTGGGGCAGACTGTCCCACCTGAAATCATTCTTATGAGAACACAGTGCCTAGTGAGAATTGTTTTAACCCTGTCAAAAACATATCCTCTCATAATCTAGTCACTACGCCATTAAAGCATAATTCTTTTAATGAAGGAGCAGCAAGAACCAAGGCTATAAAACATGAACTGTTGGAGGCAAACTGCATTAAAGCAGAAAAGTTATCATATTAGGATTTTGTTGCTATGAGGAGACATCATGACCATGGCAATTTTTTTAAAAAGGAAAATATTTAATTGTGGCTGACTTACAGTTTAATCATCATTATCATCATCATCATCATCAGCAGCAGCAGCAGCAGCAGCAGCACCACCACCACCACCACCACCACCACCACCATCACCACGCTGGGAGCATTATACAATCTAGGCAGACATATGGCCAGAAAAAGAGCTAAAAGGTATCTATCTTTTTTATTATTATTAATGATTTTATTTGTTTACATTTCAAATGAGATACCCCTTCCCAGTTACCCCTACACACACACACACACACACACACACACACACACACACACACACACACCAATCCCTCTCCCCTTCCCCCTTTGCTTCTATGAGGGTGGCCCTCTACCCACTCACCCACTCCTGCCTCACTGCTCTAGCATTCCCCTTTGCTGGGGCACCAAACCTCCACAGCACTAACCACCCCACCCCCCACCATTGATGTCAGATAAGGCAATCCTCGGCTACCTATGTATCTGGAGCCATAAATTCCTCCATGTATACTCTTTGGTTGGTGATTAGTCTCTGGGAGCTCTGGGTGGCCCAATTAGATATTGTTCTTCCTATGGGGTTTCAATTCCCTTCAGCTACTTCAGTTCTTCCCTTAACTCTTCCATCAGGGTCCCCAGGCTCAGTTTGATGGTTGACTCTAAGTATCTGCACCTGTATTGATCAGGTACTGGTAGAACCTCTTAGGGAACAGCTATCCAGGTTTCTCTCAACAAGTGCTTCTTCCATCAGCAATAGTGTGGGAGTTTAGTATCTGCAGATGGACCTCTAGGTTGGGTAGTCTCTAGGTGGCCTTTCCTTCATCTCTGCTCCAGTTTTTTTTTGTTTGTTTGTTTGGTTGGTTGGTTGGTTTTTTTTGTCCCTGTCTTTCCTTAGACAGATACATTTCTGGGTCAAAACTTTTGAGATGGGTGGAGTGCCCCATCCTCCATCTGGGGACCATGCCTATCTACTGGATATGGTCTTCACACACTCATCTTTTGTCAACCTTCAACTGCTGCCTCCACTTACCATGGACACCAACTTCTCCTGTGCTGGCTTCTGCAAATGCAAAGAATGAAATGCACCTCCTGCAAGAAAAGCTGATGCTCTTCCTGCACCTTGGGCTGTGCGAAGTGCTCCCAGTGCTGCCATCTGCAAAGAGGCTTCTGACAAGCACAGCTGCTGCGCCTGAAGTGGGGATGTCCCTACAACTGTGTAAATAGAATATGTACGAACCTAGCCTTTTTTGTACAACTCTGACCTGTTCTTCACACCTTTCTTTCTTTTTTTGTTTGTTTTTTTTTTGTTTTTGTTTTTTTGAGACAGGGTTTCTCTTTATAGCCCTAGCTGTCCTGGAGCTCACTTTGTAGACCAGGCTGGCCTCGAACTCAGAAATCTGCCTGCCTCTGCCTCCTGAGTGCTGGGATTAAAGGCGTGTGCCACCATGCCCCCCTTCACACCTTTCTATAAAGCATATAACTGACAATAAAAAAAAAAAAAAAACGTTTACTCGAAAAAAAAGTTATCCATCTTGATCCACAGGCTGCAGAACAGGACTCAGTACCATGCTGGTCATGGCTTGAGCACAGGAGTCCTCAATGCCCTCTTCCACAGTGACACACCTCCTCCAACAAGATCTCACCTCCTCCAACAAGGCCACACCTACTCCAACAATGCTACACCTCCTATTATAGGTGTCATTACCTATATAAGCTAAACATTCCAACACATGACTCTGTGGGAGCCACTGCTACTTAAACCACCACATGCCCTAAGTAAGGCCAATAGCCTTTATATTTGTTATATGACATTATTATTGAAAAACACTTCCAGATTAATAAGTGAGACTGTTCCAAAAAGGAAGCAGATGAGCTATGGGATTCCAGACATGAAGGAGAAATTGACAGAAATAAAGTTAGTGAATTGCTAGCTGATTTAAGGGATATAAAAAATGGATGGAAACCCCACTGAGAAACATACACCTTTTCTGTCCTCCATGTCTCACACACACACACACACACACACACACACACACACACACACACACACAGAGTCCCCCAAGGATGAGCCATTCCTTCTACAGCGCGGATCACAGAAGGGCATGCAGCACATGTTCACATTGAGCTACAGATTCAGGCTTTGCATTTTCTCTGAAATCTCCTGCTTCCTGGTTGCTTTGCTGCAGCATAACCATGTGTCATCACCTAAAGTGTGTACAGAGGATGTGCAATGTGGTCTCTGTCTTATATGTGTCTTTTGTATATGATCATGGCAAACTGTCAGGTACATTAAAATAACTTCTTAGAACGATTAACACAATGCTTTTGGGGTAGAGTGGAGAAGAATAGATGATAAAATGGAGCGAGAAGAAAGAAAAGCACATATGAAGAGAGGAAAATGAGAGGAAGGAAAGATGGGAGGGAAGAGGCAAAGAAGGATTAGCCCAGCTAAATAACTATCTATAAGGAGAAAACCTCAAAGCTGAAAAGAAGTGCCTGACAAATTGCACCCCCCAAGAGAGAAAGCACCTTCTCCAATTCCTCTTGACTCTTGTCTTGTAAAGGTAAAGAGCCAATGGCTAGTTAAGCCTTATTGATGAGGACAGAGCGAACCTTCACCTCCATACACATTCACTTAATCCTTCCAAAAATTCCCAATGGATGAGAAGTGCTTTACAAACCAGCTATTTTCTTCTGAGTGCTACCATTATGGGCCAATTTATTTGAAAGTGTTTCCTAAAATCATAACCCCCTGACTAATAGGAATCTACCTGTCAATATGGAAATCCTATGCCAGCCGTTCAGCAGTGCTACAGACATAAGATGCATGCAGGCTTGCTCTGCATTCTTGTCTAATGACATTTTTGAAAACAACAAAATTTATTTATATAGAATTTTTCTCTTTTTGGATAAAACGAATAGCTCTGTAATTCTAGGAATTATTGCAATTGTTGTTGGTTAGTACATTTGGTTGGGGATATTGAAAGATATAAAAATGCTATTGTCCTTTAATTCACCCCAAGGCTACAGTCATGAGTACAAATCTTTGAAGTGTTTGCTACTTACTCCCACATGATTCAAAGAATCTACTTAAGAAGCACATATCTGTGTATATAACTTCTCACACGCTGTATTTTCATTTTGATTGATTTTTATATTTCTCTTCTGAACTTTATGACTTTTAGATTAAATGAACTTGGCACTGACCACTTGATATTAAAGAATGCACTGAATGCATGCTCTCAAGGGAAAATTGGATCCGTGATATGACTATCTTTATTTAATGTCAGGTAGTCACAACTTCTTAAGACTAGCTTTTCTTAAGACTCTGAAATTGAGCTGCTAATGAGAATTCATTTGGGGTGTTCAGTACACTGCTATAGCAGGAGTTTATCTATAAAGTCTATGATAGGCTGATTCTGTATTTAAATTTCTAATACTGGAGTATAGTTTATTTGCAACTATATCAATATAAATTAATAAAAATATTCACATTACCTGAAAGATGCTTATAATTCAGCTAACTGCCATACTGAGGTCAACCTCCTGGGACAGATACTATATTAAAATTACATTATTAAAAAAAAAGAAAAAAATACATAATGGAGGATATTACCAAATAGTAGATGTTAAGAGAAGGGGACATGAACCATGGATTTTTATCTTTAATTTACTGACAAAGAAACTGACTTATAAAAATTAACATCTTATTTATCCCACATGTTCAGAAGCATAAAAGCAGAACACCTGTGACTGCTTTATGCTGGTGAGGCCCAAAGGTATTAATATTTCTGGAAGGTAGACATGAACCTATTGAGAAGTAGAAGGAAGAAGAGACAGATGGGGCAAGTGGGAGGAACATAAAGAAACATAATCCCTTTGAAGGGCACACCCCAGTGTTTCCAGCCTAACTTTTTTTTTAACTTTAACTCCATTTTTTATGTTTAAAAAATTTCACGATTTTCTACAAAACCACAATATTCTATGATCGTATTCTCATCATTCTCTCATTGCTCTCAACAAATTGAAAATGTGTGTTGAATTTCTAAACTGAATACATTGGATCTTAGGGGAAATGTACGTTTTAATATCTGATTTTAATGATCTCCTATATTTTAAATTTTATTTTGTCATGGAATATCTTGTCTCTGTTTTATTTGTTGTTTGTTTGTTTTTTAAATGTTTTTGTAATCTATGTCACAGCGGACAATATCCTGAATGGAACACCAATATGACAGACACTAGGAACAACAATGAATGAATGAAACCTCATGAAATTGAAACACTTATGAAAGTCAAAGGACAACATAGGACAGAATGGCAGCCTACATAATGGGAAAATATCTTCACCAGTTCCACATCTGGCATTGAGCTAGTATTCAAAATATATAAAGAGCACAAGAAATTAGACATTACAAAACCAAATAATCCAATTAAAAATGGGGTACAGATCTAAACAGAATTCTCCACAGAGGAATTTCAAGGGAAAGAGATACATTTGAAAAAATGTTCAACACTCTTAGCCATCAGGGAAATGCATATCAAAATGACTCGGAGGCTCCATCTTATGCCAGTCAAAATGCTTATGATTGAAAACACAATTGCCAAATCATGCTGATGAGGATATAAAGCAAGTGGAACAATCTCCATTGCTGGTGGGAGTGCAAAGTTATAGAGCTACTTTAGAAGTAAATATGGCAGTTTCTCAGAAAATTGGAAATAAATTTACCTCAAGAACCAGCTATATCACTCCTGGATGTATACCTAAAGGACACTACCACAAGGATATTTGTTCAATGATGTTCATATGAGCTTTATTCATAATAGCCAGAAACTGGAAACAACCTAATTTCTCCTTAAACAAAGAATAAAGAAAATGTTTTATATAAAACATATATATATATATATATATATATATATATATATATATATATATATGCGAAGGAGTATTACTCAGCTCCTTAAAAAATAACATTATGAAATTTGATGGCATATGGATGCAACCAGAAAAAAAATAGTTTTGAGTGAGGTAAGCCAAACCCAGAAAGATCAACATGGTACATACTCACAAATATGTCTTTAATAGATGTAGATTAAAAGATAATTATGCTATAATCCATAGACCTAGACATGCTAAGTAAAAAGGAAGTCTCAAAGGAGTATATATGTGTAAGAATCTCCCTGGGAAGGGGAAGTTAATAGATAACAGAGGTAGACTGGAGACTGGCGGGGACCAAAGCAGGATAGATCATGTCAGGAGAAGATGGAGGGAGAGAGTACTGGGAGAGATGACTGGATTTAGGGGACCATTTTAGGGATGACCTAATGCAGTGGAACCTCTCAGGAATCTATGAGGGTTACCCTAGCTAGGACTTCCAGTAATGGGCAATATAGAACCTGAATTGGCCATCTTTGAATTCAGGCAATGCATCTAGTGGAGGTATTGGGATGCCAACCCAGCCACAAAACCTTCAATTAATAATTTGTTCTGCCTGCAAGTTGTCCTGTGGTAAAGGTGACACAAAGTTAATGGGAGAGTGCAACTGAAGACTGGCCCAGCTTGAGATCTATGCCATGAAAGAGAGCCTAATCCTAACACTGCCTGGAGGGTCAGGAACCAGAGACTCAATAGCCCAGAGACCTAGGATAGAACCAAACACGACTGGCAAGAAAAAAAGGTCAATGAAATGATTCCTAGTGATACTCTGCTATGTTGATAGACTGGAGCCTAGTAAAATCATCACCAGAAAGACTTCATCCAGCAAATGATGGAAGCCAGATGCAGATACCCAGAAGCAAACATAAGGAGGAGATAAGAGAATCTGGCAGGAGAGAAGGATTATAGCAAGAGGGGTCAAGAAAACCACAAGATAACACACACAATCAACCAACCTGAGCTACTGACAACCAGGGAGCATGCGTGGGTCTGACTCATACCCTCTGCATATATGTCAAAGGTATTATGGTTGTGTACTTTGGTCTTCTTCTGAGACACCTAACAGTGAAAGCAGGCTGTCTCTGACTCTTTTGCCTTCTTTTGGAACACCTTTCCTCTGAATGCATTGCTTTATCAAACCTTAATATTAGGGAGGTGCCTAGTTCTGTTACAACTTTGTATGCCATATTTGGTTCATATTCCTGGAAGCGTGCCCTTTTCTGAAGAAAAATGAAGAAGGAGTATATTGGTGGGAGAGGGGTGGTGATGGGGTGAAGGACTGGCAAAGAGGAGGAAGGAGAAACTGTGGTCAGCATGTAATATATGAGAGAATTTTTTTTTAAGTCTCCTATTTCCCTAAACATTTACCACATTGGTTGGGCATTGAGGGACTAACACCAGAAAGAGAACTTCATCTCACTTGGCTCCCCACTGACTACTATAGTACCTCCCTAGTATACTGTTCCACCCCATTGATCTTAGGATCACCTCCCAGACATGTTGACTAAATACACAATTAGTGTAAGTACCTCTGATATTGTATTAGTCTGTTCCCAATGAAAATTCATTGGAGTTAAAGTAAATAATCTATTGCTTATCATTGTTTTATATAACTTTTAACTGTTTACTGGTATTTGTACATTGTGCAAAGTGTTTGGCTGTATAATGATATGTTCATTTAATTACAATATGTATTTTGGTGATAGTCATTCGTATAAACCTGCTCTACTCATTTACCATCCGGCTTTCCTTACTTACCTTTTTTATTTTTTTTTAGAAATATACCTCTGAACTCTTCAACTTTCATGGCATAAATACATGTATATGTGTGTGAATGAATCTAAAATATATAATATAATGTACACCTGTTAACATAGCATGGCAGGTATGAATGTAAGTATTTATATACACACACACTCAGAGAAAGAAGGAAAGAGAAATTGGCAACAGAGGGAGGGAGAGGGGAAGGAGAGGGAGTGAGTGGGAGCGAAAGGGAAAGAAGGAGAAGGGGGTGGAGAGAACATAATCCTATTTGAAGGTGCAACCCAATGATTTAAGTTTCAATTTTTAAAAAAAAAAATATATGAAGACTATTTTCACTTCAGCAACATTTTTTTGAGAGAGAGAGAGAGAGAGAGGGATGAGTAGTCTTGTCTACAAATGAGTCCCATATGAGTACTTCAGTCCAAATTGGTCGTTTGTGAACAAATACACATACAAGCAAGACTAAATGACTCAGCAGGCTAAATTTATATATTCATATAAGCAAATATGTATAACATTAAATTAAAGAAGATATGAATTTGAGAGGGAGAAAGAATAAGAGGAGTTGTGGAGAGATGGGACTAGAAACGAGATAGGAAGGATCTGGGAAGAGTTTAGGGAGGGAAAAATAATCAAAATGATTTGCATTAAAAACTTCATTAGAACTAACTAACTAGTATAACCTCCGGGTGGGAAGAAATGGAGTATATATCGTACTCAGGTACTAAATTTTCTTTTATTCATTACTTTTTTATTGTTGATTCCCTTATTCACTTTATACTGCAGACCCCCTCCTCTCCTGTCAGTCCCACACTCTCAAACCTCTCCCTATATTGTCCATTCCTCTTCTCCTCAGAGAAGGAGAAGTCCCACATGGGTACCAAGAGGCACCGGCATATCAAGTCACAGCAGGACTAAGTGTATCCTTTCCTACTGAGCACACACAAGCCAACTCAGCTAGGGAAAATGGGTCCAAAGGTAGGCAATAGAGTCAGAGACAGACCCTTCTTCAATGATTAGGCAACTCACATGAAGATTGAGCTACACATCCACTACATATATGTAGGAGACATAGGTACAGCCCATGAACGTTCTTTGGTTGATAGTTTAGTTTCTGTGAGTCCACACTGGTACAGGTTAGTTTACTCAGTATGTCTTCTATGTATTTGACACTTTCAGTTTCCCTTAATCCTTCCTCCACTCTTCCACAAGACTCCTGCGTTCTGCCTAATGTTTGGCTGTGGGTCTCTTTATCTGTTTTCAGCAGCTGCTAGGTGAAGCCTCTCTAAAGGCTGTTATGCTAGGCTCTTGTCTGCAAGCATAGCAGAATATCAGTCAAGTGTCAGAAGTTGTCTCTCTCCCATGGAATGGGTCTCGAGTTGGACACTCTTAGACAGCCATTCCCTCAAATTCTGTTCCATCTTTATCCTTGCAATCTTGTAGGGAGGACAACTTTTGGGTTCACATTTTTCTATGTTGATTGGCATTTCCTCTCTCCACTGGAAGTTCCACTTGGCTACAGGAGGTGGAAACTTCAGTTTCCATAATCCCAGATGCTAGGAGACACCTACCCAGACTCCCAGGAACTTCCCTGGTTCCAGGTCTCCAGCTCATCACAGAAAGGGCACCCATGCATTTCCATTTTCTCCCTCCACCTACTGTTCTTCCCACATCTGATCCTTTCTCCATCTCCATTCTCAACACATTTCCCACTCACTCCCCCCTCTCCACCAACCTCTGATTTCTATTTTATTCCCCAATTCAAGAATCCTTCTTTGAGCCCTCTTCATTACTTAAGTATTTTGGAAAGTCTGTGGGTTGTAGCATAATCGTTATGTACTTTATGTCTAATATCCACTTATAAGTTAGTACATACCAAGGTTGTCTTTCTGGATCTGGGTTGCCTCACTCAGGATAATATTTTTTAGTTCTATCCATTTCCTGCAAATTTCACGGTGTCATTGTTTGTAATAGCTGATTAGTATTCCATTTCATAAATGAATCACATTTCCTTTATCCATTCTTCTGTTAAGAGACATCTAGGTTGTTTCTAGTGTCTGGCTATCACGAATAGAGCTGTTATGAACATCGTTGAGCAAGTGTTCTTATGAGATGGTGGAGCATGTTTTGGGTATGTGCTCAGGTGTAGCTGCATCTTGAGGTAGAACTACTTCCAATTTTCTGATACACCATCGAATTGATTTTCAAGATGATTGTATAAGTTTGCATTCCCAACAGCAATGGAGAGTGTTCCAATTGTTCCATATCCTCGTCAGCCTGTGCTGTTCCCTGAATTTTTCATCTTATTCACCCTTATGGGTGTGTTTAATAATAATAATCATTACCTGGAAGTGGTTTTAATTTGTGTTTCCCTGGTGATTAAGAATATACCTGAGGATGGTAGGTGTTTCATCTACTCCTGACCATGTCCTGTCCTACAAAATGTGACCACAACACAGCATGGAGAGGACTTTGACAATCAGTCATATAGGGGCAGTGCTGGAAGACAATCCACATGCCGATGAGGCAAACCTAACATCTCATACCAAGCCAAAGAAAGCATCTGCTCTTAGACTCCAAAGTCATCCTAAAATGTACATAAGACCTGTTCACAAGGATTGCCTAAGAGTGTCTGCTGTATAGATCTGTAATTCTTTGGGGAGGAGGAATTTACTCCCCAATCTTTCACCACTGGAAGCTGCCAGAGCCTACCGTGGTCACTGCCAACTCCAGAGCAGCATTGCCCCAGCACAGACATACCACAGACTGCACACTCAGACATGGACACGCACATGCATGCGCACACATGGACACAGACACAGACACAGGCACAGGCACAGGCACTGGCACAGGCACAGGCACAGGCACAGGCACAGGCACAGGCACTGGCACAGACAGGGACACACATGTGCAAGCAGGGACTCTTGATGACCTCAGAGGTTTACTCACAGGTTTTACCCACTAAAATAGAAGTCATGTTAAGTCTTTATCTGGATTCAATGTTATAGACTAAACTGCTTTTTATGTATAAATAGATTGATTCATGGTTGTCTTAATAAAGATTCTGATTTATAGGATTAATCTCCAACTTCTTACATTGTATTTAAACTTCTCATTCCTAAGTCACAAGTTATTTGTGCCAGCTTCTTTCCCTGCAAATAGGCCATAAGAAAAGACCCTGCCTTGCCTTTCTTCCCCTAAATATTATTCTCTTCTAACCTAATGGTTTATGTGAAAGTTTGCAGATGTCAAAATTAGGCACATCAGTTGGAGGGCAAATTTAACACTGAAAATTTGCTGTTATATGCTTAAATTTTAACTTTTGCTAGAAGCTACACATGATAAAACAGGAGGTTCCTTTCAGTGAAGGCAGAGAACCTGTCCATACTGAACTGAGTCTCACAAAACAAAATAGGCTTGTTTAGGTGACTTCCTTGTTTTGTATTAATTTTTAGTAGGTAGATGAAGCAACAGGTTTCCTTATGACATTTTTATACATGTATATCACTGTATATTGTTCTTTTTAGGCCACCCTTTCTCCCCATCTCTCCCTCAAACTCCCACTCTCCTATCTACAAACAGTCCTGCTTTCAAGTCAGAGACACACTGGAGAGAACCCTCTGTTAGTTTCATTTAGACTCCCCATTGGAGAAGACCTTCACCAATGTCATCTTTGTAGTATTTCATGAATCTGCCTTTTATCACATAATAAATTTAACCCAAACTTAGATCTAATGAAACAATTCTGTTGAATAAATCGAACAAATTGTATACCGCCATTCTGCAGAATTCAAGTGAATTTGTGTGTCCTTAGTTTCACAGGTCTGTCTTAAGAAGGATGTTTTGTTATATTTTGTTTTGGTTCCTGGTTAAACTGACTAGAGACCATAAGTAATGAGCTTCCTTTAAGGAAGCAATGGTTTAGAGGCAGTGTTAATATTTTATAACACATACCTTGAACATCCTCTACCTTGTCTCTGTGTCTTAGTTAGGGTTTTACTGCTGTGAACAGACACCATGACCAAGGCAAGTCTTATAAAAAACATTTAATTGGGGCTGGCTTACAGGTTCAGAGGTTCAGTCCATTATCATCAAGGTGGGAGCATGGGAGTATCCATGCAGGCATGGCACAGGAGGAGCTGAGAGTTCTATGTCTTCATCCAAAGGCTGCTAGTGGAAGACTGACTTCCAGGCAACAAGGTTGAGGATCTTATGCCCACACCCATAGTGACACACCCATTCTAACCAGGTCACACCTATTCCAACAAGGCCACACCTTCAGATGGTGCCACTCCCTGGTCCAAGGATATACAAACCATCACACTCTGCTACTGACCAACCAAGCTTTCCTTCAAGAAATAAATACATCACCTCATACTCGACTATAAAAAAGTAAATTTATTTATGATTTCTATTAGAAATTTTCTTTATTTACATTCTCTATTTACATTTCTTTCCTAAATTCCCCTCCAAATATCACCTATGCCCACGCTTGTCCCTCTGCTCACCAACCTGCCCACTCCCTCTTCTTGGCCCTGGCATTCCCCTATATGGGGACATAGAACCTTCACAGCACCAAGGGCCTGTCCTCCCATTAATGACCATCCTCTGCCACATATGCATCTAGAGCCATGAGTTGCACCATGTGTTTTCTTTTATTGGTGGTTTAGTCCCAGGGAGCTCTGGGGATACTTCTTAGTTCATATTGTTGTTCCTTGTATAAGGCTCTGCAAAACCCTTCAGTTCCTTGGGTCCTTTCTCTAGCTCCTCCACTGGGGACCCTGTGCTCCTTTCCATGGATGGCTGTGAGCATCCACTTCTGTATTTGTCAGGTGTTCTATGAAGCAACAGTTCCTCTGATACCTAAATTACGCAAAGACCCAACAAGGAAAGAGAACTGCAGACTAATTTCCCTTATGTTTCTTGAGAAATAAAAGATTTTCTTCATTTTAAATATTATTCTTAATACTAAAGTACTTAAGCATAATACTTTAACCATTTTTGTTGTTGTTTTTCAATTTAAATTACTAAAACATGAAGTGTCTTATTGTTGCCAACCTTCCTGTTTTATCCTGACTGTTTCTTTACAGTCACATTTCAGTGATTTGATGACACAGTGAAGGATGAAATGTTTGCTAGAACTTTCACAAGGAAAATAAAAGATGCTTGAATGGCTCACAGAGCCATTAAAGGGGATAGCCTGTATGTTTTTAAGGTTTCCTCAGATAAATTTTGTACATTATGGAAATAACTAGATATTGATGCTTATTGGTGTAACATTTTAACTATGCTTTTAAAATGAAGATCCAAGTTAAGGGTGAATTGTCTTATAGGAAAGATAGGGCTTACAAAACGGTCAGCCTGTAAGGCTGGTGGAATGGCTCAGTGAGTAAAGGTATTTTTCTACAAAACCTGACCTGATTTGGTTCCCTAAGACTAAAGTGGTAGAAATATAGAATCAACATCCACTAGCTGTCCTCTGGTCTCCACAAACTCACTATGGTATGGAACACCCAAAGATAAATAAAATATAATTAAAATTATATATTAAAAACAAAAGCACGTACTTATTTTAAAAAACACACAAAGTGATGGTTTAACTGTCACAAAGAAGAGAATGTGTATAAGATAATACTGTATCTTGTAATATGTAGTTGAAATTTAATGAAAATCATTGGTTATGACCACAGGGATAATACATGAATTTAGGAACATTAGAAAGAAAAGAAAACTTTACGCATGACTCCTAGCTTTAAGGGTCATGTGAAAGGGAAAGTTTTGTTGTTGTTCTTGACCTATGCTATATAAATCAATACTCAAAATTATTTCTTTACTTACTTTATATCTTTGGTAAAACTAATGAATAATAGAGAATATTGAGAAAAGTGTTTACCTAGTACGTCTAAAACGTTAGGTGTGACTCCATAGTCTCACAAACAAACAAACAAAAATTACATAAATCAATGAACAAATAGTTTATTATGTTATTGATACTCAGCTGTAATCATGTTCTTCTTTTAATTGAGGAATAATGGATACTACCTAGTAATTGATGGCTCATTCCTTTGGTCCTAGCACTCAGGAAGCAGAGGCAGGCAGGTCTCTGAGTTTGAGGCCAGCCTCCCCGCTACTCCATCCCCCCCCCCAAAAAAAAACCCAAAGTATGTTGTACCAGAAGAATAGCACAGTAAGAGTGAGTGCTATCTCACACACTTTGCTTCTAAGTCCCAAGGAGTATATATTTCTACTTTATCTGTATAGGAATTCAGAGACAAACAGTACTAAGAGGGAAAAGTTCCATAGAGGGATTATCATGATGAACTCTCATTGAGTAATTGCTCTCTCCTTGGGGGATGCACTGATTGATTTATTTTTAAAAATATAAGCTTTTAAACAGCAACAGACTGCAAAGTAGTAAACTGAGGTTTGTAAAATAAAGAGAAAAGTATATATTCACAAATGCAATCGGCAAATAGTACCGAGAAACTAATTTACCTCTGGTATTATAAGTCCTTATTTTCCAAGATGAAAAATAATTTTCCAGACGATGTAACATTGAAAGTCAAGCAAAGGAAATCAGCACATATCAAGTAACCCCCAAATTAACAAGGAAAGAAAAAAATGCTGTGAAAGAAGACAAGCATCTTAGGAGAACATGTACAATAATGAAACTTGACTGAGTCTAACAGACACAGAAAATTAGCAATAGGCTGAAGTGTGAATAAATGCAAATTCTAGGATGAGATCCAGGAAAATCTGGACTGGCTCAAACCACTTGACTAAGGGTGCTTCACATTATTACAGAATCATTTTTATTGGTTTAGAGTACAATAAGCCAAACCTAAACAAAGGAAACTTTTGCAGAACTTACAAGGTCCACTTCAGTTTTAAACGAATTCTAGTTTTCAGGTAGTGGTTGAACCTCTACCAAGTAGAAGAATGCATAGAAAGACATGAACTTCTACAGTAAAGACTGAAATAGTGAGGCATGATGGCATACACCTATTAACTCCTGCCCCAAGAGGCTGAGGAAGGAAGGTTGTGTGGACCAGAGTCAGGACAGGCTATATAGGAGGTCTATGCCAGACTAGTATACAATTTGAGATCTTATCCTCTAAACTCAAAGTTGCGGCATGTACCTTTAGAGTGGAGTCTGGAACTTACATTGACCCATATTTGATTCCCAACACATAAGCACACAAAAACCCAAGACAATGTTCTTCCTGCTATGAGAGAACCAACGGAGACCCTACCCTCAGGGCCAGTTAAGAGCTCTGGACAGAGATTGTGTATTGTTTACTTTTATCCAGTTTCTCTTCTTTGTAGCTCATGATAATTTATAACTCATCTCATCCTTGGTAAGTAAATATTTTGCGCTCCTGCCCCATGCCTGAAACAAAGGAGATGATATAAATTGGCATTTCAATGCCGGTCAGGCTTTCCACAGCATAAGTAAAGGCTTTCTCCAAAACACCCCAGGCTTCATGCCTCCCTTAGATGAGAATGCAAGCTGAATTATTTTACTTTCTAAACAATCAAAAGACACTGGGCATCGGAATAGCCTATATGGGAACTAGCTGTGAAAAGACAGCAGGAGATCCAGGAGGTCAGATGAAGTCAAAGCGAGGTATTCACCATTGCTATAACCATCAACAAGCACCCCTGGGTTAAGCTCTCCTGAGGTTCTGACCTTTTCTCACCTTGGAGAAAGTTTCTGTGCAAATGAAAGATACCTCTGATTCTGCAGTAACACAGGAGAGATGTCTTTGGATGTGATCCAGAAAGTAGTGAAATCAAAATCATAAATCCCGTGGGTGCTTATCTCTGCTAACAGAGAAAAATACGGAAGCCTCTGAGTCTTGCAACTGTTTCCATCTGTTCTCTTTATGTGTAACTGATGTAAGAAATTAGTGATTGCCAGAAGTCACTTGGTTTGCAATTACCATGTTTAATGATATTAGTACAAAGTAGGAAAATGAGCTAGTCTATTCTCGAACAGAAAGCACAGATGAAGGTGAAATCAACTTTTGAGGCACTCGATCACCTATGACATCCTGTCTCATTATCTAAAGTAAAAGAGAGTTCTCACTTCACTTAGGAAGCAGATGGAAACCCCTAAGATCTGCTGACACAGGAGGGAAGGATCCATCTGAGAAGCACGCGATTCTCATGATGAGCCAAAGGAATGGTTTTGTATCATGGGGTCAAACGGGACATAGACCTTACCAAGTCAGTCCTAATCTAAATTAACCTTTGATCTTTAGTGTTTGTTCCATGTCAAAAACAGGTGTCACCATACCCATCCTTATTTTTAGCCAGGTCCTAGCAGTTCACATATATATAGCCATTCTAACTTTCTATAACCCTCCAAGGCATGAGAAGAAATTTCATGTTAGCCAGATCTTGATGGGCTGTTTCTGTTTAAGAGAAAGTCAGAAAAAGCACCTTCCCAGTGGGTTTATTAATTTAACCCCTGAAAAGATGTTCACAGGGAAAGTGTGCTCAAAACATAATGAAGCTGGATGTTATTGTCGAACTCAGTATTATAAATGGTCAAACATGTGTGATTTTCCTGAAGTACACACAAAATGGAGAGTCATTTTTATAGATAGTCTTTAGTCAAGATTGTAGGTAAAATAAAAACACTCACAACAAGCAACTGCTGAAGAAAAAATTTAGTCTGTTGCAGGAATTAGGTTTTAGCAGAAAATATATGCATTTTATAGAAAAACAGATATGAGATTCTGAATGACCAATCTGTCACTACTACCTGAGGACTTAATTACATCCTTTTGAAAAGTCTCCTTTCCAAAGTCTAAAATTCCCAGTGGTAAATACAAACAGTCTAGCTATCTCATTATACCTCACAGTATGCACAAGTGACCATGACGATCCTGACATGCAGTGGATGATTAATAAAGCCCATTTTGACCCTTCAGAACAATCATATCTTGTTCTTTTACTATTTGGGTTAGGGAGGGGAGCCACACAAATCAAATGAATGGATCCCAAAACTTACAGAGAAACATAATGTATAATACAATTGTGGTAATTGGAAACTATCACAGGAGTCACTCATTGTCCATAGACTCTTGACTTGCACACAACTGGCAAATCTGAAGACGGTGAAGGTCACAGTGTGCATATTCTGAAACATCTTTAGGGAAAAAAAGCAAAAAGTTCACAGATTCTCCTTTATTAAAGTTCCCAATAATGCATAGTTTTGCAGCTTAATTTACAGCACTTATGCATTGGCTCCTAAAAAGTAAGTATTCCATAGCAGAAAAACCAGACAGGCATGCCAGCAGCAAACCATTTCATTCTACTACTCTCGTGGCGATGTTAGCAAACTTTATCGTTATTGGGATATAGTCTTAAATTTAACAATCACTCTGCTTCAGGGCTCACAGAAAATCTGCAAATAAAGCAAACTAGGCTCTACCCCATCAGGGACATGGACAATTAATACTGCTGAATTTCGAGACTAATACTGGTAAAAAAAAAATCTTCAGTTTTGATTTTTTGAGACTTCCATACATGGTACAATATATCCATCCCTCTCTTTCTTAGCATTGGGTACACAGGTGTGCCCTACACCCTGTCCAAACAAAAATATGTAAATAAATCTAGTGAACAAATTGTATACATGCTATCGTGTATCATCCTTATTTATTTCCCTTATTAAAATAAAAAAAATCGTATTAGTTTCTTTTGAGTTATTATGGGGATAAAATGTTATAAATTATATTCATCATGAATTTACATTTATTACAATATGAATAACTATATTATTTGGTAGCTATAATGTCTAAGGTTTTGCTAGAAGCACTAACTTAAACACTCATACAAAGTTATTTTTAGGTATTTTTTTTTTGACTGAGGAACTTTCAACTAAATATTTATTCGATGCATTCAAATCATCCTTTCAGAGATCTAATAACAAAATTATTATATTCCTAGCAACCTCCTCCCTTAGCACTATGATTTGTTGTATGCCATTAATTAAATAATGGATCAAATAAGTGCAAAGAGATCTTTATCTTTGGAACAGAAAATCTTGTGAGCGATTTTGTTTGTTAAGTTTTTTAAAGTTTTATTTTATTTTTATCCTTTTTAAGAACAGTTCAACTGGGACCATGCATATTTAAATTCAATATAGATTAGTGACATGTGATAAAGCCAGTTTTGACTTTATGCAAAAAATTTATACATAATAGTAATTTCACCATCACTGAGCCAAATCCTTGGTGAGATTGGGTTATAGCTTAGGTAAGTCACAAATAAATTTATTTATTTCATTACTAACTGGTAACATATAAGACCTGAGTTGTAGGCTAAACAGATAACTCAGTGTTTGTCACCAAGGTAAAGGTCTAGAGTTGCATTGCTAGGACCCACATGGTTGAACAAGAGAAATGATGCCACCAAATTGTGACCTCTACATATGTCCTGTGGAATGAAGTGAAAACTTAAGGGTTCTTTGGAAATTCAGTTGTGTTGGATGGTGTTTTGCTGGGGCAAACACATGAAAGAATGTTTCACTGAAGCAGACACAGGTGAAAGGATGTTCTGAGAGTGCCACCACATGAAATGACATGTGACAAGGGATTCTTCACTAACAACATACAAGTATTGGTCCACCTTACATTGCATAGTTGAGCTCCATTTTTCAGGACTCCATAGAGAGAAATGTACCAAAAAACTTACAGTGGTTTACTCAGACTGATTGGCAGAGTCATATCAGCTGAGACAGACTCACGTGGATTTTTGCTAAGAGTCACATGCTGAGGCAAGAACCCTGGAAGTCACTTGATGTTTGGAGGGAGTATTTGATAGTGACAGTTATGATAGCTTTCTTGGCTTGGCTTGGCTTGGCTTGGCTTGGCTTGGCTTGGCTTGGCTTGGCTTGGCTTGGCTTGGCTTGGCTTGACTTTACTTGACTTTGCTAGGCTGGGATAAGGTTGCTATATAAAGAGCTAGCTGTGCAACACTTGTTGGTCTCTCATCACTGTTGATATTCTCTTCATGGAGAGAGGCACAGCTGAGAAGTTTTCCTGCAGTTTCTGTGCACACTGGTCCTGCCTGCTGACTCATGCTGACTGGGCTGAGACCTGGCTGTTCCTGTGAGGTCATGCCACCACTGTTGCCATCCCAACTCTAGTGATCTGGACAACTGCTGTATCCCTGAAGTGTTTACCAGTGGATAGAGTAGCTTGAGTTCAGCTGCCACATCTGACCTGTGAAGTGAACTAACAACACAAATGGGATTTACTCCAAAGAACCATTTCTAAACAGGTCCACTTCCCACATAGCCTTTCTTTTCTACTACCTCTGGTGGGTGGTAGGCTAGAAGGGAGCTTTAAAAACATTAAAAATAGGATCTGAAAAAAAATAAAGTTGCATTGGCAATAAACCCTCACACATTAAAAAAATGAGTAAATGTTTTAAAAGTTTAGATATAGTGATGGGAGAAGGATAGCAGACAGTAATGAAACTTATTTATGAAAATATAATAATGAAACACATTCTTTTATATTTTAGCCTTTAATGGTGTATTTTAAAATGAGGCAGAGAGGCTAGCTAGATGAATGAGAAGTTAATTACACTTGTGCTCTTACAGTGCACCAAGATTTGTTTCCCAGCACCTTTGTGTCAGCTTAAAACCTTATATGACTCCAGTTTCAAGGATTCCAATGCATTCTTGTGGCCTACACATACACACACACACACACACACACACACACACACAAACACACACATACACAGGCAAATATTTTGAAAGAAAAGCAGAAAAAATAATATAAAAGATTACCTCCATATAAAATAGCATTGAGATGAGATCAAGAGAGTCATCAATCAGTTTTTGCTGTCCAACCCTGAGGGTCTGAGTTTGATAGCAGGAGAGGAGACATGGGCTTGACATTGCAGCACCCGGGAAGGGTCAACACAAAAAGATCCCTGGGGATTGCTACCCAGTCACCATAGTGGAACCAAGGAGCTCTAGGCTGAGGTAGATATTCAAAAAATCAGTTGAGAAAACACCTGGAATTTTGTTTTGTCCTATGCATAAGTGCATATACACCCACATACATGTGCCCACAAACTGATGCAAGAAAAATTTATATTAAAATAAAAATACTAGCATTGCATTCGGGGCTCATAGTTTGACAAAGAGGTGTGTTTGAGGCACACTCATTAATAATGTCTTTTATTCATGTAAAGGGTATCATGCTGGAAAAGACTGCAGAGTGCTAAGAATCAATCCACATTTAACATGCAAAGTTTATTTGAAAAATGAACTCTCTCATTATATCTTTCATCCCCCATGTTGTGCAAAGAAGCTTTGGCTCTGCATTAATTGTTTAAATTATCAATGTGATCAAAATATAAAGAAGGTAGAAGATGATTTGTAGGTGAAATTGAGTATTCTATTTCATATAAATAGGTAAGCAGAATTGTGTCTGTATCTGTTAGATAATAAAAGTTGTTAACATATAAAAGATTAAATTCAGTGAAAAGAAAAAGAGAACAAAGTATAATGACACACACATATAAAAATGCTATAATGAAACATATTTTCATGTGTGTGTGTGTGTGTGTGTGTGTGTATGATGGATTAAAAGAGATAAAGAGAGAGTGACTGAAAGAGATAACACGAATTTTATGTCAGACCTTTTGCTAAGGACCATGCACCATGGATTCAAAGATTATTAAGGCAAAATTATTGATTACTGTAAATATACAGGTTTTCTGGGGTAGTTTAATTGAAATGTTTTCTATAGATCTCAGGCTTTTGAATACTAACTTGGACCCCAAGTAGTGTATCTTTGTTAAGAAGAGGCTTTGCCTTGCTGAGAGAAGTATGTCAATGAGTGTTGGGTTTAAGTTGACAAAAGGATGCTACTATCTCTACTTGCTATTTGTGATTCAAAATGAAATCCCTCCACTGCTGACACTACTCTCTGCACCTGGTTCTTCCTGGTATCTGTGTACCAGGATTCTAAACATCTGCAATCACAGAGTCAAAGAAACTAATATTCTTTAACCATCCTGGACCATAATGTTTCATCACTGAAGTAGGAAAATAACTATTCCACTTATATGGGAGGGCTTGTAAATACATTATATCTGGGCAGGACAAACTCAACAAGGGTGGGGAAAATTATATAGTGAAGTCGATAACAAGCCTAGCAAACACAGTCAGGGAAGAAGTGGGGAAACCATGGAGTAGATATCAATTACTGAATGCAAGGCTTGCTCAGGAGATTCCCCCTTAAAGAACTTAATTCCTTCTCTACACTGTTGGAAGTGTTTTATTGACTCATGTTCTGCCTTCTTTCTACATGCAACTATCCTGGCAGAGGCTTAATTATCATCTTAAATGCCAAGTTGATGTTAGGTTCTCTAAAGGTTGGAGTAGCATAAACCCTATAAAACTTGCTTTTGGAGGGATGAAGAGGTAAGAAAAAGCTCTCAGGAGAAGATCACAATTGACATAAAAATTAGAATATGGGAGCTTGTCAGACAAGGAGGAAAGAAAAATTATTTCAAAAATATAATTGAGGTAAGTAGGCAAACACATTCCCCCTTCATTCTGGAGACTATGTCCACAGTTATCTATCTCTTAGGGGACTATTAATGCCAAATACATCAGGGGTTAACTGGAGGGATGTGTGCTGATAACTCTGCAGAATTTTTTTTCAAATACAGTGTTTTAACTTAGAAAATTCAGGATAATGTTTTCTCTGAATAAAAAGGGATTAATTTATGTTGCCTACCTGTAAAACAAGAACACTGGCAGCTTTCTGTAACTATCCGTGTTTACAGAATAAATGAGAAAGACAAAAGGTTCTCTTCATTCCTAAGACCCTATGCAGGTCTGAATAAAGTAGCCTACTCTGCATTCAGCCAATCTCTTGAGCATCTTCTCCCACTCCAACTCAATATAGTCTGAAAATGCTGTCTGTAAACATCCTAAAGAAACATTAAGTCTTTGTTGGAATGTAAAGGAAGAGTGTGAGTTAGTGTTGTACATTAGTGTCCTCCCACTCAGGGCCTTAAAATCTGACTCATAACCAGCAAGTAAACAAATGGATTTCTCCATTCATTCCTCACTTTCATGTGCATGATGCATGAATAATGGAAGAGAGTGGTTTCCAGGCCGGCTTGCTTTCTCCTGTACTCATTTCCTAACAGCACTTCTGAATCCAAAGTTCACTGTCACTGTTTTAAGAAGAGAAAGTCATGTTTAACCGTATTTATGAAAAATGAAATAGGAAGAAAAAAAAGTTTTTCTGTCTACATGAGCTTTTCAGGAAAAAGATAAGGCACAGCTGTCCCAAGAGCTGGGACTTATTTAGTGATTATGAAACTTAGGCTCAATTACATGTACTGATTTAGTCTGTATAACAAACATCTTGAAGTCCAATCTGATATACCTATAGCACCAAATAAGTTATGAAAAGTCATGCAGCCTTGAGGTAAGTCCATGGAAAATATTGGACCACTAGGTCCATAATCTAACTTTTTTTTTGAGACAGGGTTTCTCTGTGTAGCCCTGGCTGTCCTGGAACTCACTTTGTAGACCAGGCTGGTCTTGAACTCAGAAATCCACCTGTCTCTGTCTCACGAGTGCTGGGATTAAAGGCATGCTTCTAAAGAAAGATACATATGGTAGGAAAATCAAGAAGGGACTTATAAAGAAGATTTCTTCCATTTTTGAAATTACCATTAAATTACATTTTTAAACCCTTCTATCTCCTCCCTCCCATATGCTCAGGTGTGTTCTCATTCAAACTTATAGCTTTTTTGTTCATGAATTGTTGGTGTGTGTGTGTGTGTGTGTGTGTGTTTGGATAAGTATGAATAGGTGCAGAGACACACACTTAGGATGTGAGCCACTGAAGAGAAAAACACAGAAGACAAAGCCTATCTGCCATTAATTATGTTGTTTTCTTTGCTTCTAGAACATGTTATTGAAATCACTATTTCCTGGCTAGCCCTAGACAGCCTATACTCTATATAATGTGACTTTTCCCATGTGATAATAGTTCAGTATGAGAAGCAGAGTCAGAATCTGAGTGTTGGTATTTTGGCACACATGAAAAGTTGGTGGAGCTGGAGACAGAGTGTAATCTGTAATGTACTTTTGGGTAAACCTCAGTACCTTAGTTTGAACCTCAACAGCTGTGTACAATCTAAGTGGAACAGTTGGGTATTTTTAATCCTGACACTGGAGGATGAAGCTCTCTCTGTCCAGCCAACTCAGTGAGTTCCAGATTCATAGAAAGACCGTGTCTCAAAATAAGGAAGGATAGGGGCTGAAAGTGACCTCTGGCTTTCGTATGCATACAAACACATGTGTCATGCACCTGCACACATATAACAAACACGTAAAAGGAAGAAAAAGAAGTGACACCATGAAACCATTTAACAGAGTTCATGTGGTTTTAAAAAAAATGGGTTTCACAGAAACGAATGCTTGAGCAAAGATCTAAAGACTCTGTAAAAATTAACTCTGAATGGAAGGATCAAAGCCAGACAGAGAGAAGAATGTAAGCACTCCACTTATATTCTTTTAATATAAGACTGAGCAGAGAAATGGCTAGTCAGTATTCCCAACATCGAGAAAAACAGGGGAGGCTGTCAAAAGAAATGAGCTAGTCTAGACATGCAGTGTTCTGTAAAGTATGAGGCCATTTCTTCTCTGTACACAAAAGGAAAGCACAGCCTCAGTAGAGTTCTATCAAGGACTGTGAACACAGGAGAGGAGGGCAGAGAGCAACCCTGATACAGTTCTGTGTGTATATTTGTGTTTCCCTAGAAACTGAATTTATAGACAGGATGTCTGAGATGGCAGGTTTACCTGGACTAGTAAAGGAAGATTTGCAATAATGTAGGCAGAAGATCCTACACATTTCAGTAAGACAATATCAGTGCAGATGCACACAAATTACATATGTATAATTATATATATTAAATTATATAAATAATGTTCACACATATGTGTGTGATGTACAATATATACACACATATACCTGATATATAATGTACACACATACACACACATATATGTATATATGATATGTAAACACATATATACACATATCATATATACATATACACACATATATGTATATATGATATGAATGCATGAAATATTTATATGTAATAGATATGTATGTATATACACCTGTATGTACACACACACACACACACACACACACACATCGTTAAATTCAGTTGAACGTTCTGAGAAACTAGGATGGTTACTGAGATAGAGTTATTAGACTCCTGGCTGGGTGAATGTCAATGGCACTCAGTCGGAGAAAAGTAGCATGAGATCCATTCCCTACCTGGGAGGGAACCAACAAGCAGGAGTTCTAGAGGCTCTTAAGTCATACACTCTTGCTTACATGCCAACACTTATACAAGGTTACTTATACAAGGTTCAAAATATTAAAGAAAGCATAGCATACTATGAAAAGAAATACAGTGAAGTTCAGGTCCCTTACATTGACCAAAGTCACAGAAGGAATGGAACAGAACAGTCTTCCCTGTTGATGAACTTTCAACAACTCATTCTCTAGCTTCCCTGACAGTGAGATGCAGGTCAGTGTGCCTTTCCTAGTTCGTTTGAGAAGTAGAATTTTATTCTCCTTGTCTAGAAATCCACTCCTGAGAATAATGATAAAATACTTTAGAAAGGTAGGTTTGAACTACAGACTATGCAAATCCATACCATTATATAATATATGGGGAAATCAAGGTCCAGCATACAGATAACATACCAACTGCCACTGCACATCATTCTACAGTCTGCTTCATCTCAAAAAATCAAAGTCACACATTGCTATTCTCATTAAAATCTTCCCTAAGTGATATCTTAATTTTTCCATTATTTGGCAGATTCAGTATTATTAAGGAAATAAGCCAAATATATCTCTTTAATTTTACTTCAATCCTCTATCTTCTTACCTACACTGTCTATTTTGTAGATTTCTCTTATTCTTAATGGTGTTATCAATAACAGCAAAAAGTTTTGACTAAATTCAAGATTGATATCAAAGGAAGGTTTGTTTACATATCTATGGGTTTAAGTATGTGTAGAAATTTCAACCTACGGAGCCTCAACATTTAAACATAATGAAAAGTAGAAGCTACCACAGGCATTTGGATGATCTAGTATTTGATTTTGATTAAAACAAAGAAACTCCACTGGATGGGGTGCTAGACAGGTGGCTTAGCGCTTAAGAGCATTTGATCATCTTACAGGGAATATAGGTTTGATTTCCAGGACCCACATAGCACCTTACAACTATCTGTAATGCTAGTTGCATAGGATCTGGCAACCTCTTCTAGCCTATGGAAGGACTACACACACATATACATCTTACAGATAAATATCAGGAGGGAAACATGGCTATACATAAAATAAATGAATAAATAATTTTAAAAAGAGCTCGATGAGATTCATTGGAAAAAATGGGACACGTCTAAACTATGTAACTTTAGACTGTCAAGGAGTTGGATTAACAAAGATTAGAGACTGTGATAGTAAGACTCATTCTCTAAACAAACACACATACAGGGAAAGAGAAGGAGAGAAGGAGAAGAAGAGAGAATGAGTATTTGATGTTGAGCAGGGCATGATTGGGTTTTTGGGTGGCAATCAGGCTTTCTGATAATCCCCATTAATTATTTATGGCTCACTTGCATGGTTTAAGACAAAATACTAAAATCTCTGTTTCTGCATCAATATAAAAAAGAAGAAGAATTGCACTTCCTTCATAGTGGTCTTGTGAGGACTGGTGATCAAAGGTAGGATAGTTTTAGATTATTGTTGCCTTAGAGAACGACGGTATAAATTTTAGCTGTGCTGAGGCAGATGATGAATATGTGAAATAAAAACTAGAAAATACTGAAAAGACCTAGCTAATCCTCTGTAGATAAAGGTGATTTGTGACTGTGCTTTTAGAAAACAAGGTTTCATCACACATTTCAACCAAAGAAAACCTGCCTATAATGGGATCCTGAGCAGTCCTTGTTTTTTTGTTTTTTTTTTGGTTTTTTTTTTGGTTTTTTTCTGCAAAGAATAAATAATTCCTACTGAGGTAGACAATGTTTTCTGCACATCTCCCTGTCTTTATTCTTAGCTAACTAATCAACTGAATAGTCTAAAAAAAATAGAACATAGAATATGCATAGCTGTCTTAGCTACTGTTTTATTGCTTCAAAGAGACAGCATGGTCAAGGCAACTTCTAAGATAAAGCATTTGAGAGCCTGCTTATAGTTTCAGAGGGTTAGTCTATTATCATGGTGGAAAGTAATGCACTAAGATAGTGGAGAAGTAGCTGTGGCCTTTTACATCCATAGCATGCAGGAAGCAAGAGCGAGACAGAGAGACAGAGAGAGAGAGAGAGACAGAGACAGACAGAGAGACAGGGAGAGGCAGAGACAGAGAGAGACAGAGAGACAGGGAGACAGACAGACAGAGACAGACAAAAATTGAGAGACAGAGACAGAAAGAGAGACAGAGAGACAGGCAAGGCCTGAATTTTTAAAGCCTTAAAGCCCATACCCGGTGCCACACTTCCTCCAACAAGGACACCTTCCAAATAATGATCAACTGGTGACTAAACATGCAAATCTATTAACCTAAGTGGACAATTCTCATTCAAACAACCACAGTAATCAACTGAATAGATTGTGTGTATCACAATACTTTGCATTTATGTTTAGTTTTTCTTTTTCATTATGTTCATTAACAATTTGACACATGCATTAACATTAGAAAAATGGAATAGGATAACTAATTTTATATGACATACTGCCATGAATGGATTTAGAATTTTTAGATAGCAGAATGGTTAACACAAAATTTATGGTCTCTAATAAAAAATTCAAGGAGTTGGAGAGATAGTGTAATAGTTAAGAGCATTTACTCACATTACAGAGAATCTATCTCAGTTTCTACCACCTATTTTGGGTGTTTAACAACCACCTAAAAACTAATTCTCTGCTCCTAAGAATACAATGTCCTTTGGCCTTCATGGACAACTGCATGTCCTTGGTCCATAGAAACTCATGCAGGCATAGGCATATATATAGAAATATAAAATAATAAATAATTCAAGCCACATTCTGAGATTATATTTATATTTTCTTGGTAATGCTATTAGGTATCTCTAATCACTTGTTCTATATATTTGAAAATAGGCAATGTAAATTATTTAGTTTTTTTTTAATACCTAGCAAAACATATACTATATAATACGTATCATGTACCTATGTGGAGGATAGAAAATGTCTTTTTACTCCACAAACATAAGAAAATGTACATATCTCTCATCTGAAGTATAGGGAAGCCTTTTTTTTCTTTTTCTTTAAATGAACAACTGGTTTTTTAAAGAATGGTTTAAGCACACATAAACAGCAAATAATAACTCAGTGAGGAGGTGGTAACCCTGGATGTTGTTTAATGTTTCTTCAAATTTTCATATTCTTCACTTAGTAGAGACTATAACTCACAGAAATTCTGAATATCTCTCCCAAGGTCACCTCCTTTAGCCAAGTGGGAATCCCAGTGGAGAAATATGGACATCAACCCTCTCACAAAACTTTCCACTCAAAATATATCCTGTCTACAAGAAATGAAGGGATGGGAGATAGGGCAGAAACTGAGGGAAGGACCAACCCATAACCGGCCCAACTTGAGATCCATCCTATGTGCAAGCACCAATCCCTGAAACACTAATTGTCTGATATGTTTGCAGATAGGTGTCTAGCATGTCTCTCCTCTAAGAGGTTCCACCTCACAGCTAACTCAGACAGATGCCGAGACCCATAGCCAAACAGTAGCTGGAACTTGAAGACTTTTATGGAAGAGTTGATGGAAGGATTGTGGGTTTCAAGGGGATAGGAACTCCACCAGAAGACCAACAGAGCCAACTAACCTAGACCCTTGGAACTCTCAGAGACTGAACTATAAATCAAAGAGCATTCATGGGCTGGATCTAGGTCTAGCTGCACACATGTAGCAGATGCACAGCTTGACCTTCATGTGGGTCTTGAACAACTGGAACAGAGCCTATCCCAAAAGCTGTTTCCTGTCTGTGGGATATGCTCTTCTCGAAGGGCTTCCTTACATAGCCTCAGTGGTATATTATGTGCCTCTTCCCACTGAGACTTGATGTGCCAAAGGGTCCTCCACCATCTCGGAAGAGAAGGGAAGGGGGATGCAGAATAGGATTATGGGAGGGTTGACTGGAAAGCGGGATAGTGAGAGGGGATGGAAAGTGAATAAATTAAAGCAAAAATGTATCTATTCTTTTGGCATTTCCTGATGTCATCTAAAGCAAGTTGGAATAACAAAGATCTTAGATTTTATGACTGGAGTAATACATCACTGACTGTTCTTCTGGCTGTCTAGTGGAAGGATCGTTAACACTCAAGTGTTTGAAAACACTTAAAAACAGATATCTCCATGATATATGTCCACATATTTGTTTTGAAAATAGTATTTACTGAAGTCAGTCAGAAAACCTATGAGGAAAGTTAAGTCCTCAAGATTCAATTGATTTTTGTGTTCTGAATCTGTGGCAGATTTTTTTTTAATCAGAAGGAATTAAGTTCTAGGAGAGTCTTTGTGTGTGTGTGTGTGTGAATATATTGTTCAAAAGCAAGTCTTCTTTTGTCTTTAACAACAAATACTGTGTGTATAATATGCCCCTGTACAGGAGAATGCCAGGGCCAGGAAGTGGGAGTGGATGGGTTGGGGAGCAGGGCTGGAGGAGGGTATAGAGGACTTTCAGAGAGGAAACTAGGAAAGGGTATAGCATTTGAAATTTAAATGAAGAAAATATCTAACAAAAAAACCCAAACAAATACTGTGTGTTCAGTCAATGGTTGTCAGCTACCTTCAGGCAACATGTTTCTGGTTCATTATCCCTTTTACATTTGCAAGATCATACATTTTCATTAGGGATGCTTACAAATCCAGTGTCTCGCTACCTGACACCTAGAAATGACCATGAGTATGTTGTAGAAGACAAAAAGAGTGAGCACTTTTTAAAAAGGGAGCAAAATTCATAAAATGAGTTTAAAACCTCAGGGATTACAGTGAAAGATTCAATTTGCATTGAGTTGATATAGACATCCCAATGTCAGTGGCTCAATTTCCATATGCAATATTGATGAATGTGATCACAGTTACCATTCAAGAGTTTTCTTGTGTGACAGTTGCACTGTGCAAATGTTATTTTACAGCTGTGGAAAGTTAAATTTGAAAGTAATGATAGGATACTTAGAAAATGAGGATTATAGCTCAAGTCACTACAGAACATTATCTGATGACATTTGCTCTTGAAAAAAAATTATATAGTATTTTGTCTTTATGTGGTCATACTACCTGTCTAAGAAAAAAAAAAAAAAAAAAAAAAACCTTTCTGACTACAATACCAAAAAAGAAGTGAGGAAGAAAGGGACTACAAAATTGATGGGAAAAAATACAGCATTCCAGAAAAAGTAGATTTATCAAAATAGATGAAGGAGAAAAAAGAAGAAAAGAAGAAACAAAGGACAGAATAGAACACAGAAATTAACACAAAGGACCCAAAGTATTTTCACAAAAGCTGAGAAGCAGCAGAAGGCATCAAAGACTGCATCTCTGTGACAATGCAGAAGGAGAAAGGAGCAAGAGGATTTGCTTGTACCCATGTTAAAATCTTACAGTTTCCCTTAAGGAGCACGTATTAGTGTCTCTTTTGATCAGTAAGTCAATGTTTCAGCGGCGTTATCTCTGCCTTCCTTGTGGCTTTTAATAATCATTTTTGAAATTGAAGTATTTTTGCAGACATACTGGGAGATGCTCTTCTTCACTTGGCTTATTATATAATCCACCCTGAACCTGTCTCTCTGTCTGCAGGACAAGGTTCTCATGCAGATTGAAAGCCAGGTAACACTGAGAATGAGGCGGGTGTCTCAGTGCAAATTAACTTACATAATGGCTCTGTCAATCTATCCTTCCTTCCAATTCCATTTTTCTTCATGTCTACTAAGTCAGTCTCTGTTTGGGTCTGTTTCTTTCTCACTCGTCAATCCGTCATCTTAGTTATCTCAGCTTGTTTGAATTCCAGGGAAGTGCTACACTTAATTGACTGCCATAGGAATTTGAAGAAGACTTTCACCACTAGCAGAAAAGACAGATGGAGTTGGGCAGACAAGTAGATGTGGGTGCATCAATTAGGAGGCCAAATCAAGGAGCAAATGAAAGTCTGTCTGTTGCCGACCTGTGTGCTGTGTAGTCAGAGGGGTTAATTCCTCTTGAGGTAAGGAAATCAAGACTGTTTCACAGGGATGTGAACTTGTTGGATTCTCAAAGCTGAACCAGAAGTAGGTCATTTCAAGCTGAGGGAAGCATGTAAGCTTATTTGGCAAAAGGAACTTAATCTAATTGTATGATTCTGGGTGATTTTTAGAGGCTGCCTTAAGTGCTTCCCTGAGATTAATCTTAAAAATGTGTCCAACCATAATCAATTAAATTTGTCTGCCATGGATACAACACTGCAGATGAAGTTGTGTTATTTGCTACATTCAAATAGTTCAAAGGACCTAATGAACCAATGTACCAGGGTCAAAGAAAATGGAAAGGAAGTTTTACACAGTGAGTGTGGCAAATTGGTTAGCAAAGTGAATCCAGGGTCGAATTTTAAAAGATGTTAGATGCCATACTAAGGAAACTATACCCTGGGGAAAATATTCATTATTATATTTGATAATAATTATACAATATGCAAATCTACTCAGAAAAAAAACTTATCTGACTTAAGCCTATATGTATACCATTGCACAATTTAGACACTTTCAGTCCTTTCTTCTTAAATGTCAATAGTCATCCATGATAAAGTTTTTGTCCCTACTACATATTGGCTGGCGTGCAGTCTGTACTTACATAAAAACACATGTATGTGCTACTGACATTACTATACACAGTAGTAGGGATGACAGGATACATCCCAGCTATCTGGAAGATCAGACCATGTGCTAAGAGGAGTCTGGATGAAGATATTGTGAAGAGAAAAGAACAAAGATGTCTTACAGAAGCAGAGAAGGCTATAGAAGTAGATTTTGGAGGCCAGGCAAGATGACCATTAGCAAAAGTCTGAGGTAATCTGAGCTGAGAGAGAAAAGGGGGAGAGAGGGAGAGGGAGAGGGAGAGAGAGAGGGAGAGAGAGAGAGGAAAGAAAATATACAACAAGGGAAGAGAGGAGCAATTGATAATGCCATATGCTTGTCTAATGATAATTGTGTTCACAGGAGGTCACAGTGGGCTGCACAGTAGCACATAGACACAGAATTTGCTGAGGCTTCTGACCCCCTTATTATGGTATATTTAGAACACAATGTTGAGCTATTTGCTGAACACTAAAGCAAGCACTTTTAATACAAAAAGTAAAGGCAATGACTCAAATAATTTGTGAAAGTGTCTTTGATCTGCTATCTATGAAAGAGAGAGAGATGACAACCCCCCCAAAATCAGTCAGAGAAAAAAAAACCCTATACAATAATAATAATCAACCTGGTCCCAGTCATCAATTACTGAACCCTGGGCTGTCACAATATAATATTGTGATTATTTGTGTGATGGTGGGCAAGATATTTAAGCATTTCCTACCTCCCATTTCTCATTGCAAAACACAGGTCATGAGAATGCTTGGGTCTTAGCAGTTTCTGAGCACTTGGAGTCTTTTATTATTGCAGTCACTTTTAAAATGGCATTTCTTCCTCCCATTGCTCTACATTTAGGCAAAATATCACATATGCTCTAGCACTATATTTTAGTACAGCTGTCATGAAGCTGAATATATATGCCTGTTGTATAGTTCTCAGTATGACAGAGGATTAATAGATTGATGTTTAAGTTTCTCATTGTTAAAGATATCGCTCTTTGGGGTTTGCCTATTCAACAATTATGGGCACATAGTCTACTACTCTTCTTGAATCCTGCTGTGTTTCCTCACTTCAGCCACACCCAAGCACTTTTCAGAGAAGCTAAGAGGCTCCCAAGGTAAGACAGTCATAGGATATTCAGAGCAGAGCATCTCCAAGGATGTTCTCAGACTCCTAAGCCTTTGCATTTTTATCACCCTTTTCTGCTGCCACACTTGAGAGCTGTCCTTATACCAAAATTACGTCTTCACATTGTCTGTCTCTGCCACTTGACTGAGCTTTTGAGGGCATCTTATCTCATTCATCTTTTAATTATCTGCACCTGGTCCTAAGTAGGGAACAACACCAGATTTAATACATGCTGATGAAAGTGGGTCGTCGTGCAGATGCATTTGTATACGCACTTGTTTATACATTAATAAGACACTGATTTCTCATGGATTAATCAAACTAAACACTGTCATGGCTGAGGACTCAACATAGTGCCTTCACACTTAATGAGATACACTTACAGTGAAAATTTCAAAGGTAATGACAAGCCAGACAAGGATGTCTGCGACAAGAGCTTCTATCCTCACACATGCAATGTACACCCATCATTTCTGTTTCTCATATTGCTATACGAAATGACAAAAATTAGGCTCAAGGTTTCAGATAAAATATAAATGGAAAGCTGATATTTTTCTTGCCCTTTGCATTATTCACTAATATAAATACCCTTAGTGGTCTATATGTTTATGATTAATGACCTTTTCTCACATAGAGTTCAGGTTACTAGAATTGCTACAATCTACATGTTGTATAAATGTAGTACATGTTATTTAGGATTACTAAAGTCCATCGAGAAAGGTATGAAGAATGTACATGGAGGGGAAAACATCTTTTACTAAGTAGTAGAAATGAGTATGGGTCAGGGATATATATATATGTTTCAAAGTGATATTGACAAAAAGTAGTTGTAATAAATTAGCATTTCCATCATGACTGACTCAGGCAATAAGAAGAAATTTGTCACTGCAGATAGAAATAGGGTGTAAGGGGACTGCTAAGGTTTGTCAAGAAAAAAACCAACAACAGTACTAGAGAAATGTTAAAAGCTCCTCTACAAACTAAGGGGTGGGGCACAGAACATGTAACAGATTTTCTATATAGGATTTATATATTTCCCAAATCCTTTTCTTAACTGTGTAATCATACACCAGGCCTTAATCAGAACTGAAGGAACAGTATTGGCTTGTATCTAATTATACCCAAATGCCTTAGGTACATCCCTGCAAGACATGAACATAAATAAACCAGTAAATAAATGAAAAGACAAATTAGGCCTTGTATAGTATACCTGTAGTCACAATACTTGTATTCATGGTGAGATTTCATCTCAAAATAAAATAGCACAAAGGCCCAGACTTCTCGATAGCACAGGATAGTTAGCATTTCTACCTTCTCTTCCTCTATCTTTCCATCCATCTTCTCTCCCTCTTTCCCCCTCCTCTGTATTCTCTTTCTTTCCCCTTTTTACTTTTATTTTTTAGTAAAAATATTTTATTTTCATTTTACCTCTTTCATCAGTGTTGGCCAGTAATTCAAAAAAAAAAAAAAGAAAAACCTAAATGGTCCTTCAGCTTTAAGCCCTTAGGTCTTGAGTGATTTATACTTTCTTTCTTCCTCAATATTTGCTACAAAGCTACTGAAGGCAATATTTAGTGGAACTAGACATTTTGCTACAATATCACCTCCTAATCCTCAGAGCACATTTCTGGATATCCATCAGTAGTTCATAAAGACTTTAACGCTTTATGAGCAATATGCCGACTTCCCTTTACAGTAGCAAGGAAAAGCATACAAAAGTAAACTTTCATTGAAGAGGACCACAATGTCTCCCCAAATGAAACTGGGTGATAAACCAAATCAAATAGGCAGAAAAAGATGGCGGTTGGTTTTCACATAGCCTGCTCCGAATTTGTCCCCTGGGAAGATTGACTTTCTTTATTTACTTCAGTCTCATAAGAGTAAGGCTCTGATATTTTGTAAGTCTAAGTCCAAGATCTTAACTGGACATGATGATCAGTGTCTTGAAATTTTAGTGGGTTGAGGCACAGAGAGACAACTCTAAAAATTCTAATACTTTATTTTGCACCTAAAAGCATGTCTTTAACATTCCCTGATATAGGTATAACACCCAGAGAGGATTTTTACATATTTTAGAGTTGATATTTTTAAAATAAGAAACCAAAGTAGGAATATCTGGAACATTTGAAATTTAAAGCAAATTTAAAATCCAGAAATATTGTTGTAAATGTGTATACTTCCCAAATTTAAAAAGACAATTTACTTGGTGATAGCTCTTTGAAAGGATGTTGATTTAATATAGTGTTTTTCTTCCTCAAGCTGTAGTCAGGCATATAGCTACATTGCTTTTCTTTTTCTCTGTGAACCATCTGTGTGATATAATATTTTAATCACCTCACTTCTTCAAAATGTAAAATAAACATTTGTTTAAAAGGGAAACTTATATCCATACCTAGAAATAGAAATATTATTTCTACTTATCACACTACAAGGTAAACTTAGAAATAAATTGAATGAATGCAAGGCCTTGTTCTTAGATTCAAAAAAGACACTTGGAGTCTTCTTAAGTCTCTGAGGACAAGCCAACATTGAGCTTGTTAGAGGCATCAGCACAAGCAGGAATAGGAATTAAAATGTTCCCTCTTGATGAAAATCAGAAGGATGATTGGAAAGTGACTACTTTGCCACCAACTTATTTTGTGCATCTAGGATTTGTGTCACAACAGAAATCTTTGCACAGGGACAGTATTTGGCTCAGGACAGATGTTGGGCTCTACTAAGAAGGTTGGAACAGATACAGAGCATAGATAGAAATGACACGAGTTCCATAGCAGATGCAGGATTTAAAGAATTCAGTATTGCTTTTATGTATCTCATATCCTTCTTCTACCAAAGGGTGGTGACTCAACTGCATCTTCAAATGTTTGTGTGGGATAAACAGAATGACTTCATGCAAAACACTGGCACAGGATTACGCAGTTAATTCAAGTTAGCATTGACTTCCAGGTCGGGAATGTTTCTCCATACAACAAACACATATAAAGCACTATCCACTGTGTGTCTTCCCCCTTCACACAGGTAGTACATCTTGTAGAAATAAGGCCATTATTGAATGTCCAGAAGTACAATGTAGCTCATTATAAAATAAAACTACACATCCTTGGATGGAGATATAAAATGTCAATGCACATGATACAGGAAGGTATTTGTAGGGTCACATGGAACTGGGAGGATCTGTAAATGAATGGATAAGCCCTTGCTATGTAACTGAATCGTGGATTATTCTCAAGTTACTGGAAAGCAGTGATTCTTTGTACAATGGGATTACTTCTTTTCTCCTGTGTGAAGTGAATTTTTCCTTAAGTTGTTTTTGCTTCTGCTGCCATTGTGTTTCTCTGCAAAATCTTTGTTTGGGGGGCATAAGAATCTAAAACTCCCAGCAGTAAACACAGACTCCCAATATCAGGCAACATCACCCGGCTACAATGTAATCTGCTGACTTGCTGTTCTCACTGACATTTTTGATAAATACATGTATTTATGAGTTTCTGTACCTGTAAAAGCTAATATATAATTCAGGGTCAGAAATATCCATACTCCCAAAACCATAGTCATACATGTTTGCTCAGAACAAGGGATCTCTTTGGCTCTTTGTAATCTGAACTATTTTGGAGCTAAGGTACATAGATAGATAGATAGATAGATAGATAGATAGATAGATAGATAGATAGATAGATAGATAGATGATAGATGATAGATTGATCAATAAAAAGATGACAGATAGCGGACCAACAGTTAGAAAGATAGGGATGATGATAGATTGTTAGTTTAAATAGATAAATATAGAAAGATAGTTAAAAGATAATAATAGAAAGACAAGCAAAGAGAGAAACTGACAGATACATAGATAGATAATGAGAAAAACATGGTGACATGACAAAATATAAGTTAACCACCTCTAAATATGTGAGTAGAAAGCTATTGAAAGCAATAGGATTCAGCTTTGAAACGAGACTTTGAAATTATGTCATTTGTGCATAAGATCATAGAGAAGAAAAAGTTCCCTTCTTAAGAGAAAAACAGCTTTAAAGTCCCCTCAGACTCTTTTAAAAGGCTTCTTGAACATCAAATATCTTTTGCAAAACACTTCATTGATTTAAGTGTAAATTAATCAGGGATGCACTGATTCCATCTCCCCTAGAATAAACATGGATTTTCATATCCAAATGCATAATGTCTTTCCTGTTCTCCACCACGTCAACATATGAAAGAGTGCTTTAGGTGCTCAAGGCTGACTCAGAAGTGCACAGCTTTGCCCTTGATCCTTGCAAAGCAAGAGAAGTGGGCACTTTGCCAGAAAACTTCTTTGGTTCTACATCTGAATACGAAGGCAAGTAGTGTGCTTTCTTAGAATTCCTCACAGGAAAAAAAAAAGTAATTAATAAGCAATGTGACCTTGGCAGTCTTGGTCTCTCTAGGCAGGAGGAGAGCACTTCAGGAGAAACTAATGTGTGAAGATATTAGAACTTTGTTAGCTAATTTCTACTCTAACCAGGTGTCTCTGGTCTCCTCACCTAAAAGATTGGGGGTACAGACCGATTTATTTTGTAGCTTGCTGTGGAGAATAGAAGATAATAAATCAATAAAAATTTATTGAGCATTTCTTCTGTGCTCCTGGGGATTCAAAGATAAATGGGTAAAATATATTTTGTGCTCTTAAAGGAAAATCTCAGCTCTGGATAGTAGGAGTCTATTTTAAACCTCTGTTTTGAGAGTGGAATTGTCTGTGTGAGGGTATAACAAAAAGAGTGTAGTTGGAATGGGGTTCACTTGCTGCCTGAAAGGGGAGTTGCTTTATAAAATCTCAGGTATTATATTATGAGCTGTTAAGAAGAAGTATCCTCATTAATACTTGATGCCATTTTCATTATGATTGCTCTGAGTAATACTTATTATGATCATGTAAATCACCATTAGAGTAAACCTATCTCTCTAGGTTCACACTTAATTATGTCAGTCAGGTATATATATATATATATATATATATATATATATATATGTGTGTGTGTGTGTGTGTGTGTGTGTGTGTGTGTGTGTGTGAGAGAGAGAGAGAGAGAGAGAGAGAGAGAGAGAGAGAGAGAGAGAGAGGAGAGAGAGAGGAAAGAGACAAAGAAAGACAGAGGGAGAAAAATTATTCATCCCTTAATTCTCCTTTCATGGCTATTTCTATAAAGTATTCTATTTCTGTGCAAGGAGGTTGAGTTTCCTGGTTTTGCTTTGTTTTATCACGCTTTTCTCACTGTCTTCCCTTTTCCAGTGAAATCTGTTATCTTCTTGATTTCCCCACACCGATCTGTTGGGCCATCTGATTTTCTAAGTCCAAATCTGGATCTATTTCTAGTTAGCTGCTGAGAATAATTCCATGGTTATTTCTGCAGCCATATTCACTTGTTCACCATCTTAGATAATGTGAACTCTACACATGGAGTATAGATCAGGCTTCCAGCTAAGTTTAGAAATCACAGATATGAATAATAGAACCCTTGCTACCCAAGAAAGAAATGGATCTCACCTCAAATGAATAAAAGAAGCCAAATATGAGTGAGTGTGTTTTACTGATGCAGCAGTTTCACGAACCTTTCATAGTAATAGAACAAAGAAAATCATAAAATAACTCAGTTTTCAAATTGACGGAATATACATTAGAAAGGTAAATTATAGCAAAATGACAACTCTGCTCTAAACCCTGGATGCTGACTGACAACATTCTTCACCCTTCGGTTAGTAGAAACTAGGAGTTTCTTCATAAATTCTAAAGGAGTTTCTGAAAAATACAGAATATGGGCATATATATGTGAGGCCAATGAATGGCTATTATGGAGGTTTAAGATGTCCCAAGATAACATCTCTGGACTTGAAGCACTCAAAACTTTTAACATCATTGAAGTTAGACACAATCTCTTTCCAACCATTCTACTGAATACTATCTTCAACTAGTTGAGAAGCAATTGAGTGATGGCAATAGACAAAAAAGCATGAATAAAAGGAAAATATATGAAGCCTCATTCTGCATCGTAATGGAGACTGGTGTTTGTGTCGAGATAAATAGAGACTGAGAACAGACATCTGTGTGTAGCTGGTACCTATGACTTTGAAGTGAGGAAGTAGCTGGTACCCTCCTTGAAGTGAGGAAGGAGGCTCATAAGAGTCCAGAAAAGAGGCAAGATTCTAAAAGCAGTACACAATTACTGCTGAAGGCAGAGACTGCCCAGCTATACAGCCTGCAAATGGTTTCTGAAGTTCCGGGAATGCAGCTTTTGTGACTTGGTATAACACACTACGGTTCTCATCGATGCAGATACAGTTGTGCCACCTGTGCTCCTATAAATAAACATTTATCCATGTTTCTGTAAGTAACCCCCAAGAAACTCACTGGTCCTCTAAGCCAGACTGATGTGGAATTATTTGTCTGATCTGTCATTTAGGATATCCCTGAAGGAAATAGATCTGGGTTCACATCTCAAAGTCACACAGCAACATTATATTTGTGGTTGTGTCAGTTAAGTTTTGGTCAAGGTGAGAAAAATCCTTGAATGCTTGTAGGAAAAAAAAAAGATTAATTTTTTTTTGGCACTTGGTTTTAGAAGTTCCAGCTGAAGGTTGTTTGGTGGTGTTGTTTTCAGACATGTGGTGGCGTAGTGCTCTTAGTGAGACTATGATACTTTCCTTTGTAGACTCAGAAGTAAAGAGAGACAGTTCAGGATTCTACTATCTACTACAGGTCTCTGCCTCTTCTTATCTTTTATTCTTCCATCAGAGCCATATTCCAAAGGATGCTAGAACTCTCCTTGGTAGTACTGGCTTCAAGTTCTCTAGACCATGGCCTAGGTGATACTGGTTTCAAGTCCTCTAGGTCATGATCTATATGGGTGCACATATAGGTCCAAACCATAAGAAAGATGCATTTGGAAATATAGCAAGACTATTATTTATTCAAGAGGGAGCACACCATATCTCTATGTTCAAGGTCTTTACAACCAGTTGATCTCAATATTCTCTGTGTAGAGCTAAGCCTAAGTCATAAGAACAAGGAGTAATTATGATGTAGATGTGGGGGGATGAATCCCTGGATATTAGCCATTAGCACAATGCATATCCAAATAGGTAAAGAAATAATGTTTTTTTAATAAAGGTTTTCTTTGTGTAAATCAAGATCTGGGATAAGCAATACTATCCTCCCCAGCCTTGACTCGTGAATTCCTATCCAGATTTCTTCCCTTAAGACCTTTCTACCTAAAAGGCTGTTCAGAGTTTGATCTTGAGAATCCAAGGCTTCCAGGGAATTAGATAAATAAAGCATCCCTACCAGAGGTCAGTTGGCAAGAAGCTGACCCACAGTTGGCAAGGCACTTTAACTCTGAAGTGCTGACCTGGTCAGGAGCATCCTGCCAAAAGATCAGAACCTTGGCATGAATATGGATGGCCAATGTTTTTTCCTTTTCTTGAAGCCCTGGTCCGTTCCTGACTTCCAGCTGACTCTTGAGGCCATATTTCTGAACAGTAGTACAATCCTCCGTCTATAAAATCTCCTTTTATCTCATTTATGGCTAAGAATCACATTATGTCTCTTTAAAGTCATTAAATAAGAAATATTAAACCATGGTTCTTTATCAGATTTCAAGACTGAAAAATCATTTTATTCTAATATTAGTTGATTTGGCTTTGTATTAATTTAGATAGAAGAGGGGCAAATAGAATAAAATAGAAATAGCCTACTTTTCTTTTTTCTTTCTTTCTCTTTTCCTTTCTTTTTTTTTAATTTAATTTTTTGGGGGTGGTGGTAGTGGTGGTGGTACATGGGACTAAACCTTTCTGTGGACCTCAAATAGGCCATGAGGTAAATATTGACTCATTGAGCCATGTGTATATCCCAAGAAAGTATAATTTTATCTACAAGAAGTGTTGCTTTTTTGAAGAAGGTATAAACTATTTAGAAAATTATAATTTAAAGAGAAATGAAAGGAGGGTGGTTTGCCTCAAGCACAGAATGTGTTCAGGAACAGCAATAGGTACCATTTAAAGGGTGATTGAGAGCAGGCATAATGCCTTGTCTGAGCAGGAGAAAAATTTAAAATAGTCAGAATACACAGTGCGAATGTAGCAAATGATTTATATTCTGTCTGTTCTTCTTGGGTTGTGGGAGTATTAAAAGGGTCATGGAAGAGATGATGATTATATGCGTCCACAACCAGATTATACTTTCAACATCTCTCATGTGAGTACTTCTTACATACACAGGAAACTTGGACTTAGAGCATATATAAAAGAAACTATTGAATTAGCTAGTCAAAATTAAGGAGAGAGTCATTTTATTCCAAGAGTTGAAACAATACTTATACCTTGCCTCAAATCTCTTACATTTTCTTGCAAGCCTCAGTTCTTTTCTGTGAAAACTAATGAAAGTTTTATCAATTTCAGAATACCAAGGCAAGTTTCCTTTGCCTGGAACACACAAGGTACTTTGGTTGCAATATCAGGAGAGAAACAAAATTCCAATTATCTTTTAAAAGGTAAAATATATTTCCCATCAAAACTCTTCATCTGAAATATTAAGATATACTGCAGGTAACAAATAAGGTGATATATATATATATATATATATATATATATATATATATACATATCTCCCATTCTCTCTCTCTCTCTCTGTCTCTCTCTCTCTCTCTGTCTCTCTCTGTCTCTCCCTCTCTCTCTCTCTCTCTCTCTCTCTATATATATATATATATATATATATATATATATATAACATATATTATATATATTATATATTCACATATTTTATTTTTAAGTATTTATTTATTATTTTATATAATTTTAATATAATATATAATATACAACATATAAATATATCTTTTTCCCCATGGTTCCAAATAAAAAACTTAATTGCTCAACATTAATTTATTCTGCTGGTGGCATTTATTTTCATTTTATATTCTGTATGTAATTTGGAGGAAGTAGAACAACACAATGAACCATTTTTCTCTAGACCAGAAACAATGACATAATTTGGAGTAAGAAATCATGAATAACTTCATGCACACATGGAAGAAAAAGAAAAAAGATTCACCACACTCTGTGTTTTGGGCAAGTCATGTATGTTGGCTGTTTTTTTGCTTCTGAGGAATAGAAACATCCATTTTAACAACACTCTCCACCTGAAAAGAATTTTTTGTAGGTTTACTGTTTGAATTATCTATTAATGGTTACCAGAAAAAGATTCAAGGCATATTTGAGTTTAGTTTATTTTGTTTGTTTCCTAGTTTAGCTTTGGTTTTTGTTTTATATTTCTATATTACTGAAATGTGATGCAAATATCTTCCTGATAACTGATTTATTAACAATACTTAATCCAAAAATTTTCATTCAATAAGATCTGTTTTGAAAGAACCTCGTGTATTGTATGTGAGTCATATTCCAAGGTTCTGAAACATTTCAAGCATTACAAAGCAACAGATCGTATTTTTAGACTCTATAGAGACTTGGTGAAAGAAGCAAATATCCTTGCTCTCATTAGAAACTGAAAGCCTGCCTTTTCTAGATTACATTAATTGGATTAAGGTTCTAAACTGCACTGTGTTTATTATCTAGGCCTTTATTTCCATATCTTATATATTCTTGAGTGTACTAACTCATTTTCCCCAGAATCATATGTGTAAAAGTAGGTAGGTCATTATCAACATTTAAATATCTGTGATCTGATAGTAGTGTCTTGCAAGAGCTATCTAGCTACATAGCTATGTATCTATGTTCAGATATTTAAAAAACTGGCCAATTCAATTCCTATAAAATGAAGTTGTTCTGTAAGGACTCCATTGGCTCTAAAAGCCTGTTACTATAAACCTTGTGTAATAATAGACAGACACATCTCACACAATTGTTGCAAAGATCATGTATGAAGTCAAGTGTGCTTAAAAATATATATAATGGGCTATACAAATGTAAATCATAATAATAGGACCACAGCATTCTTGAATTTAAACAATGAGCAATTAAACAAGACTTTGAGTACCTTTCAAATTATTATTTCCAGAGAATTTCCGTAATGGTATTTATGATTAATAATGGTATTATTTTATCACCTTGTTTTAAACTCTTTGGAGAATTTGTATTTAACTTGGTATCCACGAATCCTAGGATATATATTCTAAACCCACTTACAGGTAAATATTGGGATAATGTTTGTATTTGCAAACATTTACTTCTGTTTCATTTCAATGTGTGAATCCTTTCAGTGAAGTAAAACTTGAGTTAAAAGTGAGTTATAAGGGACTAAAATTATTGCATAGTGATAGAATGCAAATTTAACTTTCCTATACTGCAACAGAAAAAAAAAGTAGTTTTTGACAGTCTTGCATTAGTATAATTATAATATTTAAGAGGATCAGACGTGATCCTATATTATTTGTGTGTATGCTTTCATTTCTGTATGTGTGAATGTGTAAGAGTGTTTGTGTTTGAGTGCAGGTGCCCTCAGACACTAGGTGGATTCACAAGAGCTGGAGTTACAGGCCCAAGGTGGGGGGTTTGGAACCAAAGTCAGGCCCTCTGCAAAAACAGTGTGCATTTGGAAACTGAGTCATTTCTTCAGACCTCCTGTCAAACAATTTTGATTTAAATTGTTATGTCATTAACTACACATTCTGGGAAGGGACCAGTTACATTTTCTGAGCCCCCGTTTTGCAGTGCAGTGAACGATGCAAACAAAGGCTACCATCCACAGCATTTTAATAATTAAAGAGATGCAGCAAGTAAAGAATCTAATGGAGTAGATTATGTGGCAGCTTGCCTCACTCTGTGTTTGCCCTTGAAGATAGCTCAGTCAGAGGGTAAGCTCAAACACGATGCTGCATAGTAATAGTGGTAAAGGAGACTCCTGAGTAACAGGTATCCGAAACCCAGTCATTTGAATAATGCTTTGGCAGCTCTTCTGTGCTCACAGTAACTGCTTAATGGGATGTTTGTGTGAGCAAAGTTACCTTCTGTTATTATTAGTTTGCATAAAACATAAGCCCAGTGAATGCTTTGTAAGATTTCTTCTCTTACTATGCAGCTCTATTTATTATATGTAGTCATGGTTTCTGGAGCATCTACATTTTTCTTTTCTTTGTATTTTTTTACAGGCCTGAACCCTAAACATCTCTTAAGCAAGTCCACTATTTACAGACGAAATTGTTTTAACAACATCTTTATGAAAACATAGAGTCTCAATCGAGCTGCGCTGTAGACAACCGAAGAGAATTTGAAGCCCTGTTAGTAGATGAAAAGCGAGTCCAACTGTATATCAAATTGGGTCTGAGGAACTGAAATTGTTTTATGTCCTTCAATTAAGCCTCATACCACCCCCCTGAGGTAAGAAAGAAGTATTATGCACTTTTCTGGAGCCACAAACTCAAAGCCCATGGAGAGGTTAATCAATTTGCATCAAAAGGCCTTAGAGCTGCTCTGCTGTCAAAATGGGAACAAAACAGAATTTCTTCCTGGGGAGCAACTTACTTTCTTTTATTTGCCTGATTGCCGTGGTGTATGAAACTTCAGGAAAAATCATCAAGAGGGCTCCAGAGAAATCCCTGAGAAAAGATTAACATTCGCTTCAGTTTAGTAAATGAACGATGTGTTTCACATGCAAAAGCAACATCACCTTTTTTGTTTTGCCAAACACTTAGGAGGAAATGACCCCTGTGAGGAAGGAAAAAATACATAAAGAAAACGGAGAGGAGCACTCCAGGAATGAGGACCGCAATTGGTGGATTTCTTTCTTCTTTCTTCATTCCACCTCCTTTACATAGCAACCTGCACAGATATTGCTCGCTAGAGGGCACTTGAAGTAGAAGGAAAAAAAAAACCGGCTTCGATATCCATCTAACAGGACTGGTGCCTGCGCAAGCAGAAGAGAAACCGACAAGCAGAAGGCAGTTTCCTACATGGCAGTACCTGTAATAAATGAGTGAAAACATCTTTAGACAGCAGTGTGCAGCTTTGACTGACAAAAGAAGACTGCACACAGTCTCTGAGATGACATTTCCTTTCAACCTTTCAGTCTTTCCCAAATGCATGTGTACTTGCTTTTGTTCAGTAGTAAATGACTTGATAACAACTAATCAGAACCAAAAAAACTTCATTTGATCCGTAAGAGGACAATTTCCCCTCTCCTCTCCAGATCTGTGCGTATCCTTATATCTACAATGAGATGTTAAGAGTAGGCATGTCCATTCAAATAACGGTAATTATCTAAATCTAAGTATACTGTGACGGTGAAGAAAATGTTACAATTGACAAGTAGTAAAAGAGAAGTTTTTCTCTCCTCTGTCTTGCTTTAAAATTATGTGAAATATTTCTTAAAATTGTATATCTGTTTAGCTCCCAAGAAAAACAAGAGGGTTCCAGGATCTTAATTTAGTTTTTATTCCCACATCAAAAGATGAAAGGAAGGAGAGAAAGGAAGAAAGGAAGGAAGGAAGGAAGGAAGGAAGGAAGGAAGGAAGGAAGGAAGGAAGGAAGGAAGGAAGGAAGAAACTAAGCAAGTAAGATTAAAATGTAAATGTCCAAGTGTGTAGTCTGCAAGATCAGGGCTGACTTATGTGATAGCTTTGTTCAGTCCCTTTAAATCTATCTGCCTTCCCCCTGCCTCCTTCGTTTCTGTTGAGAAGCTGAATCGGGGGCTTATCTTGTTTTGAGCACCTGAGAAGATGGAAGATAATTCCATTCTGACCACCTTCTTCAAAATGCTCTCTGCACAGATGTGGTTTTTCAGAAAGTGTTTATACCATCATTTACACAAAGTAATCATGGCAAGCTGTAGATGAGGAACTACAGTCAATATTCAGAGATAGAACCCTAGAGTCAGGGAGAGCTAAAGCCAGTAGTAGAGAATGCTCAATGTCTGGAATCTTAAACTGCTAACTTAAAGAGGATTTTACTTCAAGAATTGGTAACTACTTCTAAAAAACAAAGTCAGTTATTAAATCCCATAATTAATACAGCTGAAGTAATCACAGGGTAATTTAGGGTAGATTTTTCTATTTATTTCTGTGACTTATGATAGTAGTATTTTGAAACCAGAACACTTCATTACAAAAAAAATAAATAAATAAATGCACGAATACAACACTCATTTCTTTTTGTCCTTTCTCGTTTTTACATTTATCATATGAAAAAGAAATTGCCTAAGGCAGTGGTTTGCAAACCACAGCAGTGATAGGACTCCCTGGAGCATTTGCTACAACCCAGATTTCTAAACATCACCTAGATTCTAGAATGCACAATTCTATTTCTGACACATCTTCAGAAAGTGCTTGAGGCAGAACCCATGGAAGGCCCTCCAGCCCAGTACCTTTGTCTTGAGGAAATCCCCATAATTGCTCAGTGATTTGGTTTGGGCACCATCATATCCTTTAATGATTTTAATAAGAGGTTAGTTTAAAACAATCTCATATAATTTTTTAAAGCTATCCTGCTTAATTAAATATTTATTAACTTTTCGGAAAGGCTCTTTTGTTCTCAAGACTTCCTCAATATGGTACTTTAAGATAAAGATTGAGGGGTTAGGCAGATGACTCAGTGATCAAGAGTACCTATGGTGGTTTCACAGGACCACGGTTCTATTCGCAGTATCTACTCAGGAAGCTCACAGTCACCTGTAGCAGTTCTTGGACATCTGATGCCCTCTCCTGGCCTCTGCAGGCATCTGCACACATAGTTAGATACATATACAGATAAATGAATATAAATCAACAGACCTTCTTAAAAGAGGTTTGATTTTCTTTTCTCTAGTCTTCTTTGCCCCACCTCTGGGTCTCTGTTAGGAATTGAACATAGAGCTTACTGAACAGTAGACAATCATTCTTCACTGAGCTGCAATGCCATCTCCAAAGTGATCTTTGATTGTGTCATTGTTCCAAAATACTCTTTGCCCTCCCAGGATGAGCACTGTTCTAAAATTGTTCATTCTTAGGAGATTTGCAGAGAAGACTGTGTGTATTTCACGTTGTATTTGTTTGGGCTGCTTCAGATTGCAGATGCTATTTTTTTTTAATTGAAAGTGGTAACATTATAGGCTGATAACCCAATGTAAAAACCCTTCATTCACAGACTCTGCCCTCCACAGTTTTGAACCTGGTAGAGTCAGAGAGAAACCTTCAAGTTCATTAGCTCACCAAAGACTAAAATAGGAGAAAACCAACCAACCAAGCAAACTTCACTGTCATTATATCATAGCAAACATCTGCTTTTGTTTTTTGATTATTTTAGTTTAGTTATAAATGTGTGCTGAAGGGGGAACAGAGGGTAGAAGGGTGCATCTTAATTCAGCCAATAATAGATGTACTGCCAATCCCTGTTCAAATGGAGAAAGTATAGTTATCTCACCCCTTATTCTATGTTCCCCTTCCTTATAAGCATGCTAACTGGTGGCTTTGATTAAACTTTGAAATAACTAGCCACTTCTTTGTATTGTTTCCATTAACCAAAATTGTAACAAAGTTTCAGTTCATAGTGAAAAGAAACAAGCACCACTTCTTGAAGCCTATCTTCATCTTACCCACTCTTCATCCCAGGGAACTCACTGCCTCTCTGGCAGTCTCTGGAATCAGATAGGGTCATTCTGCCTTCTCCAACTTTCCCTACCACTGATAAGTTTCCGTTTTGTCTGTGGATATGATTGTGCCCTATGATTATACTCTGGTCCCATCAAAGCTTTCCTCACTCATCCTTCCTAATGAAGTTCCACCACACAAGCAATTTGGGTCACCATTAGAAAAAGCTGGTGTAGTACCATCCTCCTCCTGGGGAACTTGTATGACTCCAGAGAGTATGCTGAAAAGAAAACACTTTCTTGAGGAAGTAAAGTCTCACCACCAAGACATTGCACTGCATTCTATTAAGTGTGGGTGGAATTGTGAAAGAGACAAATTCCTTTGCCTTTCAGCATCCCTGATTATTTTAGAAATATCCTGATAGGGCTTTTAACATTATCTTAATCCTCTTTCACACTACTTAATCACCCAGACCTCCCTTAAGAAACTGTCAGGAAAGACCTACTGCGGAGCTACACATAGAGATTAGGGATGTGGATAGGGTCACCTTAAATTCCAGGGGGCCAAGAGTCAGTGAAGATAACATGCTTTGATATTGTAAGAGTAAACATGCTTCAATGACTGAAACAAATTTATAACTGAACTCGGTGACATTGGATTCTGAATCCCTTCGGCTTGTCAGCTGAGTTTTTCTTTTTAGGAAAATTAGATCAGAGGATATCCTCTCTCAGGCAGTCTTTTCTTTTGAGATGACTTTGTTACTTGTGACAATCTGCAGCCTTCAGGAACATATGACCTTTCTTTTCCTTCTCCTAGATGTAAGAAAGTACCCCAAGGAAAGGCTCAGACCATTTGTTCAAAGTGAAAATGAATGTCTGAAAATTAAGCACAACCGAAGGTGTGATCTATTTCTTTGTCCACTTGGGACTGTCTAGTCTAACGGCAGTTATAATTTGATTGAGTTTGACTGCTGTTCTTTTCTAAGACAGAATTAGCCAAAGCCAGAATACCTCATAAGCTAACACAGCCTTTGAATAGAGAACAAACAGCAACTGCTGGAGGGGTAAAATACCCCTTGTCCCCCACCCAAATAATTTACCAAGTTTCTTTCTTTAGGGTAACGAGAATGTGAACCAAACAGATAATAACCTGATAGCCAATGTCCTCAACTTTTTACTGTGAGAGGTTAGATACAGCATCAAAAAGCCAAATTTGCATAAGTATTATAAGCATATTGTGCCTATTTTTCCATTCTGTTCACTGCGTCTCATTAATTCGAGTCAGACAGTACAGGCTCCACAGCCCGTGCGTCTGCTCCTCTGCACCCCTTCTGCTGCAGCTCTGTCCCCAGATGGTCAAAAACCCATCTTCAGAGCTCACGTCTAGTCTAGTGAGTCAGAAAGCAGATAAACCCCTGTCTTCCATGGAGGAGAGTTTTGAAGAAAGGTAAGGGATGTTTAATTTGTCATGTATTTCACTGTGTTCAAATGACAAACAGAGATCGGTGCCGCTGAATATTTCCACGTGTTAGTCTTGATGGCCACAAGAAAAGAGACCTGGGTCTATGGGTCTGTGGACCCCTATGTGCATTGGCTTATACTTGGGTGCCGATTTTGATTTTTTTTTTTTTTTTTGAAAAACAACTGAGTGCTTAGGAAATTCTATCATTAGACTGGGGAATCCAAGGGTAGGGCATCACTTGGTAGAAAAAGGGGAGATGCAAGGACAGTACTCTCCCTGTGAGGGGCGAGGGAGGGCAGCATGTCAGAGCCACTCTGACACAGCTTGCCAGACCCTCTCCTTATGGCCACAGCAAGTTCTACCCTTTTCCTGCCCATTCACTTCTCTGCAAATCTCTCTTGACTGTCTCTACTGTCCCTTATCTCCCCCAACCGTTCCCCACCCCAGCCGCCTCCCAAAGGAGTAGCAACCCTAGGGCATTAGAATTGAGCGACCCACCCCCATGAAACCAGTAGTTTTATCAGGCAGTGGTCTTGCAAACATGCAATTCCTTATGCAAGACGTCTTCAGAATGAGGGAAAAGGTGAATGGTCCACGCGCTGCCGCATCCTCGCCCTCCACAGAAACCAGCTTTGGGCATCTGAGATGCTTTTCAAGATAATGTTAGCCTTGGGGCTCAGGTGAGACCTAGAGAGAGAAAGCTGGAGGGTACCTCCTGCGCATCCTTTTCTGATCTGCCAGCAGTCTTTATCCAAGAGCTTGGCCGCGCGGCGGGCTGCGCGCAAAGCGTGGAAGGGCTCATCTTCACCCGGTGACTCCGGCGGCGGAGGCGCGCTGGGCGTGCTCGTGAGCGACCAGCGAAAAGTTGTGCGCACTCTTGGTAGGAGGAAAGGGAGTGGAAACCAAGCGCGGGAGAGCGCAGGGGCAAGGCAGGGAGGGGGCGGGGTGGGGGACTGCTTACATGAATTTCCAAGTGGTAGACCTGCCTCTGAGCTCTGCCCAATGAGATCCGTCAGGGGAGGCACCCGGCTCACTTTTCCACATCACTTCACAGTTACATTTGGCAGGCAGGCGTGCTCGCAAGCCGGAGCGCTCGGCCCAGAATTAGTGGATGGATTTGGAATCTCCCTGCCTCCTCCAAGCTCCGCCACTGTCACTTTGGGCATAGACCTGAGCGTCAACACAGGAGCTGTACTTTTAGGCTGTGGACGCAGAACCCAGCGCGCCGGCTTCGCATCCCCGCATCAGGCTCCACAGCTCTGAGAGGCATGAACGCGACCCGGAGGAGACTACCCTGCGCGCGGGGATTCGTGGACATTAGCTGTTCTCGGGAACTGACCCCCAGCTCCTCCAGCCATTTATGAACCCAGAGTCTTGAGGCTTTTCCGCATCCCGGAGCCCGACCTGAGTAAGTACTATCCCCTATCCGCGTACGCCTCCAGGCGGGGAAGAGCCGAGGGGATTGCTTCCTTTAGGAATTCCCACGCGCCCTCACACACCATACGCACCTGGGGGATGAGGAACGCTAGCACTGATAACCCTCCGAGCCGCATCTCCTTTCGCGGCATCTGTAGCTGATGGGGTTGCCTTCTACCTAACCTGTTTTGCAAACTGCTCTCGGAGCCCCATTTTGCCCACCTCCAGTTCCCGCGCCACCCTTTCCTTCTTTGCGGTCGCTTGTCGGTTTCACCCTGGAGACGCAGGCAGGCGCTGCTGCAGCCGTGCGCCTTCACTGCGGGGTCGGTGCGGTGAAAGGGAAATACTCGCCTCCTGCCCAGAGGAGGCAGCGAGCTCGAGAGGAAAGCGCGTTGAGAGGCTAGAGAAGCAAGCAGGCTCCTTGTTTTCCGCATGTTCCCACCTCTTAGTCGTGGGAGGGCGACCTCCTCGGTTGGGCTGAGGGCTACCGCTCTGCTGCGAAAGCCCCAGCTCCAGGATTTTCCACAAGTGTCTGTTCCAGCCCGGGGGCGCGGTGCCAGCTGCAAACTTGCGGAGCTCCGGGGCCACCTAGCCACTCTGTAGTCATCAAGATGCTGCTCTGCACTGCCTTAGGACCCACAGACAGACAAGTCAGTAGCAGCAAGCCCGCATCCACAGCTCTCCCAAGCACCCAATGACTTCTCCCTATCCCAGAGCCCACAGTGCAGAGAGATTCGCAGTGATCTCGGTGCTTAGCTTCAGCCAACCCTGGGGGTCCAGCCGCGCCCCTGCCAGACAGGAGGCGAAAGGGACTCCTGGCTATGTTCCGCCAGCGTGGTAACAGGTTCATAAGAGACCTACCCTGGTTTCCTAAGGCTCTAGCCAAGCCTGGTAAACCGAGTAAACGTGATGCCTCCGATGCTGATACCAACAGGTATCCAACAATTCCTCCGATTTTTTTTTTCTTCTTCCTAAGACTAAAGCTTCACCTTGCCCAATGCTGTAAAATTCTCAAAACTTTTGTGGTGGTGGCCCCTTGCCTGAAGGTATACAATTTGAGACACGTCAGTGACTAGCCTGTTAGCCTCCTGAGCGGAGATGGCAGCTGTTAGCTTGGATGACTAAACGTAAGAAATCAAACAACATTAATTGTTTATTGTCGTAAACGCACAACATTAGTCTGTAATGGAAAATCAGGCTGGCAGCTGCTCACTTCATCTCCAATTAAAGGGCAGAGCTTATAACCAAGCAACTGGGAGGGAGAGGAGGCCTTTTCAACTTTGCCATGGTTTCTGAAGATTGCAAGCAGTTTCCTCTTTAGGGGGCACGGTCCCAACAATCCCTTTGCGCCCCGCAGCTGCTAACCAGATTAGCAGCTATTTTTTGCTCTGTATTTCAAAGAATGAGAAGAAGTCTAAGATAGTATGCAAGAGCGGTATCCTCTCACATCAGGGACCATCGCCAGGCAGATAGAGAAACTGGGATTGCCTGGGACCCGTTCAACATTCCTCTCCTCTTTTGTAACACTTTGACAGCCATCTGGATGCTTAAAAGCCCTCGCTAGACTGTCACCTCTGCCTTCATTATTTGAGCATTTCAACTGGAAAACTATATGTGCGAAAGAGATATTTATGTAAGATTTGAAAGTGGGATTTTCCATCCATTCAGTCTCGCTGCTGTACTTCACTGCATGCAAAATGAGCCTTGTCCTTTCTGCTAAACACCACTGAAATTTCTCCCTGGCTACAGCCTTCCATCTGCCTGTGTCCGGTTTTGCAGAGCTTTAGTCTGCGTGAGTGTGGGTGTGTGTGTAGGGTGTGTGTGTGTTTGTGCGCGCGTGCATGAGCGCGCATGTGTGTGTGTGTGTGTGTGTGTGTGTTTCTTCTACTGGGAAGACTTGTACCTTTGAAGGTTCCTTTCTGAGCCATACATTTTTCCCATCAAAGAGAGCTCTTCAAAATCGCGATGTGCAAATAGGTTTACTCACTTCCCTCTATGGCTGAAATTCTATAACTAGCCCCCTCATTAAATAATAAAAGAGATAGCAGCATTCTTTAAGTCAGCTTTAGCAGATGGAAAACTCCTTGTGACACAGTCATTTTCTGCTGCAAGAGTCGCACAGGACCTTTGAATCTTTGATATATACATTTCTCTCTTTCTTCATTTTTCTTCCCCCTCCCCCAATTCCCTGCCCCAGAAGAGGGTAAAGAGTTGAGAAAAACCCTGAAAAGAGAGGATCCATTCTGCCACTTCCAGGATGGCTTCATTCAGAATGGCTCCAGGCTGCCTAGACTTCTCATTCTGCTCCAAAGACTATGGCATGAGAGTAAAGTCAAGTGCTCATCATCACAAACTGGCTGAGATATTGGCTAAAAATTACTAAGACCTGTGCTATAATTCTCTCTATCAAACTTTTAAATCCCCCCAAGAATTTTTAAAAATTCTAACTCTTACTGTTATTTAAAAAGTGATTCTGCATTATCATGCATTGTCTCTAAAATCCCTCCAGACTCCAAATGTTTAAATCGCTGCACTCTAAAATGTAGCATAGCACTTCATGACTTCGCTTCTGGTGTAGAGGATGCGTTTATTAATGTTTTGATGCAGTTTAGATCTGGCTAAAAGGCAGAACGTTTTAGAGTAGCTCTTGCCTTACTTGCTGTATACATTTCAACTGTTACAGGGGAGGTGCCTGTATCCTGGATTAAAGTGTTTTATAACAGAGCAGCAAAGACATCATTCATCTCCTGAAACTCCTCGGTGGAGCACTGAGCATCACATACAGAGACAGTTGGAACATAAACTATACCAAAACTCCCCAAAGAACAAAGCAGTGTTAGATTGCTCAGCAGGCTAGATCCCCACCCCCACCCACCTTGAGAAAGTATTTATAAAGACTGGTCTGTGAATGTGCTTACAGCTCAAACTCAGTCCATGAAACCAGACAGATGTTTAAATTCTGTTGATCTTTGTTAGCCTAGAGGATGAGACTGTTGAAAGAAATCAAGGGAACTCCAAACAAAAAGGGTGTGATAGTTCTATTCAAGGAACTATAACTTGGGGCTTTGTTGTCCAGGTTTCTTTTATGGTTTATCAAAGAAGGAAAGAGAAGACAGATATATTAAAAGGTAGAGTCTCCTATTCAGATTCAGAAGACCTTGTCAAAGAACTATTCCAAGAAAAAAAAAAGTGAGTATTCCTTTGGTCAAAGATTGGTCTATTGTGGTGTGATCTTCATCCCAGACTGAAGAAAATTTTATTGTAAAGCCACAAGCTCTCTGTAAGTTAAACTGGCTTTCAGTTCATATTTCTTGCCAGTTTGCGAGCCCATCAGCAAGGTTTTTCTGCTTGAGACGCAAGTAGTTAGGTGCACGCAGCATAGACTTTTGATTGTAGGCACAGTTTAACATCAGAGAACATTCTTTAAAAACACTGTGCCCAGAGGTTCTGCTAGCACGTATTTCCATAATATTATATTTGTTACAAAGCTATTCAGAGAAGCAAAGAAAGAGATTAGAGTTTTCTTCTTTGCATTTTGGGTTTGGCACCTTTGTCATTCCCAGATGAAGTGGAGCTAACTCTACTCATTATCTTAAGGAACAGCTCCTTACTTTGGAGTATTTTATGTCTACCACAGGCTGCAGTCACAAACTGAGGCACATCCGTACAGTTCGCTCTCCTGTGGATTTCACAAACATAGAAATACACATACAACACATGAACAGATAGCTCATCAAAAGTATGCATAAAGAATTGATTAGTGGATCAGTTGAATTTAATCACCATTTCCTTGTCACTGCCTCTGACTTGAAGTTGTGTGATTTGTGTGGACAATTTGTCAGACTCCTATGATGATCAGTCTTTTAAGAAATATTGTCTGCAGGGCATTGAGGACACTGAGGATTTCACCTAGAATCTTTGCTGTAATTATTCTCTGGAACAATACTTTGCTTTTGATGGGCAAAGGCCACCATCTGATTTAGCAAGGCTTAATTATCCAAAGGATGTTAGTACTGTCTCCTTTCATTCTCCTTGAAACTTGAGCTTCACAGTTTATTTGTGCTGAGCTGTGGGTTCCTATCTCTGGAACCTACTTCAGATGTAACCATGAGCAGAAAATTAGCTGGACCTGGTAACTTCAAAAGGTCAGAAAAGAAATGAGTTCAAGGGATGCCATTTAGATTCCTCTCCCATATGTTGCTGCTGACTAAATCTCCATTGCCACTTCACAATATAACACTGATACCAATACTGTTTCCTTTTCTGTCATATCCCAAGCTTTTATTTCCTGAGTTTTAAATGTCATGAGCTAGTCCCTATCATAAACATCACTCACCTTCTTGCCTGTAAATGTCCTTTTTTAAAAGTTCTGCTTGTACGTAAAAAAATGTATAGATGTGATTTTCTGTATCTTTTAAAGAATGGATCATAAGGAAAAAACAACAACACTTGTATTTTCCCTTCCTGTTCCCATTGCTACGGACAGTTTTGGATGCTGAGGATGGCTGGTCCAGGGCCAAGTATTAAGAAATTACCAGGGACTCTGCTTCCCACTTTTCCTGAGCATTTTCATGACCAGGTTGCAGGGTAAACAATCATATGTAGAGTGTGATACCAGGGTAGATCTACTACAACTGTTTCTATGGAAATTTCATAAGCTCTCCTAAGTTTATTTTTAGACACAACTTTTCCCATTTAAAAACTGTCCATTTTATTCATGTTGCAAACATCAGTTTTCTTCTCCATTAAAAATAATTTTACAGGATATATGAATATAAAGTATGGTGTAGTTCAATGTGGTAAAACTGAAAGTGCAGCCCAGACTGGATTTGCATCGCAGGATGCTATTAAACTGTATGGCAGAATAGTTTTATTAGAGAAAGGGTTCTAATTGTCCAGTCACTGCGTGGGTAACTCAGAGTCTGTACTTTGAATGCTTCCAAGGGTATGTAAAAGTTTTTTTATTCATTATTTTCTCTCTCTCTCCCTCCCCCATTTTCTCTTCTTCCCACCTTCCCCCTTCTTCTCTCTTTCCACTCCTCCCTCCTTCCTGCCCTCTCTGTCACCCTTCCTCTTTCTTTGTCTCCCAGTTTTTTTGTTCCACTTAAATAGAATATTCAGTGTGTGAATATTCACTTTAACATTGTATGAATTATAGTCCGTATCTTAGGAAACAATGTTATCAATTTTGACTTACATTTATAAGATACCAGGTATCTTTTACATGCATAAGGGAAAATATGCACTGATAATTTTTTTTCTGGATGTATGTATTATAATTTTAGGCGTGTGAAAATACTTAGCAAATGGAATATATTTAAATGAAACATTAAATTGAGTATTTTGAACATTTCTTCTACAGCATCTAGTAAAAGGGTTATGTATATTTGCATCCTATTAACATTTAGAATAATGCTTATCTTACCTTCTTTCTTTCTAGGTAGAATATTGCATACAGTAAGACTATTTCATTCTTCATGTGAGATTAATGACTTAAAATAAGAAGATGGCAATAGTGACATAAATATCATGAGGTGATACGTTTTGTTTTATATAAGAAATCAAGTTTTTCAAAGTTGTCATAAAATTTATAAGGAGATAATCTCTCCTTTATTCAGCTCTTGCTGTCAGAGCTTAACATATAGCATTTAACTTTTTGCTCAACTATTTTTATCTTTAAAATAAAAAATTATTTTGTTAAAGTAATAAAATATACTTGTCTTTTTCGGGCTTTCAAATTTCATTAATAATACAGCTGAGCATCACACTGATCTTAGAATCCCTGTAAGCTATTCAATTACTGCCCATGCACTATATTTTTTGAGGTGATAACCCAATATTAGTATTTTCAAATTATTATTTTCTACCTCTATATCTGTCTATCCACCATCTGTGTATGTAGTTAAAGGAACAGTCTTGGGGATGGATTTTAAGCTGTAAAGTCTTTGGAACACAGAAGAATGACAGCGAGGTACATTTGTAATGGTGGTTGCTGCTCTATGTGACCTAATTGACAGTATCATGACTTGTTACTGGGACACTTGGCTGCATTTCAGATTTAGTATCACAAACTCTGCAGCCTTGGTGATAGCATGTAACTGATTTTCCCCATTTTCCCATTTTAGGAGTGAAAGATCTATTCATAATGTAGAACTAAATTTTCCTAAATATATTAGAAATAGGTTGTCAAATATCTTTGCGACAGATCACTATTACAACCCAACCTCTATTTAGCATTATTTCCCTCTTGTAAAAACACGTGACTTCAGTGTCTTTCTGGCTTTAGTAGGGAATGTCTACTTTCAGCATCCCCACAAGAATACAAGTGATTTGGAAAAGCAGAGAAGTTGCTGGCCATATTTTTAAATTAGTGGTTACACTTTGATCAAAAGTAAATAGCTTAAATTTGTCCCATGCTGTGTTTATATTTCACTCTTTCAGCAGAAAAGGGGAATGGAAAAAGGAAGGTCTGTGTGAACCACAAAGAAAAGAAAAACGATGTGGTCAGATAAGTGAAAGCGTAGCCTTTCACATGCCTTCACTCTGTGAAGCCATTGCATGGATTATATATTAACAGTAGGTAGTCAGCACATTTATAAAATGCTGGTGCTCTAACTTGGCCATGCCGTTTATAGATAAGAATGGGACAAAGTTATTCTATGAGTTAGGCAATCAATGTTACTTGGTAACTACTCAAAGAATTCTAACCTTAATTCTTGCAATTGCCAAGTTACACATTCAGGGCTTGGTGGGTGACTTTAATCCCAGAACTCTGGAGGCAGAGGCAGGTGGAACTCTCTGAGTTCCAGGCCAGCTTTGTCTACAAAGCCAGTTCAACACAGCCTGGGATCTGTTTTACCTCACATAGAGTAGCTGTCTCAGAAAACCAGCAAATAAGTTATTTTAATCTTTAAGGTGGGTGACCTGAAATGGAGCATCCATTCCTAACCCATTGTATGGATGTAAACTTCTTGGCACACATCTTATGCGTGATAGAACTGGTACACAGATAACTCCTGATTGGTTATCTTGGAGCTACTATAGCTATACCACAAAACCAAGCATTAAGAATAAGATATGCTCTGAGTGGCCACTATGATTCAAAAAGCCAATACTCTCCTCTTTTGTACACAAGTTCTTTGCACAGGGTTCATCCTGAAATGTTGTCTTAAAGGTAGCAAATGATGATTTGCTTCTAAACTAAAAATGATTTAGTCCAAATGGGAAGAGTAAGTGCCCATGTGTAACAGACAGGAGAGATGTTGTCATATGGTACCTATTGAGGACAATCTCAGTAACAGAATGCCTTAAGAAGGTCTCCCCAGAGCTGTGTCTCTAGCTGCATATGTAGCAGAGGATGGCCTAGTTAGCCATCGATAAGAGAGGCCCTTGGTATTGCAAAGATCATATGCCTCACAACAGGGGAATGTCAGGGCCAGAAAGCAGGAGTGGGTAGGTTGGGGAGCAGGGTGGGGGGGAGGGTATAGGGAGCTTTAGGGATAACATTTGAAATGTAAATGAAGAAGTTATTTAATTAAAATTGCCTTAAAATAAAAAGAAGGTCCAATAGAATAAATTCATTCTTAAATTCCTAACTAAACTTATGGCATCTATCTATCTATCTATCTATCTATCTATCTATCTATCTATCTATCTATCTATCTATCTATCTGAAAATTTCTCACGTGAATAATACACTCACTTTGCAAAGAAATAAGCTATTTATTTTCTTTCTTTATTTATTTATATGTACAAAGGTAAACACCAATTACAGAACTTAACAAAGACACAGCTTCGGGTAGAAAAAGAGCACTCCGTCAGTTACAGGGAAAAATGAAATTTGCAAGCACTTTGCTAGATAGTAAGGAGAAGCAAACAATCCACTTTGGGATAGATTGACATGAGTTATGATCTTAGACAAAAGCCCAGGGACCAGAATGATTGTGGCTGACCACAGCGATAAGCAAACACATTGGCAAATATATTTGTGTGTGTATAGGAAGTATTATTGAATCTTTTTCTACCGAAGTAATTTGGTTAGGAGTTCTGAACACTTTGGGAAAGTGAATGCCTTCCATTATTTATGTTTGAACACACACAAGGGTCTTTCCTTTCCACAATCCAAAAATTGTTCAGACCTGTTCAGCTTTAGTCACCCAGAGCTTGTTGAATTGTACTGGGCCACACATTGAATCATGTCCCCTGTGATCCTGAAATATCACTTTGAATTCAGTGTGCATTTACCTGTTTTGAAGCAAGCTGCTAATGGCTCTAAATTCAAGGTCAGAAACATTTTTAATAGAAACTCTCTGGTCCTGTATGTCATTTTGCTTCCATAAAATATTGTGGCCACTAAGACCAGTGGGTAATAAAAGCATAATTTCCTGTCAAACACAATAATTTGCTGAATTGAACCCTTAAGTGACTGATTTTCTTTTTGAAATGTTACTATCAGTGGATGGCTCCTTATTTGGGATTTTAATTCACATTGTTTATAAGATCAGTGATGTTATATGATTTTAATAATGACAATATGTCTGAGAATTGAGCACATTTGTCTTCAAGAAAATGTTGACACCTTCAGAATGACATCTGGCTATAACTAGAACTGCTATTAAACAGCGAGTGTGAATTAATGTCAGTTTGTAGGTCTTTTATCTAAATGAAGATACCTTCTTCTGGGATAATTTTAAAGACTTTCTAACTTGTAAAAATTCCAGAGAGACTAAAATCTATTCATATTGCTATTTGGGATTGGGCCAGTGGTATTATAATGAATCAGGTTGCTCAGCTGGGCATGTGCACTGTGGTTGGAAAATGTAAAAGTAAATTGATTTTTAACTCAATCGTTATAATCTTGTTTCATTTCTTCTAAGAAGCTTGTCTATGTAGCTACAATTCACAACACTTATTAATTCTGATAATAGCACCCTAACATTTTGTTGTATCTCAGGAATACCTATAAAGCAGTTTTCTGATGTAAGGAAAAGAGGAATATGTTCTGGGGCAGAGGTTCAAGCAGATAAAGATTACAGGTGCAAACATTTACAATCACATTTTTCTCATAGTGAAAGGTCACTATTACCTGGATGCATAGATGTGTGTGTGTGTGTGTGTGTGTGTGTTATTGCAAGAGCAGTAACCTGACTAGTTATTCCATTGTTGCATATAATAGGTAGGAGTACAGGATTATGAAAGACTATTTAGCCATTATTTTATAAAAGTTCATCTACCATAGCGCTTCCCCAAAGGCATATGTAGGTGTATATTCCTGTATATGACAGGTGATAGGCAAATATGTGAATGGTATTAAATGACTGAGAAGAAGGAGAAGTGACTATCTACGCATCACTGCAGTTTCCAGCACATGCTGAGGAACTGTGAACAAGTTGCTCTTTTAGAGTACTATGCTCTTCCACGTTAGGTCCTCATATGAGTAGCATCCACAGGCAAAAGAGCTTGTGGGAAATAAGAACCTCAGGATTCGTCTGAGACCACCAGGATTAGAGACAAAATGTTACTCAAATGCCCAGATAACTTTTATGCAGATTAAAGTTAGAGACAATCCCATGAGAACAATTCTAGAACTGACTCTTTGCTGGGCTTAACAGAGCTGATGGTTAAATTTTCAGTAACTGCCAAAGTTGATTAGTGACAGCTTTAGGAGCTTTGAAATTGTTCAGGATAAAGCAGCTCCATCAGGACAGTCAGAAACCAGTAGAATCCAGGAACTTGTTGTTTGTTTGTTTGTTTGTTTGTTTTGTTTTGAGAGCAGCAACTTCTTAGATTTTTCTTATTGAAAACATTTAGTATGATACTCTTTGTTCCTATTGCTTACCTATGCAATAGAATGAAAATTATAAAGTAGTAATGATACTTATATCAGAGGGCTAATTTGAAGTATAGATATCTGTGCTGTGTGTGTGTGTGTGTGTGTGTGTGTGTAGTCCCTATGATTTAATTTTACCCACTTTTTTAGTGTTGACTAATAATGCAATTTTTTAGATATGAATCCTTCTGTAAAGTAATATTAAATTTTATATCAAACAATTAACCTATGTATCTATGTATCCTGTGTATTTACTTGTCTGTGTATGTACATGTGTATCTATATCTATCTATCTATCTATCTATCTATCTATCTATCTATCTATCTATCTATCTATCTTTCTAACATTTGCCTGCCTAACCATTCATCTAAGTATTTTGGAGACAGGTTTTTAGCTATGTAGCCCTGTTTGACTTATGTATTTAAGACTGGTCTTATACTCACAGAGATCTGTCTGCTTATGTTTCCTTTATGAATGTTTAAAAATGTATGCCACCACACCCTTGCTTGATAATTCCTTTGTTATTATTGTTTGGGTTGTTTGTTTAATTTGTTGTTGTATGCTTCTTTTGAGAGAAAGTTTCTCTGTGTAGCCTTGGCTGTCCTGGGACTCTGTAGACCAGGCTTACCTTAACTCAGATATTTGCCTGCCTCTGCCTCTTGAGTGCTGGGATTAAAGATATGTGCCACCATCACCTGGATTTCTATTTTATATAAAAACAACTGAGGCAATTTCAGGAAAATATACGGGAAGTTCAAGAATTTGGTGGAAATAAAAAGACAATGAGATAGCACTTGAGTGTCTAAGTCACTGGAACTTATAGGCAATGTTGAGGGACCAAAGGTGGCTGAGAACGAATGTTCATTGTTTGGACTGATTTCCTCTGGAGCCATCCCATGCATTCATCAGCATCAGACTAATAATATTTCTCTTTCCTCTTAAACTTGAGAAATACCTACTCATCCTGTTAGACATCATATGTGCTTATTGCATAAACCCCTCACAGAAATCAAACACAACCTCTCTACAGAACCTATAGAAAACATGGCAAACTTTCTGATGTATGAGGTTGAGACCAGTATAAATTTGTTGAGCAAAACCTATTGAAGAGGTGATATTATAAGTACTAATCTGAAAATAAATGTAGATGCTGAATTATCAGAAACCCTTGTTTAGCTTTGGTTGTCTTGTTTTCATTGAATAGCTCATGTGACCTTTACAGTGGACCCATCTGAACACCTATTAATAGATAACACCTCTTCCAGGAAGCTCTCTTTAACATCACCAGGCAGGATGTTACATCTCTATGCCTCTAGCCTTCCTAACATTATACTTCTCCTAAAGTAGGTACCTGTGCTATTTGTGTTTCTTAGTCTTTGACAGCTGTATTTTTGGCTTTTTAAAGGTAGAAAGAAGAAGCTCTGACAGACTGGCTGTGCACACAAATAGTATATGTGCATCAAAAATTCATATGAAAGGAGGAGCCATGTGAAGAAAAAAAAGAATTTTAGACTTATGCTCCCTGAGTTCAAATAATGCTTCTGATTTTACTGAAGAAGTATGTAAATCACAAGATTTTTAATGAATCCCCCTGTCTCAATTTTGCACAGTAAGACAAAGTAGAAATTTTTACAGTTTTTTCTGATAATGAATACTATTTTTGACTATGTAATATTCTGCTATTAATGTATTTGTTCTCATTAATGAAGCTATAATATTTAAAAGCTATAGGGGTCAGTGATGGTTTTTCATCTGATTTTGGCCAACGTCTCTGACAGGTTACATACCATTATGAGAACAATTGACCAGTTTCTGGAAGGAAACTGTCTGGTATGGATTCAAACCAGAATTAACTGTCTAACTTTAAAGTCATTCAAGAGATTGTTGCAGATTGTGTAGTCTGACTAAAAGGACAAGAGCATGTGAGTTTATCCAAAAAAAAAAAAAAGAAAGAAAAAAAACCTCAGAATAAATCTGCTGGTTTTCTGATTGGCCTGACCCTTTAGTAAACAGTTGCAGAGCTAAAAACCATGAAGTCTGCAGTTCAAATTCCAAACATGTCAATAATAGAGGTTGTTCTCAATCCTACTTCTGTACCTATGGATTTCCTACCATACGCACATGGTTTCTGAGCATTTAGGTCCAATTGAGCTTGCAGTAGAGCAGGGTACACCTTGAGATTAAAAAAAAAATGTTCATTTTCTTTGAAAGAGTTTAGGGTTGAGGTGCCATGACTAGAGGATCAGCCCATCCCTCCCACCTCTCTGCCATCTTGGCCTCTCCAGCTTCATGCTTATCTTCCTGTTATATTACCTTCACCAGAACCAACTCCCAACTCCTTTTTTTTTTTTAAGATTTATTTATTTATTATATGTAAGTACACTGTAGCTGTCTTCAGACACTCCAGAAGAGGGCGCCAGATCTCGTTACGGATGGTTGTGAGCCACCATGTGGTTGCTGGGATTTGAACTCTGGACCTTCGGAAGAGCAGTCTGGTGCTCTTACCCACTGAGCCATCTCACCAGCCCCCCAACTCCTTTTCTTGGTCTCTCCAGCATCCTCTCCATCCTCAATCCTTTCTGCACTCCACAGCACCAACTCTATTCTTCCTTTTCTCTATGTCAACTCTGTCCTCCCCTCACCACCATCATCTACATTCATCTTCCAGTCAGTAGTCACTAACATTACCTTGATTCTCACCACTATCACTTTCAATTGTTCTTGACTTTTTGAGAATCACTTCCATCTTCCTTCCATCAGATCTCCACCCTGCTTCCATCCTGTTACATCAACCTTATGTTCATGCCCCATCCGTCTTGTTGTTAACATTAGTCCATCCTGATCATTCTCACCTTCATCTTCCCCCTACCCCACCTTTGCCAGCATCATCTTGTCCTGCAGCTTACTATCATCTTCGAGATGACTTCTCTACTCCCATCACTTTTTGTCTACCCTCACTGAAGAGTTTATAAGGGTTCAGTTCTGGATCGCTTGTCTTTCTTACTCAGGAAGAGACCATATTACTACTACTGACTATCTGGCTCAAGTAACCACCTCTATTACAACATTGAGAGTATTTTTCATGGTTCATGCTCTTCCTATGTGGTGGTTTTTAGCCATACACACTACCACTCTGTAAATTAAGTGTTATTGTGTAGCGATTAACATTGGTGAGAGGTCTGAAAGGGAAGAGAACTCAGTATTGTATTCATCTGACAGTGGTAGTAAATCGGGTAATCTAGAATTGAATCCCATACCTACTGACCTCTAGAACATACTGTCCAGTGTACCCCAATATTTCCTCAGATAGCTCCCCCTTCATGTCTAAGGGGAAGCAGCATGGCATACTCTGATCTTGTTGGAAATGTTTTTTAAGTAAATGAAGACAGACAACAAATATAATAAGGTTTACAAATCTTCACCATTGTCCATTTCAGTTTAAATTATCATATCTGAGGTCTCAATGCTCTGTGATAGAAGTGTGTATTAACTTGGGGGAGACTCTTCCTCTCTAATAATATAGTTTTTTTAAGGTCAGAAGAGACTGACCTGAGACCCTCTCCGCTGGGTTGCTTTCACACTGAAAGCTATTGAAATTTCTCTGTCTCCCAAATAGCTGCTCCTTGCATTGTTGCTCTGTGCATTCTCAGGGTTAGGTCTTTTTTTAGGTGTAAATCCCAATGTTGGGCTGAGCAGGATCATGCCTTAGGCCACCTAGTTAGTCCCCAAACCAAGGTGTTTACAGTAGAATTCCTGTCCCTTTCAGCTGGCTAAGGCCATTTGCCAGCCCAACCAATGTTATTAATGTCCTTGCTTTCACATTCTGGGCCAGAATGGAACCAGGGATCTAGAGGTGAAAGGTTTTCTCTCCTATTATGAATTCCCTCAGACAAACCGTCCCGGATAGTGTCCCCAGGAATTATTTTTCCACTTAATCTAATTCAGCCAGGCTTTTCTCAGGAATCTGCAGTGAACATCATTTCTTTAAAAATAATTTTTTGAGTGGGAAGAAACACATCATGCTATGCTGAAGGTAAGCAAAAAAATGCATTTGACACCTCAGGTAATAAGGATCCTCTTTCCCCCCTCTATCTATCTTTAAATTCCTTCCACTGAAAATTGTATTTTTACCATATTTCATTCCCAAAGGAGCTTTTCATCATTAAAACCTACCATTCAATGCTACATTTAGCTTAGGAGCATGGACACTGCCTTACTCATAGCACACAGACTGGACATTAGAGAAATCTCTCTGGATAAACTCTAATTTTTCCCCTTCATTAGTAGTATCTGGCATTAGTTGTGAACAGACCTTCCTGATTGCAACTGATAGTCAAGGCTATGAAACCTGTTGGGGTAAAAACCCACCCTTTCTTCATTTTTAATTTTTTAATTATGGCATTTAGTTACAGAAGGCCAGTTTCTTAAAAACGAAGTATGGGTTTTCTTGAACAAGTTCATACAGAGATACAGAGATACAAAACGGGCAGGGAGACAAGTTGTAGTTGACAGGCATCCCATGTAGCATTACAGAAAACATAAGGCTGGCGGGGGTGGGGGGATGCAGAGAATGAGAGAGAGAGAGAGAGAGAGAGAGAGAGAGAGAGAGAGAGAGATAGGGAGAGAGAGAGATAGGGGGAGAGAAAGATAGGGAGAGAGAGATAGGGAGAGGGAGAGATAGGGAGAGAGAAAGAGGGGGGAGGGGAGAGGGGGAGAGAGAGAGACAGAGAGAGAGACAGAGAGGGAGATAGAGTCAGAGACACAAAGAGACAGAGACACAGAGAGACACAGAGGGGGACAGAGAGAGACGGGAGGGAGGGGATTGACAGAAGAAGGAAGTGTCACTGATAAGTAGGGAAGATATTGTCTGTTTAGAATATCACTCTGTCATTTAAAGCAGGTTTTGGCAGGAGACTTGGCAATGGAATGAGTGCTAGTACCCAAATGATGTTTACATATAAATGAGTTTGTTAGCCTATTTGTTCTGGTTCCTTAGGTCCCCTTTCTGAACTCAAGAATTTGGGAACTTCTCATCCCCTATTCACTTTTATGTGTTTCTGCAAAGCGGAATTTGTCTTCAAACCAATAACTATGCACCCTTATCATTCTTTCTTCTTGTTTTTGCAGAAAACTTCAATGAAAAGGAAAGTCAATGGATCGTGGTCTTTGAAAAGCTGCTTAGACATGTCTGTTTCCCGGTTCTCTGAACACGTGGCAGAGCTGTAAGTAACTGCTTCGCAGTGCGTGATGAATTGGATGGCTTCAGACCCGAGGCAAAAAAAATAATTGTCTCATTTTCGTGCTGATTTGCTTAACTGGTGGGACCATGCCAGAAAGGCTAGCTGAGACGCTCGTGGACCTCTGGACTCCATTAATAATATTATGGATTACCCTCCCTTCTTGTGTATACACGGCTCCAATGAATCAGGCTCACGTTTTAACTACTGGATCCCCTTTGGAACTAAGCAGGCAGAGTGAAGACATGCGGATTTTGAGCCGCTCCAAAAGAGGCTGGGTTTGGAATCAAATGTTTGTCCTGGAAGAATTTTCTGGACCTGAACCGATTCTCGTTGGCCGGGTAAGCTTCATTTTTAAACTACCATTTCAGGGCCTGTTCCTGGTCTTTAAATGTTTCATTTCAGGCTCTCCACAGTTTGTTGTCACACTTAACTGTAAATCCTTTGGACCAGATGGTTAGTGAGCTAACCTGTTGGTTTCTTTAGCAATATGAATAATCCCACAGTTTAAAAACGTTCCTTTAGGAAATGTCAGTTTTCGCATCGCCGCCAGCCTAGCTTGCCCTTTTTCAAGAGACCACATGATACTTAGGTAATTCGTAAATAAGCAAACTGCATTCTCGTGGATGTGAGATCTCTTTACAATCCTTTTCTCTAGATTCTTGCATTTGGATCTTAGTAGTGGGAAGTTGTAGGCCATTTTGTCTGGTTTGAATTCCTATCATCGCAAATGTCAAATATGATTTTTCTCTTAAGGTTCTACACCCCAATTTTCAGTTAGATTTTTATTCTTTGAATTTCATTGATTGCCATTTCAGCACCTAGAAAAAAAAATGGAAACAATATTTGCAACACAAATGATGGGCAAGGCCTGGCTGTGACATCATAGAGCATCTCTTTAGTCACCCCCACGTGGAATCAAATGCATAGAAGGAAAATTCTAGTTCAGTAGTGAGTACCTGTGTTGGCCCGTGTGTGTTACTCTGTGTTTCCATTGATTTGTTAGCTTTGCAGTTTATCATGCAACCACAGGCCTGTGGCCCTCCAAAATTATATCGCAGCACTTCAAAGGCATGCGTGTGTTCAGTCCTCGGAATAATCTGTACGTTCTTGCTCATTATCATATTATCTATTATCATAGTTTGAATTCTAGTAAGGAGCTAAGGATCTAATCATGTTGGGAACATTGTTGCCTAACATGTAAGAAGCCCTGGACTTGGTGGTAAGGAATGATAATCCATTGGGGAGGGGGATCAGAAGTTCAAGGACACTTTACTACCAGGGTACCTGATAAGCAAGTTTTAAAACAGAAAAGTTTCCAAGTGGTTTTTTGTTTGTTTGTTTGTTTTTCTTTTTTCCTCTCACAGTGAACTGACAATGGCTGACTTTCCTGATAAGCCATGTGTAGAAGTGAATGGCATGTTCCTTTTCAAAAATTCAGTGACTGTAGCAGGACTGTAGTCTGAATGCCTTGCACCTCACTAGGCGCTTCTGGTTTCTTGCTGTGCTTTCTTGTCTTGCGGAACAATTGAGCCTCCTCAAGGCTTTCTTTTCTCAGGGGATTCACATGTTTAGTCTTACCTTGACACAAAAGGTGTGGAGATACTATGTGTTATTATACTTGGCTTGCTGGAGTTGAACATATATATGTACCAGGCACTGGAAATAGGCTCTTGGGAGTATCCTAACAAAGCAGAGATCTTTGCTATCAAAGATCTCACAATCTGGTTAATATTGACTGTTTACTAGGTATGAATTGCTATTACAAAAACACCTTGCTGGTAAAGACTTTTTGACTTTAACAATGGTTGATCATATAGGCATATGTGTATATGTGAGTCTATATATGTGCACAAACACTTATAAAATATATGCACTAAAGCAGACTTATAATCCCCTTTTCTTAAAATGGAAAAAAAAATCCACGAAAGATTTTCATGATATAAACTCTGGTAGCAGAAGTGAATTGAGGCTATTTATAGTGATAATGTATCCCATTACAGTGGCGGTTCCTGTACTTCACTGCAGAAATGTTAATGCAGTTGATTACAGGGTGCTGCCCTGGACCCCGCAGAGGTTGTTCCTTACTCTATAGTTTATGTGCTTTAATATGTTTCTAAAAATGGGTGAAGTTCTGAATTCCAAATCGCATCTAGTCCCGTTGATTCTGGATGCAGACGTCCTCATTAGCTTTATCACATGTATAAATGCACAAAACTGCTGCTTAGATAAATTAATAAACCAGATTATGAATACAGCACAAGTGAATGTACTACATGAAATTAAATCATGGCGGTGATTCCCAAGATAATAATTTCAACCATCATACCATATTATATTTCAGTAACTGAGTACCAGGGGTTTATAATTTGCACTTGACATGTGAGTATAGGATACAAAATCAGTACATTCATCCTTCTCTATATTCAAATTTTCTTTAACCAGCTCTAAGGCAAGCAATTTTCATCCCGTATGAAATTCTGGAATCACATGCATACATGCATATGGAGTTAATGGATGGATGATTCTCCCCTGATTCAAATAGTTATGTTATTATGACGGTGAATCAATTAAGACATGTCCTGCATAATGTAAATAACTGAAGAGCATTCCATTTTAAAATGAATAGAAAAGGCAATTAAACCATTTTTTAAATGTAGTATCTGATGGCTGATTTCATACCCATTTCTAAAACGAAGTGAAAATGTCAGAGTCAAACAGCCAGGTATTTAGGGTTTCTGTGTGACTTCCAAACACCTGAGGTGTCTTGCTTGTTTGAATGATAAAAATGGCAGTGAACCCTAGGCCTTTGAAATAAGCACCGTGCTCTTGAGTCCTAGTAACAGACATTGCATGGAAGAGAGCAGGTAGAAAACCTGATCCGTAGGTTCTGCCCGCTCATAATTATAGGCAGCTCCCGAAGCAATTGTTTAATACCAATTACAATATTTTTCGAAGAATTTTGTTTCAAATAGCTTAAATCACACGTATTTCCCTTTAAAAATCAGATTGTTCCTCAAGTACGACAGCCCTAATTTTGTGAATTGTGGGCTTTTGTAAAGCTAAAATTCTATTTCAGGTTACTGTTTCAGATTACGAGTCAGGTTGAGTGCAGGCATGATCCACGTTGGGGCGCTCACTGGTGTTTTATGATGTTTTATCTTTCTGCACAGTCTTCCACATCTGACTCTTTAAACCACTCTGCCGCAGAGCTTCTCCCCAGGAACCAGCTGAGAAGCATTAGTTACCTATGAGCATACCTGCTCTTTAAAAGGCCCTCCTGCAAGTCGCTATGTTGGGGGCCTCAACCTAGTGGGCTAAGTTCAAGCTCAAGGGCAGTGCCAGCCTTTGAGCAATTGGATCTTCAGGATTGCACATACACCTTTATATTATACAGGTTCTGTTTTTACATATTGGTGGCAGCTGGCTGTGCAAAAAGAACCTAAGTTAGAGACAGACTCTATACAGCTTTGAACAATAGCATTGTCATTTCCTGGGTGTTAATGCTAGGGAAATTATTTAAGCTTTTGGAGGATTGTGCAAATAATTATATTTAAATATGAATGAACTGCTAGCTGCATAATGTTTGTCATGTAATAATTATACTTAAAATATGTTCTTAAATGTGTTGTCTGTGTGTATGTCTGTGTGTGTGTCTGTGTGTGTGTTGTATATGGTTGTAGTAGATATAATAGATAGGTTAGACAAAAATAAACAAGCCACACAACAACAACAAAAGCACTGATAACTCTCTCAGTGAAGCACAAGACTATGGAGCCAAAAAAGACTTTCTTCTCTCATCTAGGATTATTATGGTCTGTGGAGGGTGTCTGAGTAAGGGCTCCAGGTTCTCAGTGTGCTAGGACAGCCTAGCAAGGAAGGATACTGGTGCAATTTGTCAGAGGGTTTCCAACTCTTGACATTGTGGTATCGCATTGTCATGTGCAAAGTCCTCACTCAAGAACTTTATGCTGGCCGAGTGGTGGTGGCACATACTTTTAATCCCAGCACTTGGGAGGCAGAGGCAGGCAGATTTCTGAGTTCGAGGTCAGCCTGGTCTACAGAGTGGCCAGAACAGCCAGAGCTATATAGAGAAACCCTGTCTCAAAAACAAAAAAACAAAACAAAACAAAACAAAAACTTTATGCTGAATTACAAAAATATAGTATAATAATTTATCTAAGTGTACAGTTTTGCATTTTACCACATTCATAGCTATCTATGTATGGCCACATGAGTTCAAGACAACTAATATGGATTTATGGACACAAAGAAAGATGACAGACCATTTCCTTAGTCAGAAACAAGAAACAAGTCTTTGTATTTCTTGTTAACGTAGAAAGAAGTAGAAGTCATCTTTAGAGAGCCCATTTCTGTGCATTTTGTCTTATATTTGGTTGTTCCTCCTCCAATATTTCCTGTTCTTTATCTATGCTATAAGTTTGTCCTTCCTGTACGATTATCATCTAACATTTTCCATGCTATGTTTATTATTGGTCTGCTGCCAGAATGGAAGTCTTTTTAAAAGTGGTTCATTTGTGTCCATTGTTACAAAAACCAAATGTCCCGCAGTACAGAAAGCTGTCTACCTACTAAGAAACACTCAATAAAATTTCATATGAATGCAGTCACCCTAATGGACAACCTCCCTAAACATTAAAGGAACTTGGAGAAGTCATATAAGTCAATTAGAGTAATACAAGTGACATATTTCAGTAAAGTATTTCAATACAATATTTTCATGTACTTTTACATATTTCTATACCAAATGGAGACTTCCACACTTGTGACTATGTATTGATTTTAATGTAGTGAAGGTGGAAACTTCTGAGTTATTTTTAAAAAAGGTTGCTGGATCATCTCTTTAGAGCTCAGTCTCTCACCAGTGACAAGAAACATATTTCAAACTTTTGTCAGTGCTTTTCGTTCAAAGTAGATTAGGTATGATCTTTCAGAATTTATGAAGGACAAATACCACCCTCGCCAGCTCCATTCCTGTTTCCAGATGTCTGTGGAAGAAATTTCCACCTAGTCTATTTGTAAGTGTGTAAATACTGAATGCTTCCTGTCACTACCCACTCCCAGAACCGATTTTTCTCTGAGAATTCAGACAAAGAACATAACAGCTCATGAAATTCCTCACCCAAATAATCTTATATTATATGGTGGTAGGAAAGAAAGAGAGAAACTCAACAGTGGGTTTTAATCAAGATTGCAACTCAGACAAAAAAAAAGAATGACCTTGTCGTAGATTGTGTGCATGTGTTCTCATAGTCAAATTAGCATCATCTTGAGAGGCCTCTGCATTAAGGGAGTCAGTAGATAAAGAGATAACATAACTGTGTATTTAATATCTACATACTACATCTCTTACATTGTCAGTGGAGTCTCAGTACAGAATAAACAGAGATCTGTATCAGGAGGAGACTGGTACCAAACATCATTTAAATAAATGTTATAGTAAATTTACGAAGTGTTCTAAGTGATGTTATGTGGTTGGATGAGAGCAAAGAGAGGATGGTAACCTAATCTGTTGGCACATGACATGTTGCCAACAATTAAACTGTGAGATGTGACTCATTAAACATGTGGGAAAAGACACAGGATGAAAAAATAAAGCATCCCTGACATGGCATGCCCAAAATTATGTATGGGGCACAGAGGATGCCAAGAAGACATCATTCAGTGGGAATGGTCTGTGCTAGCATATCCTACAAGGTAGATAAACCAGAGAAACTTCTCATGGTGTTGGACACTAAAAGTCTGAAATCAGGGTACCAGAAAAGTTGGGTTCTGGTGAGGGTCATTTTCAAGCTACTCCCATGTTCATGGTGCACCTGGCAGGCCTTATAGGACAACAGAGTTCTCTGGGGCCTCTTCTAGAAGTTTCCCAGTTTCATGCATTATTCACAAGGTCTCCATTTTTGGCTTCCTAGTCTCTCATATAATTCTGTTAGGTATACTGTAGTTTGGGTTGGTACTATGTGCCATTTAGCTATTGAGTCTAAAATTGCCTTTGGCTACCCAAGTGATGGTATTACTATTCTCACTAAGATATATGACACACACACCCTCTGTGTGTGTGGTGTGTGAGTGTGTGTGTTTGAGTGTGTATGTATGTGTGCACACGTACAAGGGCATGCACATTCTTACACTTGTACGTTTTCAGTCTTTTGTACTCTTTGGTACTGCAAAGCAAAGTTTTAGGACTAGGGTCTTTTATACAAAGGACAAGCAAGGATCTGTGGGAGATAGATCCGATTTTAATTCAGCTCCACTCTCAAGAAGTTTGAAAATATACCCAGTCACTGATGCTTTAGATATAAATGCTCACAGAACAGGGATATGTAACCTTCCCTTGCGTTTCACCCCATGTCGCTGCAGCCCTTTTTCTGTGGCCCATATGACCCTTCTTTTCTCATATTGCTTTATTTTTGAACAAAGGTAGCTGGCAGTCCAGGTGGTCAGCATTATTCTATCCTAAATCTTTCTTTTACATAAACTCCTGTGCCATCTCTGCTCCCTGTTTCCCTCCTACCTGGGCTTCTGATGCGTTCCTTATTTGGATGTAAATCTCTCACTGGCGATGCCTCTTCTGTCTATTTATAATCCTCTTCCTCCAAGGCACTGACTCATTTTCTCTCTTTAAATTTGACCTTCTAACCTTCCCTCTTCCCTGTAACTTGGCAATCGTTTGGGTGGTACTTAGTATGAAGGACATGGGATGCCAAGTAATTACACTATATTACAGTTTACGGTGTCAGCGGCCAGTAGGAAAATTGCACTTGACATGCCATTATTTTTGCCAGGCCTTTGCATGTTAAGAGCACTGGGCGACTCAGCCACAGCCAAATTGTATCTTTGGCCTTGCAAGAACAATTCACTGTCAGTTCTGTGAAGCTTCTGCCTATTCTGACAGAGCTGTGTGCACCCATATTTTGGCAAAATGCAAGTCAGCATTATGTGTCTCAATCTGGCCAAACAACAAATGTTGCCTGGCTTTTGCTCAGTGTTCTGAGTTGGAAATAACAGGCATCTCAGAGCAGTTGAATATCATTTGATGGTGGTATAAATAAAGGTCAAATCTCAGTTATCAAAATTCACCAGTTCACAAGCAGGTGGATACACAGATACAACTACACAGGCACACTTATACAGATACATGCATGCCCATTTAAGAACATGATGAATACTCACGTGCACATTCAGCATTAACTGAGTTTGTTAGAGAAGGAGATCTCAGACATCTTTTCGATTATTATTCCGGAAGCCTCACTCTTTCACCCACTTTGCTACATTCTTTAAAAGGGGAGTAGGTAATAGGTTTAATCTGCCCAACTGTACTATGGTTCTGCAGTTTTATTCTCATAATTACAATAATTATGTTGCTATATTACTAAAAAGCTACTGAAGTACTTGTGCTTATGTGCCCAAATAAAGCCATTTGTACTTTATTGACTCTATACAAAACTCTTATGATGGCATAGGTGAGATATTTGCCCTTTCAGAAATGAACAAGAGATGTCATATACGTATTTTGTGTTTGTTGAATGAATTTGAGAAGACAAAAAGAAAAAAACATAAATTGTACTTTCTCACATTTTAAATCTGTACATTATATATACTGTACTATTCCATACATAGTATAAATATGAAATAGACTGGGGTATTTATGTTACATCCTATCACTACAGGAAAAAAAAGTAGAAGCGTCAAAAATAATTTGCTCACCTACCCCTACAATACAAACGTGGTAAGAGGGAGAGGATAACTTATGCTTACTTCTGTAGATAATCTGAGCAATAAATCAATTCAGACTTATAATAACAATTCTTGTATATTTCATCATTCATTCAAGGGTTATTTCATTGATCCTTATGTGTTATCTAATTGTAACAAAATTACAGTATATGCCTATGGGTAAAATAATCAGACTATGTAATCCTACTTCATAAATAAGGAGGAAAAGTTATCCTGTACTTAGAATAGAGAATCAATTCCTATTATTTTCCAGGGATGAACTAAAAGTCATAGGAATATTACATGTGGATTCAAGAACCAAATAACTAGAGGTTTATTTACATAACAGAATGGAATGATGGCTCTGAAAATTCAAGAAAGACACATTTAGAACATTTACCAAGGTCATAATTGTCAGAAATGAGGAATAAAATGTGCATAGAATTGAATCATAATATGCATGTGTGATACAAAGAATCAGACAGACATATATTAATGTGAAAATATTTATTAGCATACTTGTGTGAAATGTATCTATTCAAAAATTGGATGTACATGTGTGTTCTAATACTTACTAAGCTAATAACTTCTTAGCACCCATCCCACAGTTATCCATCCTTCTATTTCCATCTTCTGTTACCCCTGAACCAAACATAGACTCTTAAGTACTCTTCATTTTTTTTGCTGTAACTTAAGAGAATGCTAATCACTGCCCACTGCTTTTATATAAGCATTTATCAAATTGAAAACAACCCAAGCTCATAAAAAATCCAAATATGTAATGAGAAAGTGCCATCCTGGCAAGCTCTTTATGCAAAGTGAAGAATTAATTCTTGACATTGATTCAGATTAATAAGTAAACCTCCAGGCAGGCAAGATGGTCTGATATAATCAATCTTCATTTCCAGTATGTATGGCCAGATTATCACTTTGTTTACAAAATAATTTTCTGCATTTTATTTTAATAATGTTATTATTATATTAAAAGCTTTGAAATTCCTGAAAATAAATGGTAATGGTGTTCAGCTCAGTTTTTTAAAAACCTCAGAGTACCATCCATCCATAATAAATTCTTAGAAATCTTACTTCATTTGAAATTAAGTTTGTAAATAAATCTTATATAGAAAATGAAGAGCTACACCTATCTTAAACACTTGGCTGGTGAATGGTGAATCTCATCAATTAATCAATTACTGTGCTAAACATATTTAATCATTTCATGCAACGAGGAAGAAAGAACATTCAATGTTTCTGCACTGCTGAAGGCATAGTAAATGACTTTCATTACCATGGAGCAGACCAATTATTAAGCAGATGTAAAGGCGTTATATACGGTCTTTAAGTAGGAAATTACCTTGTAAGTCTTTAGATAGTATAGTCCATTTACATGCTCTCTTAAACTTTTCAGAAAATAAGAATTACCCAGAAATATTAATTATAGAATTATGCCATTTAAGAAAGGTCAGTGTGCTAAAGAGTTTTCAAGGTCTTATTTTGCCTGGCTATGCATGTTTCCTAGAAGGTGACATTTTCCTTATACTGAAGTATACTTTATCTGTTTATGTCATCTAAATTCACCTCCACACCTCCAGCATAGTCCACTCACGTCCTCATGTCTTCATATATTTTGAAATAAAGACAATTTTGTCAACAGGCAAAGATCTAAATGTTCAGTTAAGATGTGGGAATGTTCTTTGATAAGCACTCACCTTCCCTCCTGAGGTTACAAAACATTCACAAATTTTTAAATGCTATAACCTGGAGAAGAAATATGATAGACTGCATTCTTATGACTCAATGTGAGCTCTTCAGGTCCTCAGCAGTGACCATGCCTGGGAGCTTGTGAGAGTTGAAGTTCAACATGTGTATATCCTGATTTACTGAATCAAACCTCATTTTCCCTGAATCTCCAGGTCATTTTTGTGCACATGAAAGCATTAAATATTTAAATATACTTCATTTTTAACCAATAAAACACTTAGTTATAAATACCAAAGCAATACATGTAAATATTCCAAAAACATTAAAAAGAACATAGTTTTCAGTTGGTTCATCAGTTGTCATTCAGCCCCACAATGGTCTGAACAATGATTTTTGCTACTCATCTACTAAATAATTTATTCACAATTATTTATATACTTTTGCTCCTGACATCAAGACTGACATCAAGATAAAACAGAACAGTCACAGAGATGGTGTTTGAAAAAGCTTCCGAGGATGATTCAGGAGCAAATAGCTGCTTATGCCATTTGAACCCATGTGGTAGGTAAAAGGCGAGACAGGACTCCTTTCTCTGGTACTGGTTTTGTATGGAAAGTCAAAGGAAAGAATTCCTGTGCCCTTTACCTCCAACACCAAGTGTTAATGTTACCTGTTCCCGCCTCAGAGCTATGGGCTTCTTCCCTTTCTGTCTGTATGTACCAGAGTTCTGCAGATGTGCTCTGGAAGCTACAGAGGATCAAATGTCACTGGGCTTCAGTGGAGACAATAGCAGAATCCAAATGAGCTTGCTCAGAAAAGCTTGGAAAGATTGGGAAAGAGCAGGGAGTAAAACAATGAGCGTATATTTCTATTTCTTTCTAATCTCAAAAAAAAAAAAAAACAGCTCTGTGGCATAGACAGTTTTTGGTGTGAATATCATTGTGGTGAATATTAAATCAATGGCATGATTCAGAGATATTAAAGAGGAGAAGAAAAATCAGTTTTTAAGCCACCAGGTAAGCAGATAGTATTTTTGAGGGTTTGCACTGTGAAATTTTTATCAAGGTTGCCAGTCAAGTTTCACAGCAAACCATTGGGAAATGTACTGTGTACTCATTACCATGTTAGGAGTTACTAACAAGAAGACTTAAAGCCATTAGAATGCACACGTTCGACAAACAATAAGTGAATGATAAAGCAGGAGTCAAATTTGGGCAGAACACTTCAAAGCTTTCTTTGGTAACCATGGCAACATTACATCACCTGAATCCTAAGAGGTAAGTTCTCAATGTCCTAAGGTGAGACCCCCAATATGCAGATGAGGAAAGTACGACCACTCATGAATACCAAGTTATAGTCTCATGATTAGAATATAATGGCTTGGTAATAGTTTATCATATATTAGAGATGATTGAGTTGCAAAGCTTGTGAGAAAGCACGTGCTTGAGGCATCTGCATGTGGTGACTGCATCATTTTCTTTATAGGGAGATGATACTCATGCAGTTTAGGCCCAGGAAGGACTAGTCTCATATTCACATTGATTTATGGGCTATTTTCTAAACATAGGAGGGTCAGCACAGTATTTATCTCTGTTTTCATTCTCATTTTAAAATATGTGGTACACCAGGCACGGTGAGACACATGTATAATCTCAATCCTAGGGAAACTGGGACAGATAAACTGGACAAGCAGGGGAATCCTTATAGCAGAAAAAAAAGCATATGTAGAGGGTAAGAATATGGCACACTAGTTAATGTGTTTACTGCACGAGCCTGGACCTGACTTCAGATCATCAGAACACATGTAAAGCCAGATGTGATACTAGTACAACTTTGCAATCTCAGCAGTCCTGTAGTGAGAAGAAGAGACAGGACAACTCCAGGAAGCTTGGAATACAGCTAGCTTGGCAAAGGTAGCCAGGCACAAACAAAATAACTTGGTCCGAACAAGTATTTGTTGTACTCGGACCTTCACAGGTGTGCCATAGCATGCAAACATCAGCGCGTTCAAAAATGAACATGCACAGACACACATATTTTTAAAAAGATCATTTATTCTTCTTCAATAGTACATACACCTATGTACTATTGATCATCTACATGCAATCTGATTGCTTTAATGGTTATTGTACCTGCAAATATATAATCATTGCGGTCTCCTGAAATAAAAGGAAAGAATGTGGAGAAAGCATTAGCTAGTGAATACTTTTGTTGATATTTTAGGCATCTTGCTAGTTTCTTTAAATAAATTTGCAGGTTGCTACTGTCCCTCACTTTATAACTATGAAAATTAAGATTTCCTAATGCAGTCACTTTCCAGTGATCTGGGGGAGGACAGAACAATGGATTTTCTGAGCCTGGTGTGGTTCTTAGCTCCCCCAAAGCCGAGGCATTAAGTCACTCACTAAAGTCTTTGGTAAGAAGTGTGCAGTTTTCTAGGCTTTGCTTAAAGTGGGAACCGCCAGAACAGCAGAAAGTAACATATAATGGTTGAGGGGAGTGAAACATAAAATCCTGTCCACATAGACAGAAGCTAAAAGAAGACAAAGTGCTTGTACCCTCAAGTCGCCTGAACTAATTGTGCTAATGCTGAATTATTCAGTAACAGTCCCCTGAATGCTGGAATCTGAGCTGCTGGGCTGTATTGCCCATGCTGCAGAGGCGGAGAGAAATTCATTGCTCTTTGCAGTGACTTCTTGTGGCCATTTGTAACTCTGTATATCTGTGTATTCTGTGCCTTCCTTTTTTTACTTGTTCTGTTCCTTTCTTGCTTTTCAACCATGAACATAATGACGTTCCTCTGAGTGTCCTCCTCATGTTCTTTGCTGCTGGCACACGTTATCCACTGGGTCCACTGAGAAGAAACCTCTCATGCCTTTAGACAAGTCTCTGAGGAAAAGTAATTTAGGGAAAGAGCAAACATGGCTATTAAAATTGACCAAATCCAATAACTCCTCAAAGCAAGTCAGACTCCCCAGCTACCCAAAGGCTTTATTTAGAACGTGGCAGGGTTATTTATAGTGAAGTCTTTCTTCACCTTTCCTTTTGTGTGCTTGTGTGAGCCTAAGCCTGTAAGTGATTTTCTCATTGCAATAGTCCACCGTGTGTGTGTGTGTGTTTGTGTGTGTGTGTGTGTGTGTGTGTGTGGTCGGTCACGCGCATGCACACATGTAGGTGTATGTTTATGTGAGCATGTGCTTTTCTGTGAGAGTGTGTTTGTGGATGTGATGTGTGGCATTGTATGAGTGTGTGTATGTGAGTGTTTTTGTGTGTGTGTGTGTGTGTGTGTGTGTGTGAGAGAGAGAGAGAGAGAGAGACAGAGAGAGACAGAGACAGAGACAGAGAGAGACAGAGAGACAGAGAGAGACAGAGAGACAGAGAGAGACAGAGAGACAGAGAGAGAGAATATACACACAGGGAATACATGTGTAAGTTCATGTGTGTATTATTGCAGGGGAGCAAAATATTGGCAAGAGCTCATCTTCTGGTTGCATTTCTGCTTTTGTAAGAACATTGTATAGTCAGCCCTTTGAAACTCTTTTTTTTTCTTCCAGAAACTATGCATGTTTGCTATGACTTGTCTTCTTGATCAAGGCTATTGTTTCCCATGACTTCTTTCTAACTTTTCTGTCACTAGAGTCTTATGCTGATGTTCTGATTATTTTAAATAGCCATTTCCCAATTCAGTATAGCACTTACATTAGCAGGAATGTATTTAAATAAGCTCATCTATTTTTCTATTTAATCTTTTTGAGAGAAAGATAGCAGAAACAAGAAACTGAAATATAAAACAGTGAACATGGAGACATGGGTGCTCCAGCACATCCCATGACTCTTTCCATACAAACAACATGGAATGCAATCAAAACATACAAACCACAGAGCCATGCGGTAAACACACAGTGAGACAAAATTCTGGAAATGCTTTGCATTCACAAAGGAATTGATATTTTGACATGTACAACGTGTGGCTCATAAGTTTCATGCAACCCAGGGTAGGGGTTTGAAAATGTATGTAGATGATAGAGTCCTGTCACCATTTGGACACCCCATGTCGGTCAGTGTTATGGTAACTTTACACACACAAGAATCATTCAAGAGTAGGGAAGCAAAATTGGGAAAATGCCATCACTGGTTTGTCCTTTGGGCAAGTCTATAGGCCATTTTCTTGATGAATGACAGATGTGGAGGGCCCATATCACTGAAGGTTGTGGAACCTCATGTCTCTGCTCTAAGGAAGCAGACTGAGCAAGTCATTGGGAGCAAAAGGTAAAGCAGCATTACTCCGTGGCCTCTGCATCACCTAGAGGCTAAAATTTCCTGCCCTGATTCCCTTCAATGATGGCCTTTTACCTGTAAATATAAAATGAAATCAACCTTTCCCTCAAGATGTTGAAGTTGATTTTGGTCACAGGCATTTTATCACATCAATAGAAACCTTAACTAAGACATGCCAGAGTATAAAAAAGTAGGAAAGAAGCTGAAGGCATACAGAGCGATCAATATTTACATGGAAATCCAAATAAATAAGGATTGAAAAGTGATAGAAAGTAGAAAGTTGTAAAAGACACACAGGCATGAGGAAGCTCAAGCTTGGGAAGGGGCATTTGTGAGACATTGAAGAAGGGAGGAGAAAAGGGAAAGGAAGGAGGGGAGAGGGAGGCAGTGGTTGTGGTGGAGGAGAAGAATATTGGCTGGATTCCAGGAGGACTGTTGTGTTTTACCAAATGGAGACTGCTCTGTTTTAGCCTGTGAACAGATGTGTTTAAATGGATTAACACATACATAGAAGCCAGTTCTGACCATGTAGTAGTAGTTCCTCCTCCTCCTCCCCCCTCCTCTTCCTCCTCCTTCTTTTCTTTTCTTTGTTTCCTTCCCCCCCCTTTTTTTTTTGAGGATAAATGCACTTTCATTTTGATGCATGACATTTGCTGAATAGCCACAGCTGGTCAGTCTCAGCAGTAAGTCAAACCAATTTGAATGAACCCACAGACATGATGTTCTCTCTTCTTAAACTTTTAGGAAGAAAATGTTGGCTTTTGAACCTTATATGTGTCCTTGCTGTTGATGCCCAAAACAGAGTTGTGATCATTTGCTTCAAAGCTGATCAGGAACATAATGGCTTAACACAGAATATCTGAAATTATTGTATCTTATAGTTCATATTTATGATCTCCAATATGTTTTACAGAAGACATGGAAAGGTAGAAATAATATTACTTGTTCCATCCTCTGCTGCCAGATGATTGCAACCCAGCTTCTCCTCCAGAGACCTCCTATCAGCTTAGCTAAGCTCTTCTTCTCAGACTTAATATAATAAAGCAAGGTGGTGATCTGGGTTATTACATAGTTGTTTACGCATGGTTCATCTGATTTGGTATGTGTTTCTATGTATCTGCCCTTTTTTCATGCCCTTGTTACATCAGCCAGGTTAAGTCCAAATCCATGCAGTGTACACAGGGGACACTCTGGCAAAGAAATCAGCTATTGAGTTGGGATGTATCTTTGTTGCATTTGGTCACAGAAGCAACTTAATCTGTGCACTTGATTTTAAATTTAAACTGGCCTTGAGGAGGCTGTGGGAAGTTTACAAATGAATCTGAGCACATGCATATTTATCTAATAAACAAAAATAAATAAAGTGAAAATTGAAGGCTGTGGTAGATGGTAGCAAGGAAATTAATACTTTTGAAAACGGCTAGTGCCTTCTAGGTCATATGGCATTGAACTCACACATGACTTGTAAGATAGGACGTTACTATCATACATTCCCCAAGCGCACACATACAACTTAAGAGATACTGAGTCATTTCATGGAATGGTTAATAGAATTGAAAGATGGATGGGCATGCAGAAAGGGCTTCACAAAATCAAATCTTTATTTTGCTATTCTGAACCACCCCTTCCTTCCTTCTCTTTATTTGACCCTACCTTATGTTTCTTCCCACGTGGATGTGCTCTTTTGGAACAGGGTAACATGGAAAACTTCTTATTTTTATCCAACACAGTTTGTTCTTCCAAAAAAATAAAAAATTAAAAAGGTTCTGTTATCCTAATAAACCAGCACAGCAAGAAGTAAACTAAGATAGTATATGACCCACAATAAAATCAATCATTTGTTCTTTGTTGGCGCATTCTGCTATGACCATTGTGACTTGTGCATCTTCTATGAAATCCTGAGCATGACAGGAGGCAGGTTCCCTGTGGTTACTCCTCTCTACTAGGAAGTATATTGAGATTACTAACATAGAACCAGTAGGTAGGACTTTTACTCCTAAATCCTACATCAAGCCAATGCTGAACATAAGAAAGCCCTGAATCCCATTACCTCTTAAGCTCTCCATCCAATCAGGTGGCATATGTGGTCTCTTTAAACTCAGGAACCATGCAGGTTCCCTATTTACCTGGCAAATTGAGACTGCAAACCTGGATTAATAATAAACATTCTCTCCAGGGACATTATTAAAACAGGTTTTCAAAAGCTCACGCTGCCTTTTGACCTCTTAGTTTCCCATTATCCTAGATTATGTTCCTTAAAATATTCCAGCACCCCACATTCTGGGCAATGAATAATGTAAGCCAGAAAAACAGAAATGCAAAAAAGACTGGAGAGTTCTTTTGCTAACATTTGAAAAAAAATCTTCTGTAGTTAAAGTTTTTTGGGGAGTTGAAGCACGGAAATAGTCACAGACTTAGATTTGTGTGGCTTCAAGTCCTCATGGCTCTGCCAGTGTTTGTGTATAGTTGCCTACAATGAGCTACCTAGCAGAGAAACTCTGCCACAATTACAAAGGAAATCACTGTGCCCAGGAAGTGCGGAGATGCAAGAGTGTGAGAGAAGCAAAGGGTGCCATGTGAATGTTCCTCTCCCTGGAGAGAACCACTGAGAGATATGAAGGAAGGATGGGTCTTTTGGACCATGAGACTTCCAAGAGCCTTTGCAAATGCAAAATCTTCCTCCTCAGCAGCTCCTCACAGCCCCTCAAGGTTCAGGCTTCTTCTTTCAAAGTATATAAAAGTCTCAGCACAATAGAAACTTTTCTAACTTATCCAGTTTTATCCCCTCTGCCCCGGAAATGCTGAAACATGAGGGCTGAACAGTTGAAATTCACTGTCAATCATCTTCTCCCTAAGTAAATGGTAGTTTTCCTTTTATAATATGCTATTTCAAATATATCAATTCACCTAATGCGAGCTGTTTGAAACACAAGCTTAGGTTTGATGCACCTGGGAAGACAAATACCCTTGCATCTGCACAGATAAATAGATACACACACACACACACACACAAAATGGAGTTTAGTGGATATGTCTGAAGCTGTTACCAATAAATCACTTGTAACACTGTCTGTCCTCCAATTCATACCTATCTACCTCCCTTTCCCTTCAGAGTACTGGGATTAAAGTCATATATCACTATGCTAGGCCAGTTTATTATTATTATATGTAAATATAATTGCCATATCACAATAATAGGTACTTTAATGAAATGTTCAACCAATATAAAAATTATTAAAACATACTTGATAAAAGCAATTCTATTGTAATAACTTAGTACATTTCAATTACCGTTTTCCTTTGTGCACAATTTAAACAATGGCTTCATCACCACATTCTCAAATCTTTTAAAAATGCTATGATTTGTATTACTTGATACTTGTTGAAATAAAAGAAAACTTAATGGAACATTTTGTAAGTATTGAATGAAAAGAACTTTAGATTTGTAATAATTTCAATATGATACACTTTCACATAGATGTGAAGAATGAAAATCTCTACTTCAATAAGTAATTTTGACTTTTTAAATACTAAATAATAATTATTTCTAACCACAATTATTCCTAAATGAATTTGTTATTATTCACAGTGATGTTTAAATCCATCATGGGCTATGTGCTTCAATATGTGCCTAAGATATTTTTATTTATTTTATGAACACAAGATGTTTTGTGAAGAAAAAATAATTTTGTTTTTAAATGTGACAGTATTCTAACCTATTCAAAAAAGGTCCCCGAAAGAAAGAATCTAAGTACAAGCAATCCTATGTGACTGAGCAACAGCGTAAGCACTTTTATAATTCTCAATGGAACACTTGTGGTGGATGTCACTACACGTAAAAAATCACATGAGGTGTGTCTTACTTTTCTATTATTGTGACGATAGACTATGATCAAGGCAACTTATGTAAGGAAATATTTAATTCGATGCTCATGGTTCCAGAAAAAAGCAAAGACCGTGACAACAATGACAGGGGACATGGCAGCAGGCGGGCAGGAAGGGTGCGGGAATGGTCACTACGAGCTTAGATCTGATCCACAAACACCAGGCATCAAGAGCTCACTGGAATGGTGAGGATATTTGAAACCTCACAATCCAACCCAGAGTCATACTGCCCTTCCACAAGTCTCTTAATCCTTCCCAAATATTTCCACCAATAGAAATCAAGCTTTCAAATATATGAACACTTGGGAGTAATTCTCAATCGAATGACTATTAGGTACCATCTAGAATGGATTCCAATTGGTAGGCATCAACAGACTTAATGTACACACACATATATACATATATTTCTATGACGTAGTTGATGAATTGGATGTCAAACCTTACTATATTTGTCATGAATTTCTCTTAAACTTTTCTGATATGTAGTGTGTCATAAAAAGGTACAATTTCTTAAACTATTCCCATTACAGCTTGTAACTGAACACATATATAGTTTAGACATTAGTGTGACATTCTCCAGATTTTTTAAAATCAATATAATTGATAAACTTGTTATTCTGATGTAATGACAAATGATTGGGTTTTGGTTCTGAGGCAGTGGACTGTGTCAGGAAATTGGGTAAGGTTGTTTGAGTGGGTTCAGGGGGCCCATATGTGAGGACCATAGGTGTTTCACCTGCTCCTGACACTTTCACATGACAATGATGGAGAGGTTTATGACATTCACTCATGTAGGAGCAGAACCCCAAGCTCCTTCACATGCAAAAGAGACGTTCCTAACATCTCAGACCAAGCTAATAGAAAATATCTACTGTCAGACCCCAACCAACCCCAAAATGTATATAAGACTCTATCCAGTGGGAATAAAGATATAAAAGTTACTGTATCAAGGGTTGTCTGAGAGCTTCGATTATCTAATAACTGTAACACCTCCTTTGAAGAGAGTTCTCTCCCAAAGCTTTCACCCCTGGAAGCTGCCTAAGCCCATTTCAGTCACTTCTTGCCTAGCGGACCCATCCTTGGTGCTAGCGAAGACCCCCTCAGCATCTTGACAGTTTGCACCTACTCCAGATCAGTAGTCATTGGTGCAAAGTAGTGGTGGCAGTTGGTGATCCCTAGCTAGTTTGGGCTAGCTGCCCACCATGTATCAGTGTCTTAACACTCTAGAGTAGTAGCAGATAAGGAAGAGAACAGCAGCTGCCTTGATATGACTCTCTTCTCCCCTTTGGAGAGTGTAACTCCTTTACCATTAGAGCTATACCAGAGGCCCAAAAGATCTCCAAGGATAGAGTCTGGAATACAGACTGACAATTGGTGCCCAATGTAGGGCTTGAACAGAAGACCCTGAAATTAAGTCTCATGTTCTACAGACTAAGCTAACCAGTCTTCCCCTTTAGTGTCATCAAAAGGTTACACAAAAAAATTCTTAAACTACTCACATTATAGCATTTAAATGAACACACACATAGTTTAGAAACTACTTTGCATTTCTCTAAATTTTTTTAAATTAATATATTTGATAAACTTGTCATTCTGAAGTACTGACAAATGATTGGATGTCATCTACTATATTTATCCAATAGTGTTGAAACTTTCAGTATGTTAAGAATTTTGCTAAGGTGACATGATACATAAAATGCTTTCTGGATAATATAAAAATTCCTTTTGAAAATGCAAGGTAGGAATGTTTGAGATTTTTTTCTTCCCCTCTTTAAACAACTCCAACTATTTTTAAAATAATGTCTACTGCAGTGTTAGTATTCTCGCTGAGACCAGTTCGCCTACATTATCCAGATCTCACATCAACAATCTAAAACAGCTTGAAATGGGAAGGATTTCTATCCCCCTGCCTCTTTAACAGAGCACATAGCTTGAAGCTAATGCAACTTCCCAGGCAGGGAGGAGAAGATCACTATGTAAATCATGATCACTGACAACTTAAGCCTCCAGTCAAAAGCAGGAAGTATAGTTTGTGTATTTACCTCAGGCTATTTGTCTCAATGGGGGAGCCTTTTGAAAAAAATTACATACAGCAAGTTGATATCAACACAGCTACACACATATACACACAATACTAAATATAAAACATCTCTTTTTAAATATCTGGAATTTAAGGGTAAAGTTATCCTTGGGACTTGTAAATCCATCTGTGAGGCCCAAAGAAAAAAATTAAAAGAGAACATTTCATCTTGATTAAATATATATCTCATTTAGCTGTCATATAGCTATTAAATATGAGGCTAGGGGTGTGCAATAACCTGAGACAGTCTTCTCCACATAGGACTCAAATCTTTACTAGCACAATTTTCTCCATTGCATACAAATAATTTTTGTATGAATTTGAAAACTATAATATGTTCTTCCACTACTTGTAAAATGCATGTAGCTAAACGACTCCCAGCCTCAGTGCAGTGTGGTTCCCTTAATTTGACCTTTCTAGAAAGAGAGAGAACACTTTGAACAGCGCAGAATGCTACATCATTGGCAACTGTGAAGACCAGGAAAGCCCTGCTGGTTAAAAAGAAGTGATGCTCAACTCAGTGTATAGAGGACTTCTAGCCATCTTCTCAAAATCACAATTGAATATGTTTAGAGCCATGACCTGAGAAATTAATACGCAAAATGTTTTAGCAACTTTATGAAGAAATACTGAACTAAAAAGAACAAAAGGAAGGTAAAATTTCACCTTCTGCTCTATCCTCATTAACAGGAAGTTTTATTATTTTATAATAAGTACTTGGAATCAGAGCCAGAGTGTTACAACTGCTAGACAACCACTCTAACACTTATAGTCTGGGCACAGCATGCTTTTCTTCTGTTGGTTGACTGTGTATACTTAGTAAATGTTTGCTCATTAAGGTACAGGAATAACATTTTCTTTTCCTTAAAGTTATATGACAGTAGTAGGTGCTAAATAAATGTAGGCTCACTTTTCTTTTAGATTCCTTCATGTCATTTTGAAAAACAGTCTATTCAGAAAAGCAATAGCATGAGCTATCTTAAGCCATGTATTTCCAAGATAAGAAGTTTTTTGTTTGTTTGTTTTTGTTTTTTGTTTTTAATCCAAGCAATGTTAACTGGTGTCCTTATGTGGCTCAGTATGTTCATATGAACATCAAGCATTTGTGGAAAGTTATACAGAGACTTGTGGCATGTTATACATGTCTAAAAATGACCTTGCCCAGGGTGCCTGAAAATCAGCACTTATATTGTACCTGTAATATACTTTACTTTAGCAATAAATATGAGTTACATTTTATTATCACTATGGTATATTGAGAAATTGGTACATACCAAGAGCTTGTATATGTCTGATCTTATTTGATCTGGCTCCAACTCTTGTTCTATTCACTAGGCTATGTGAATATAAACTGTCTATAACATCATGATTTTCCTAATTATTATTCTACAAGTTTCTGCCTCTAGATCTCAATCTTCCTGTTAAGACTATAAGCTCCAACATTTGTGGCCTAATAAAATTAGAGGTAGCTTTGCTTCCTACCTACAAGGAACCATGGGGAAGTTTGCTAGAGGACATTGACATCCAGTTTTGCATTTATAGAATATTTGGTCTTTTTACACTCTGTGGTTCCATCTCTCTCTCTCTCTCTTTCTCTCTCTCTCTCTCTCTCTCTCTCTCTGTGTGTGTGTGTGTGTGTGTGTGTGTGTGTGTGTGTGTGTGTGAATGTATATGTAAGTTGCATTCAGAGCAAAGGATCAGATTTCCCCTTCTCTCATGCTGGTATTGATATTGAACTAAGTCCTGAGGTCTGTTGCCAGAGTACAGAGCATTTAAATCATCTCACTAGCACTGCAACATCTGTTAGGTTATATAGCAGACAACCAGTAATTGGTAAATACTTGTTTCTCTATCTTTATAGTTCTGGCTACTGTTTCTAATCAGAAAATGTAGAGGACCCACTAATCACCACTGAAAATTTGTATCTTTCCAACGCTGACCCTGCTTCCTAATGAGACCCCTTTACATGGCTGGGTTTACCTGCTTAGTCATGATCTGGTGTCCTAGTTTCAACTTCTGTACATTTCTCATCCCAAGGTTTCTGAACTGAGTACTTTTCCTTCTCTTTATTATTTGGGTTCTGTCTTTCACCTCATTGAGTCATTACAAAACAAACAAACAATATTTAACTTTAAGAAAACAGTTTTTGTACTTAGTAACTCAGTAACTATTTGAGATTATGTAGGAGAAAGACAGAGCAGAGTATGGAAGCAGTAGTCTGTCTTTATCTATTTTTCACTTTGTGCAACTTCTTTTACCTCTAGTGCATGCTAATTTCAAATTAATAAATCTCAGAAATGAAAAGTTTATGTGTTTCTAGTTGTATGTCCTGTTGAATAATTTGATATAATCATATGCCCCCTTGCTTTTCCCAGCAGGGATGTGAATCATCTCTCTACTTACTTTGTACATGGTACCTGGTCATCACTTAAGGAGCTTCTTGGGTTATCAGAAAGATGACCATGACATTAGAGTGCTCAAGACACCTTCACCAAGCAACACCCACAGTGTGAAACAAAAACATCTAACAATACTAAACTGTTTTAGTTTATTATTTGTCACTTTTACTAATGTACATATGACATTAGTTAAGCTTCACCCCAGTTATGTGTATGTAGGGAATAACAATATAGATAGAGATCAATGATGTGTTTGACTTCAAACATATATTTATTGAAATGTAGCTTCCAAAGCCTGGAAATGGAGTAAGACCACTATTGTATCTTCTACAAGCTACAGGAGTTTCCATGCAGCCATCAGTGTTAACACCCATTCTAGATCTTTGACATGTGATCGGAGGTTGAATATCCCAGCTTTCGCTGCAGTACGCAGCAGACGGGCGTGGTTTATTAGTTGTGCATCTCTGAAGATGCAAGAAAGGCTTTATGAGCTCTCCATGATATTCCCCTGTTGAGAAACAAGGCAGTGTGTTTGAAGAAGCTGCAGAAGACTAAAAACTTCTGGATACTAGGATAACTGAGTTACATTTCTGATAGGGACATACCTTGTACCTGTTAAAAATAATCTCAGTTCAGTTAAGTGTCAAATAAGAAAAATATGGTACCTGATTTGTGAGAATTAGATGAACAATTTTAATAGTATCTGTCATATGGAGGTTTCTTGTTATGCTACTATAATTTCAAAATTCAGAAGATGTCAGGAATAATGAATTTCTTCATATTCATCAAATGTTTTACTCCATTTTATCATTTTAACATACTTATACACATTACATGTTTTTTTGCACAATTTAAATGCAAGTTGAGAGATGAATGGTACTACACGCCTGTAATACTGTTCTATTGTCATTACTAGATTTAACTTTATGTATATTTTGATAAACTATGTCATGAATTCAATTTGCAAAATTTGTTTAAGATAATTTTTTCCTCTTGGTCAACATCTTATTCAAGACAGAGTTTAGAATGAGACTTGCTGTATCCTTAGGAAATATTAATATTATTTGACTTTAAATACTCCCAAGTAAATCTATTGTAGACAGGTAGTCTTAAGTGCATTGTGTCGGGTCTCAGAGAGTTGATTAATGTTCTTTCAAGAAGGGAAAATGACAGGGTGTGTCTTTGTTTCGCCTAGGTGGAGTTCAAGAGCAACTTTATGTACATTAATTTCTTAGGAAACAGAATAGTCCCCTTTATACAGACTGCACCATTTTGCATAGGGACTCTAACAGGGTGATTTGGTTCAATTATAAAACATGACTCTTCCATCCTGGGTTCAATCTCAACCTCAATGTTGTTATTTTTATCTCTGCTTCTGGGGACTGGGACGGGTGATCTGTCAGTTCCCTTATACCTCAGATATTTTCAGCCAGAAACTACAAAAGACAACAGTAACTATTTCTACAAGTCTTCAGTTTTGATGAATTCATCTGCAAGGATAGATTAAATATATTTTTCTTTGTCTCGAGGCAAAGGAGACATATGTCTTTTAAAGTTGCCTAGCTGGACCATCTTTTCAGTACGATTTAAAAATACAAGTACCCTTCATCCAGGATTAGGATCAAGAGCACCAACTAAAAATTTTATAAATTCAGGTTGGAAAATAAGTGGGTAGATGTTTTAAATGTAAGAACTCAGGAAGGTAGGATGGAAACTTGGGAGGACAAAGTCAGTTTCCCTTCCATTGCATTAAAAATATTTATTAATTTTGATCATAAAATAAGAATATACATTTTACATAATTGTAAACATTCACTAAATCTAATGGAAGCAGCCATGTCCTAATTCATTTGAGTATAGACTAAGACTTACAAAAAGTCATAAATCACACCAAAAATGAGTGCTCTCTAAACAGATTTAGCCCAGCCCAAGAAGTCTGAGCTGGCTAATTTTTTGTAAAATAATAAATGATACTTTTTATAACCCTTAAACAAACTGCTTTGCATTTAATATTGCTTCTGTTTTCTTTTCTGTTAAGTACTTAAAAAGTTCCATGCCAGATAGTGATGGTGCACACCTTTAATTCCAGCACTTGGGAGGCAGAGGCAGGCAGATTACTGAGTTCAAGGTCAACCTGGTCTACAGAGTGAGTTGCAGGACAGCCAGGGCTACACAGAGAAACCCTGTCTCAGAAAAACAAAACCAACCAAACAAAAAAGTTCCATCCTGGCATCTCTCACATTTCCTCAATCTCTCTACTCTAAGAAATGCCTCCTGAATCTCAGAGTGGACAGGATTCTTTGCCTCTACCCTTTCGTAAAACTTTACTCATGATGACCTTGTCTATGCACAAGCAAGTTGGCATGAGTCCACATGGTAATTACTATTTTGAAAACTTGGTATATTTTTCTTGATCTGCTTGGGATATAGAACTAATTCTCAGACAGATACATTTGCAGAACACACTTAGATCTTTAATGAGACGGTAGAAGAAAATATGACCGGTGGTTTTGGAAGGGGATCTAGAAATATGAACTGAAATGTCTACTCTTGAATTCGTACAAAAAGTCAAGAAATAGCAGGGTCACATTGGACATTTGGTAAAGCACATTTGAGAGCGGTGCTGGATCAATCAATGTTCTGGAAGTATGGGAGAGAGGGACTCACATCTTCAACACATGTCACTGGAATGCTGCAGAGGCAGGTTTGGGGACCACTCTTATAAAAACAGTGCTCATGAAAGTACAGGATATAGATTTTATTCCCAAAGCTTTAGCATGGCATAGTGAGAGACTACTGAGCAGATATCACAGTGCATTTTACATCTGGCTTGCTTTTCTATAGGATTTCCATTGCATATAAAAAGGACATCATAACCTATGTCCGTTGTTACAGAAATTAAGGAGGCATAGTGCTCATATTTAAGAATCAAGCAAAGTCACAATTTTAATACAATACAGTAAACAGTACAGGGCAGTTAGAGCTGGTTGCTATGGAAACACATGACAAGCATGTGTGGTTTCTTTTTTAGGGGACCTGAAGTCAAGGTATGCTGTTTGGGAGCAGATATCTAAAATGAGTTTGGGGCATCATTTGAGGTCTGTTACACTTGGGCATAAGATTATAAGCATAAAAGATGTGCATTAAGGACAAAGTCAAATTAAATAATTTTGCAAGTTAAAAATTTTTAACATTTACATGACTTTAGAACATGTAACACTGTGGTTGTATTAATTTCTCTTGAGTTTTAAAACTGATATTGTTTGTTCCTCACTTTGTGTGCACCAGTTTTGAAGGTCAGATCTTCAACATTTTAAACAAAATGTTTTCATTTTATTTATGAATCACTAAAGAAATTATGGTAAATACATTTTCTGAAATATTATAGAAATGTATAAAAGAGTAGGTTTGTATTCAAAGTACAATGCCTTTATGTATAAAAATTGGAAGGAATGAATTGATAAATACATTCTGTGCATAGGTAGGTAGGTAGAAAGAAAGAAAGAAAGAAAGAAAGAAAGAAAGAAAGAAAGAAAGAAAGAAAGAAAGAAAGAAAGAAAGAAAGAAAGAAAGAAAGATAGAGAGATAGAAAGATAGAAAGATAGAGAGATAGAAATAGATTTTTTTTGGATCTGGGCACATGAACATGACAAACTTCCATAAAATATACCCTCTCACTCTCAATAGAAGTAAATAGAAGATGAGTCTATTTGTTATTATTTAAAAGACTGTTACAATGTTTACATTACCACTATTTAACTTAAAAGAATTTACTCTTCCAATTACTACTGCTGCAACTATTAAAATAGTTTAGAATCAGAGTATATATATATATATATATATATATATATATATATATATATATCCTAGTAAAATACTTGCATAATGGTTAAAGTTGCACACAGAGATACTATAGACCAAATGAATTTTTGTGTGAATTTTGTGCAAAGAGGAGATGCATAGAAACACCCCCTCCCACACACACACACACATCTTTATGTATATTTTACTGAAATCAGGCTACAGACCTTAAAAAGATACATTCACTGGAAGTTTCCTGAAGTCACATTGTACACATAAAAATGATTATTGAGTATTGTGTATCCACACTAATAAATCTAACAACATAAGACAAATCCAAAGAAGGAGGGATTTAGTTTACATGGTATGATATGTATACCATATGCTATCTAGGTGTAATTTTTATTGTGTGAGGATTTTATCCATGCTCTAGTATATACTTTAGACAAATCCACTCCTTTATTCTCACACAAAAGTCTTCTATCATGTTTGAGCTTTCTTCTCCCAACATCATGTAGTTTTTCTTTAAGCCAGTAAAATCCACTGAGTACTGCCTGTGTGTGCCTGTGGGTGTGGACCATATGTTGGAGCACTGGTAGCCTCAAAGGGACTCACTCTATCAATGAAGAAACCTGACTCTCCTTTAGCATCTGTCAGTGGCTAATAGCTTCACAGATAGGTGCGGGAGGTTTTGAGGTATTGTTCCTTCCACACTGGCATTATGACTTGCTCTTGTGCAGGCCTTGTGCATGTAGTCACAGTAACTGTGAGTTCATGTGTGCAAAGGGCTGAAGACCCCAGTGTTTTATTCCCTGTATCTTTACTAGTTGTGACTCTCTATATTGATGGTCATCTATTGGAAAAAGAAGTCTCTCTGATGCAGGTTACTAATTACACTAATCTGTGAGTATGGAGACAGGAACACCAGTGAGAGTTTATTTCTGAAAGTTTAGCAGAACAATGGTGGAAAGTTTTGTACTAACATTTATGACATTATGACTGAGTTACAGTACTTAGTGTGAGCTCTGTCATATAGAGCAGGCTTTATATCCAATCAGAACACAGTGGTTTACTTTTCTCGAAATCCCACACTAGTAAGCCTATCTTGCCAGGTCAATCATTAATTGTAGTTGGCAGAGTTCACAGTAAATGTTTATGACTTTTTTTCTCCTGAGGAACATGCATTAACACCATCCATTGCTGAAATAACCAGTAGGAAGACAGAACCTCGAGCTTGGTATATTGGTTTCCCCATAGCCTATGACTCAGGTGTGTTGAATCTTCAATAATGTTTTTCATTAAGTACCAGAAGGTAAACCAGAGCAATAGAAACAGGGTTAATAGGACCCCACTGATCAATAACATAAAGAGGTTTATCATACAGGATAGCCTGATATCTTGTGATGTCCCAGTTATTGGGTATCTCCATTTAAAGCCATTTTGTATGTGTGTATGTATATATATAGTATGAAAGGAAACTTTTACCAAGTAGGCTTTCATACCACCTTTTCAAAGTTTAGAGGAAGTTATCCTTTCCCATGCTTGTCCTCTACCCTGTCCTTTCATGCCCTACCAAACCCATCCATCTCCATCCCTTGTTTCCCTTCTGCATTTACAGAATCCATATTCTATTCACATGCTGTCTCCAACCCTTTCAACCACTCTCCATGGCCCTTTCCTATTTTCCTGATTTTTATGGTTCTTCAATTTAAGCACACATATCTAAAGACTCAAAGTTTAGATCCACACAGGAGAGAGAATTGGAGAGTTTATGTTTTAATGAAAGATTGTTAAATGGATGCATCTAGGAAGTAAAGTTCTTGCTTTCATAAGATGTCGATACTTTGAATTATATATTTAAAATTATAAGTATTTTCTGCCTATTATTTCAGAGAATTACAAATGAAGCTATATTCCCTTCCCCTTCATTTTGTGCAAAGAGGAGATGCATAGAAACACACACACACACACACACATACACACACACATCTTTACGTACATTTTAATGAAATCAGGTGAATGTTAGGATACATTAATCGCACTGCTTGGGTAGTGTCTCTGTTCTGTTGTCTGTGATTGAGACAAATCAGCCTGACAATTGCAAGCTAAGGAATGAACGTATGTTCTGTCTTAGAATTTCAGCATGCAGTGGGTTCCTGGCACAAGCTTGAGACAGTCAGCCCCATCGTAGAGTAGTTAGGAAACAGAGAACAACAAGTGCTTGTGTTTAGGTGACTTCATCCTTTTGAGAGCCCAGACAATGGTGTCATTCCCTCTTAAGGTGAGTCTCCCACTTCAGGTAACCTAATCAAATCATTTCTCACTGGCTTGATCTGAGCCTTATCTCCCAGGAGACTCCAGTTCCTGTCTAACTTCTAATCACCATAGTCCAATATATTCAGCAAGCATTTTTCACTCTACTATCTTAAAGGGAGCAGGAATCTCCATTTGGAACACCTCTGGGAATCTGGTTATGCAACCTGTTCCTTTTCTCCAGTATTTCTTTATAGACTGGGTAAGTGGTGACCTCTCTCTCTCTCTCTCTCTCTCTCTCTCTCTCTCTCTCTCTCTCTCTCTCTCTCTCTCTCTCTCCTCTCCTCTCCTCTCCTCTCCTCTCCTCTCCTCTCCTCTCCTCTCCTCTCCTCTCCTCTCCTCCTCCTCCTCCTCCTCCTCCCCCTCCTCCTTCTCCTTCCCCAACTTGCTCTTGCTCTCCCTTTTTCAAAAGTTAATCTTGTGTTTCATAGGCTCAGAAGGTGTGGAGAGTATTTAATGGCTTGTCAGAGAAACACATGAGTAGCTTGTAAATGGGCTTCAGCGATACCTCTGACATGGGCTGTTCCAACTCACATTCCAGTTTAATCCAAAACTTTGTGTTCCTCACATTTAGAGCAGACATATTCTCCATCTGCCTTCACGTGTTGTCATACGTCATGTGCAAGGTGTCATACATGGTGCTTTCCTTTAAGCTGAGTCTGCGAATTTACCTGAAATGTTAAGAACATCTAGAAGGTTGTGATCCCCTCTTCCCACAACCTTTGCTCTCCATGGGAAAAGGAGAACAGGAATTTACAGACAGAAGAATCAGTGGTACAGATGGAGCACAGAAGTGCCTCACACTTCGTGTGGCAGATGGTGGCACCTTAATAGATGTGAGTTTCCTTCCCTTCCGCCTCTGCTTACCTAAAATGACTCTGAGACACTAAAGTTTCCAAAATGAATAGATTCCCACACTCACAGAATTGACTTAGAATACACATATATGGTTTATTTGTGAGTGTTGTTAGTGAAGATATGGGTGTCAAAGTGGAGAGAAGTCAAATGGTCATTGTAAATTATTCAACTAATATTTGGCTAATTTGGACCAGACTCATGCAGATTTTCTTATCTGAATAATTGAAATGCTTTCTCATTATACAGATTTCAATAGGAGAGTGAATTAAAATACCCCAGGGCTCCCTAAAGGATATTGCTTATAAAAGGTTAATTGCTGTATAAAATAAATGTTAGTAACAAATAAATAAAATCTAGTTCTTTGGTCCTTTTCTTAGTATGGTACATCCTTTATGTGATAAGTCTAAATGATTCTTAAAGCTCTCTGCCAGGCATTGGGTTAATCATCTTTGTTTCTTCACATGTCAAATGAGAGAAACAATACTTACAAATGAATCTTCTAATTCAATCTGCTTGATTTTATACATTGCTATCCAGTGTTCATAGTCAAAGATCTTGTAAATTTGGAGGTACAGTGATTGAACCTAATTTTGTACCAGTTTGGATGTCCTGCTGAAGCCTAATTCGATGTAATGCTTCCTGATGCTTAAGAGAGTTAAGGGAGACACCTATGTTCTGGTTTCTCCAAGTGATGTAATTCATAACCTTGCAAAGGCCCTGTGGCATATAGGATCTTTACTTTTAACACAGACAGCAAATGTAATTGTATACCGTGCACAATCACAATGGCTTATGAGAAGAAGGGCTTGATTAATGTTTATAGAGTGCTTATTTGGCTGCACAGGAATACAAAGGAAAGAATAGAAGCAAACATGTGTTCTCGTTCTCAGTGCTCTAATGCAATTCAGTACAGTTAGTTTACTTCATCACTTTCAAGATGAGTCACAGGAACGATCGATGGTGGTCGGCATATGTTACACATCCACAGCTGCAAGACCCAGGCTTTTGATACCTAAAGAGACAACTGAGGAGAAGGTTCTGAAAGATTTGACTTCGAGCCCTGGGCTCTGGTCTTATTTCTCGATGTGTATGTTTCTCTCCTCATGCCTAGAAGCTCCACTTGACTTCAGAGAACCGACGATATGGTAAATCACAGAATAACATGGAATCTTGGGAATTCAGAAGTCCATCAAAGCTTGTTGCCCAAACATCCCCATCAGCAATTTCTTTAATGAGGCTCCATGCACAGAGGAACTAATTTCAATCAATCATGACATTAACTTACTTGGACTATGTTGAATCATTCTCCTTTTTTCCTAAACATAATCGGGTGTCAAGACCATATGGCTATTACTGCCAAATAATAAAAAAGTGTGAAATGGTGCTTTCAGCATGTTGTCTGTTGTCTTCTTTCTAGTAGTCTATCTGTTTTATTTTTGTGCATTGGACTTCAGATGCTGGAACTAGTTTCTTTCTTTTTCTTCTTCTTTCTTTTATTGGATATTTTCTTTATTTACATTGCAAATGTTATCCACCTTTCAGGTCTCACCCCCAGGGACCCCCTATCCCATCCTGCCTCCCCCTGACTCTATGAGGATGCTCCCCCACCCAACCACCCACTCCTGCCTCTCTGCCCTAGCATACCCTACACTGGGGCATCGATCCCCGACAGGACCAAGGGCCACTCCTTCCACTGATGTCCAACAAGGCTGTCCTCTGCCACACATATGGCCGGAGCCATGGGTTCTGACTTTGTACACTCTTTGGTTGGTGGTCCAGTCCCCGGGAGCTCTGGGGTATCGGGCCAGTTGGCACTGTTGCACCCCCATGGGGCTGCAAACCCCCCCAGATCCTTCAGTCCCTTCTCCAACTCCTCCATCAGGGACACCGCGCTCAGTCCAATAGTTGGCTGCAAGCATCTGCCTCTGTATTTGTCAGGCTCTGGCAGACCCTCTCTGGAGACAGCCAAATCAAGCTCCTGTCAGCAAGTACTTCCCAGCATTCACAATAGTATCTGGCTTTCTTAAAGCATTCATTCCCAAAGGTTGCAGAAGTTTCCGTATACTGGCAAGTCTCACATAATCAAGGGGACTTTCTTTCTGCAAGCCCAAATACAGACCAAAGAAATACTGCCTGTTCTCCTAAGATCTCATCTGTATTCATTCATTCTATTTCTTGCCTACAAAAGCCTATTTGGCTGAAATTATATTGATTCTGTCATCTCATGTGTGATTATTATTGGTTTCAGCAATCTTCTCACACACATTCTGGCTTTAACCAAAGATCTATATTTTTCCTGGATATTATTTTCCTATTTGGAAGTAATTTCAGAAATGTAAGGAAGAAGGAGTCAAAATAAGTTGACCAGCAGCTTTTGCTATCTGGATTAATAATAAAACATGAAATACAAATTAAAAATTCTCATGTAGTCGGGTGTGGTGGCACATGCCTTTAGTCTCAGCACTTGGGAGGTAGAGGCAGGCGGATTTCTGAGTTTGAGGCCAGCCTGGTCTACAAAAGTGTGTTCCAGGACAGCCAGGGCTATACAGAGAAACCCTGTCTCGAAAAACCAAACCAAACCAAACCAAACCAAACCAAACCAAACCAAACCAAACCAAACAAAAACAACATAACAAAACAAAACAAAACAAAACAAAAACAACAAAACAAAACTAAAAAATCTCATGCAACTATGCTATAGAAAACAAAAATGAAATTGATATTCATTTTTACTTCTATCCTGACTTTATGTATTTAGTAGAGGAGGCTCTGTCATCTGAACCTGCCCAATCCTGTTTTTGTGTGGTTGCTGTTGTTTTGGTATTAGTAGCTCATGAAAACAAGATTCTGAGAAAAGGATGACATTGTGACTACCTCCCTCTGGTAAGGGATCTAGGATGGTCTTATACTTTAATAAGAAGAGTATTTACAATTAAAATTCAAGTCTTGGTTTAAAGAGCACCTGTTTAATCAAGGATAGAAAAAGTCATAGTTCGTACATCCTTCTAGTTAAATAGCTGACTTGAATATCAATTCTGTCCACAGATATATCTCTGTTCCTCTAAATTCCGTTTTAAATTTTATAGATGATAAATTATTTTTTCTGTTTCAATACTCAGTTAAAATTTCAGAGTAGTGCTTTATATTTAGCTTGAGTATGGAGGTTATTTGTGTGTGTGTGTGTGTTTGTGTGTGTGTGTTAACATCATTTCTCATGTTTAAATTCACATTTATTTTTAAAAATATTTTCTGACAGATGCCAAACTGAAAATTCACAAAGGACCAGTGATCACACTGCTCTGGCTATTCTGAGTGTGTCCCAATAATGTGACAGCTTTGCTCTTTGAACAGCCTTGTTCTTTGAGAATAAATGTAAATAGATTGTAGCCCTTACTGTGAATTCTGTGAAGCTCTAGGGGCTTGGACCATTTACTGATGATATAAACCTCTGGAATTTTGTAACCTAGCCGTTTTTATTTGGAAAAACGATGAAAATGATATTACACACCTCATAGGGTTATTGAGAGAATTAAATGAAGCAATTTATATAAAGTGTCTGAAACACAGTTAACATTTAATAAATGTAGCTATTAGTATTTTGTTTGTATGCATAACAAAAACTGTATAAGGATGAGTAATTTTCAGATATCGAGTGTTTTGTTGCCAAACTGAAATACCTTACTGATTGTAATTGGGGAAATGGTAGATTCATGTCTTTGATATTATGTTGTAATGAAAGAAGTGGCAGAGTATGGAATGAGTTGGATCTATATTTGAATTTAAGCTCTGGTACATGTTTGCTAAACTTCAGTTTTCTCCTCCTAACAAGTGAAAATAATAATGTTTATCTCTAAGGGGTATTTTAAGAAAAAAATAACGAGATGTCTCCAAAATATGTGACCCATAGTGAATGTTCAATTCATTGTAAATCTGCTGGACATTTTTCTTAACCACACTTAATCAGCAGCAGTATATAGAAGCTGCAATAGTAACGCTGTTCTTTTGTAGCAGGCAAGGAGTTCACAGAGAAAGACACACTTGGTTTAAAGCTGAAACATGAGTTATCAGTTCTCTAATTTTTCTTATTTATTTATTATTAGTTCTTTTTTAAAATTTTTGATTTGCTGTTGATAAAACTTCAAGTCCCTGCACAGACAAGAAACCTACTCTTCAATTGAGATATAGCGCAAGTCCTGTACATTTCATCATAAAATTACTGTGATGGATTCCAAATTCTCTGAGATTGGTATCTGATGCTCAGATCACACATGGAAGGCCTATAAAACGGCATCACATTTCTAAAGACATGTTTCCAAAGTCCTATAGCCCAGACAAAAGAACTCTATGACTCTGTGAAAGTTTTTATAAGCCTTTAGATTATAGAAACCAGCATTAAGCCAGAAAATCCACTTTGTTGCTTTCCATGACACCTATCATGCCTGGATGCCATATTTCAGCACACACACACACAAACACACACACACACACACACCACATCTTCACTAAGTAATAATGGCTTGTTTTGAGTTATGTTTCTCATTATTATAAAATGCTCCTGTAATTTCAGCCATTTTTTAGACAACACTTTCCTTCAGATCCATAAAGCAGATATTCTTTCTTTGTTACCTGTTAGTATGCAACAGACCATATCCCATCTCACAGCTGTCTCATATGGACATATAGATAAAATGTTTCTTATCACCAGACCTGTATAAATTGAAGTTGCTTATTTTAGAGGTTGCTCAGGCTACTAAAATATCAAAGGTAACTAAAGATGAGTTGAGTTCCAATGGGGCGGTATTTTAGTTTCAACCTACTTATTATTTTTCTACTCAGTGCTGACACTCTTCAGTAATAGAGAGTTTGGCTGAAAATCTTCTGTTGCAGTCCCTCTTAGAAAATGGCATGACATTTGCTTATCACTTATTTCACCATCTGACATACTTTAAATGATCTACAGACCACTTATGATGTCTAACAAGACGTAAATGCTGAATCAATCACTTTTATACTGTATTTATTAAGGGTTACAGAAAATAAAAGTTCTATGTAGATTCAGTGCACATGCTTTTTTTTTTTCTGAATGATTTTTATCTGTGATTGGATGAATGCATGCATGTGAATCCACATATACGGAATGCCTTGATGCACTTCCGTATCACTTAGTGCTTTTTCCAGAAGAATGAGAATGCTTACTTTATGTTAAGCAACACTGATTACTTGTAGAGATATTAAAGATATTCAAATACTAGGTAATCATGAGAAAACCTGCTGAAAACCATAACATGTCTGGGTTTTTGTATCTGTATTCTCTTCTACAATAAAAAAAAAATCAAGGATCTTAGCTGAGTCTGTCTCAAGGATCTGAGATTTCATTGTCCAATAAAATATTCTGAGAAGATGCAAATGCTCTACACACACATTCAAAATAGCACCAAGCAGAATGTGTTATAAATAGTTGAATTGATCACACAACTAAATAACTGAAGAGTTAATTTCATTTTACTTGTAATTTGTGTAAATTTAATCAAAGTTGATGGCCACAATCAGTAGAGGTTAAGGTTTGCCATGGCCTTTGCAGAGAACTATGAAATTATCAAATATTTCAGTTTACCTATGTAAAGAGATTCAGTCTTTGCATTTACGGAGAAGTTAGCATAAGTTGTTAGAGTCACTGCACGTAATAAAAGACCATCTTTTTCAGAGAAAATAAACAAGATATAAATACTTAGGTCTAACATCCATCAGGTATCACAGAATATGGAATAAACACTGTAGTACTGACCAAGTTGGTAAGAAGACAGATAGCATATTCTAAAAAGAGCAGAATTAAAGCTATAAATACACAAAGTCATATATTAAAGACTAGTGGATAAATGAGGAGTAGGGTAGGCAATTACTATCTTGATGAAAATAATTAAAACCCAATTCTATACCACAGCCAAAAAGAAAAATAATCAAATGAATAAAAGCCATTAGTCTAAAAACTATAAGTCCTGCTTGTTTGTTTGTTTGTTTGTTTTGCTTTTTTGTTTTGTTTTTCCAAGACAGGGTTTCTCTGTGTAGTCCTGGCTGTCCTGAAACTCACTCTGTAGACCAGGCTGGCCTGGAACTCAGAAATCCGCCTGCCTCTGCCTTCCGAGTGAGTGCTGGGATTAAAGGTGTGCGCCACCACGCCCGGCTGAAGTATAAGTTCTGAAAGGCTAGCAAAGAATATCCTCATGCATCTCATATGATAAACACAATTGATAAATGTGTGGTTTTTATCTGATTGATTATTCCAAATGCTTACTCCAATTGATTAGGCCAAATGGTCCTTTGACTGTTATACTTTAATCATAAAGTTACATGTTCAATGCATATTTACATGTATAAAAGTTCAAAATGAAAACAAATGTAAAAGAACCATGAGAGCATTATGAGAACATCCACTTTGCTTTATAAACTGCAGTTAATGTGTTTAGAATCATGCGGCATATCATTAGGGATAGTCACTCTGCTTGCTATACAAGAGCAACACCAGGACAAAGTCTTCCTACTTAGCTTAAGCTCTGACCCAATTGGACAGCCTTTTATCATTCCAGTTGAAAGAAAAGCTCTCAAGTATTCTGATGGAGAGGACATTTCAGGTGGTGGGTATAATTAAGCAGCATGATTGGATGGTTTTATAATGCATACATGATTTTTACTATCACATCTTGACCATAAATATGGATAGTTTTCAAAGGATAAGAAAATAAAATTACAAAAAAATGAACAAATGCATGCACATTATCAGCATCACTGGATCTCTATGCTCACTCATAATATACCACATCTGTTACTTTGTTTTGGCTTTATTTATTTATTTACATCCCCAAATCTGCTCCCATTCCCTCCCTCACAGAGTGCCTCTCCCCTGTCATTTCTCTTCTCTTCTGAGCGAGTAGGGGCCTCCCTGGGTATTCCCTTAACCTGGTACATCAAAGCTCTGCCAAATTAGGTACATCCTCTCCCACAGAGGCCAGACAAGGCAGCCATGGAAACTGAGTTTCATGTCTGCTACATATATACCAGGAGCATTCTTCTTGCCTTTATGTGTTCTTTGTTCAGTGGTTCAGTTTCTAAGATCTCCCAGGGTTCCAGGTTGTTTGACACTGTTGGTCTTCCTGTGGTGTTCCCTTCCCTTTCAGGGCCTTCCACCCTTCCTGCAACTCTTCTACAAGTGTCCCAGACCTCAGTCCAATATTAATCTGTGAGTCTCTGCATCTGTTTTAGTCAGCTGCTGGGTAGAGCCTTTAAGAGGCCAGTTGTACTAGGCTCCTGTCTGCAAGCATAAAAGGGTATTACTAATAATGTCAGGATTGGTGCTTGCCAATCAGATGGGTTTCAAGTTGGGCTGTTGATTGTTTGCCATTCCCTTCAATCTCTGCTCCAACCCCTCATTTCTTCGAGATGGGACAAATTTTGGGTCAAAAGTTTTGAGAGTGGGTTGGTGTCCTTATCCCTCCATTGGAGGTCCTGCCTGGCTATAGAAGGTGGCCTCTTCAGGTTCCATGTCCCCATTTTTAGGCATCTTGGCTAAGGTCATCTGCAGTCACCCCTATCCTAGAACTCTGGGCTTCCTAAAGATTCCACCCAAACTAATACCCCCTGAAGTTTCAGATTTCCATCCATTCTCCTGGCACTGTGTACCTATATCCTGTCTCTCACTATACCTGTTCCTACTTCCCCATTCTCCTGACCCTCCTCTACCCACCCCCAGTTTCCTCCCTGCCTTTGCCTCCTATAACTATTTTTCTCCCTTTACATCCTCACTTGGGCCTTCCTTCTTGTTTATCTTCTTTGGGCTTGTGGAGTCTATCATGGATATTCTGTGCTTTGTGTTTAATATTCACGTATCAGTGAGTACATACCATGCATGTCCTTTGGGGGACTGGCTTACCACACTCAGGATAATATTTTCTCTTTCTGTTCATTTGCCTGCAAAATTCATGATATCCGTGATTTTAATAGCTGAATAGTATTCCACTGTGTAAATGAACCACATTTTGTGTATACATTCTTTGGTTGAAGGACATCTGAGTTCTTTCTAGTTTCTAGGTATTAAAACAAAACTTGCTACTATGAGCATAGAGGATCACATATCCTTGCAGTATGGTGCCCAGGAGTAATATATGTGAGTCTTTAGGTAGTACTCTTTCCAAGTTTCTGAAAAACTACCGGATTGATTTCCAAAGTGGCAGTGCAAGTTTGTACTCGCACCAGCAATGGAGGAGCATTCCCCTTTCTCCAAAGTCTTACCTGAATGTGTTATTCCTTGAGAGTTTTATCTTAGCCATTTTGATTGCTGTGAAGTGGAATCTCAGGGTCACTGTGATTTACATTTTCCTGAAAACTAAGGATGCAGCACTTTTCTTTAAGTGTTGTCAACCATTCAAGATTCCTCTACTGAGTATTCTGATTATCTCTGCACCCACTTTTTCAATTGAGTTATTTGCTTTTTTTGGAGTCCAATTTCTTTAGTTCTTTGGGTATTTTGGATATTAACACTCTGCCAGATATAGAGTTGGTGAAGATATCTTCCCAACCTGTAGGCAATTGTTTTGACTTGTTAACAGTGCCCCTTGACATATGGAAGGTTTTCAGTTTCGTGAGATCCCATTTACCAACTGTTGATCTTAAGGCCTAAGTGATTGGTGTTCTGTTCAGGAAATTTTCTCCTGTATTAATGTGTTCAAGACTCTTTCTCATTCTCTTTTCTATTAGATTTAATAGGTATAGTTTTATGCTGATGTCCATGATCTACTTGAACTTGACTTTTGTGCAAGGTGATAAAAAAAAAAAAGAATGCACGACACACCCAACACTTATAGGGCACAATGAAAGCAATGTTAAGAGGAAAGTTCATTGCACTAAACACTTTCTTAAAGATATTGGAGAGACCTCATACTAGCAAGTTATCAGGTTACTACCTGAAAGCTCTAGAGCAAAAAGCAACAAACACATCCAACATGAATAGAAGGCAGGTAATAATCTAGCTCAGGGCTCAAATCAATCAATTAGAAACAGAGGGAAAAATAAAGAAGGATCAACAGAACCAAGAGCTGGTTATTTGAGAAAACCAACAAGATAAACAAGCACTTAGCTAGACTAACTAAAAGGCACAATACCCAAATTAACAAAACCAGAAATGAAAGGGGAGAGATAACAATGCAAACTAGAGAAATAAAAAAAAAAAATAGGTAGGCATAGTTCTTTAATAGGACAGAGTCAGGGAGGACTCAAGTGCTTTCTCTATAAGCTCATTAATTCTTTTAATGAAACTACTGAGCCACTAAAGCATAGCCCATATTGACAGATTTATTTCTGGAAATGAAAATGTCATGGGTCTTTTGTGATATAGATATGGACTCGGCCATTTTACAGCATTTAACATAGTGTGAATGACATCTTTACATTAGCTCTATCCATTCTCAGAGACTTACATCATCTTGCCTAATATTTCACAGCTACTGAGACATCTTTCTTGTTTAAGGAATGTGGCCATTGAGGGTGTACTTCAGCTATGATAATTTAACTAACCATCTACTGCACATCTACCTCGTGAATTGATGTAAGGAGTGGATCAACATATTTATTATTAAGCATCTCATTAAAGCAACCATTGTTCTAAAATATGAGGGAACAATAACAAGAAAAACGAAAGCAAAAAGAAGATAATGCCTCTCTTTACTGACATCCAGACTCATGTTCACACAGGAGACAGCCTAAAAGGAAAGGTGGGTGTGCACAGAGAAAGCACAGGAAAAGCCTGGAATTGTTTTTACTAATTAAAAAAAAATCTTATTAAGAAGACTTTTCAGTTTCTAATTACAAAATATTATCTGAATTGTTTTCATTTATTAAGCTACTTCCCAACTCAATTATGAGATTCACAGTTATATCCATGTTTACCCAAACATTCTCAGGTTTCCACATGTGTCTGCAGTAGTTTTTCCTTTCCTTTTTTATTTCCAACACAGATGCATCCACATGCTCTTTGATTTCTAAATTCTGTTAAAAATACATATAATTTTAACAGTTCCTAGCTCCCCATTCTGTGATCAAAGGATTTGTTCTGAGTTCTTCTAATGTTAAAGGTAAGGCAACAGGCTCTCCAGTGTTCTCGAGAGTTAGAAAGCACTTCTCTGCATGGGAGAATGTGAACACAGGGTACACAAAAGACACATTACCAGATCTTAAAAGGGGAAGCAGCCAAGAATCATCCAAGTTTGCCTGGTAGCTACTATACTAACTGGCAGGAGCTGAACAGTAAGTAGACTTCTAGAACATTCACCAGTGACTAAATATCACCTTATAATGGGTTAGATTATTATATTTTATGAAATGATAATTTCATCCACTGTTACATTACATAAGTAGTCAGTGTTTTTGTCTTGTTTTGTTTTAAATAAAATATAGGTTAGTTATAATGAAATAAAAACACAGCCATAGATGTCCTAAACACTGCCTGGCTGCAAAGATTCAGTTTCATGCAAAAGTCGTTTTTCCCCCTTGTTCTCTTCTGATTGATTTACTGAGTCTGTGCAGAATGCTCTATTTTTGAGGATGCTTAGTTAATCCTGGCCCAGAGAGATCAAGTGCCTTAGTCAATTAGCCACGTCTGTATTGTGTGCATGACGGTGGAGTGGGGGCATGCATGCAAAGTATTGGTTGACCTTTATCTAGAGTTGATGTGCTCTGCAAGTAGAAGTAATCAATGGGAGAAGCTTAAGTCAATGAGAAATTCTATCTGGAACCAGACATGGCTCATGTGTCTCAACTTCACTTTCATTCTCTATGTCCTTCTGTCCGCAAGGAATAAACAGAGCGCTTACCTCAATTCCAACCATCCCATGTGAGCCTTCTCTTTAATATCTGAAATGTCAGGATCTGAGATTTATTGCAGGGTCTACCTCATCTAAGACACATTCGCTTGTGTCTCATTGTTTCTGCCTCCTGCTTTGGGTAGAGATTCTTTAATTTCCCCTGTTCTTTTTCAAATCTAGAAGCCGATTGCCTTTCAAAAGTTTAAGAGAAGCTGAAGTAGCTTAGGATAGGTTAGAAATGGAGAAAACGGCTCATTTTATGAATAAATATTTGCCTGCAGTCCTCCACTTCACAGACTCAAACAAGGATAAGAAGGTAAAGATTGACAGGAGGGAGGTGAGCAGGCATTCAAGCAAAAGCAGCGTGCCTGTTACAGGTCCATATACAGAGGAAGAAATGTGTTCTTTGTTACAAGCATAACACGCTTTGAGTATTGCTTTCTAGGAGCTACTAAAGAGGGACAACCTAGTGCAAAGAACAAAGACTCTTTACTGAAAATAGCTGAATTTAGATCACATTTGAGTGACATGAACTTTTGTACATGACATAAGATCTCAGCATGTCAGTTTCCTGATCTGTTAAATGGGGAGCAATTTATAGAAACTGCCATGTGGAGAAATTGTTTAGGATCAACAGCAAAGTCTAGTTCTCTTAAGATTGTTGTTAAGAAGAAAAACAACAACAACAACAACAACAACAACAAATGAGCCAGGCATGGCACAGGCCTTTAATCCCAGGAGTCAGGAGGCAGAGGCAGGCAGATTTCTGAGTTCAAGGTCAGCGTGGTCTACAGTGTGTGTTCCAGGGCAGCCAGGGCTACACAGAGAAACCCTGTCTTGGGAGAACAAAAGAAAATGAAAAAACACAAATGAGTCAGCAATGCTAAATTCCACAAGAACATTTTAAAACAACACAGTTATAAGCAATTTATCATCGTTAATATATTTAACATACAAAAATTTTACGTCAAATGTGAAGATGGTCTGTGAGTAACACACTTGACTTGCAAGTGTTAGAACTTAGTTTGAATTGCCAGATCCCATGTAAAGCTGGACATAGTGAGGTACACACACACACACACACATACACCATATAGAAAAAGATTAAAAAAAATAAAACAAAAAAGTCTAACAGTATTACCATTGCCACTTCCAGAAAATACAGTGATGGCAGTCACAGGTCTATCTTTGAGAAAATTTTCAGCATGTATAGTCAGGGAGCAATGTCTAGTCTGTTCTACAAATAGAGACTGTATTCATATGTATATATAATCACTAGCATATACAAAGCAAACAAAGTATTTCTGTCTTGTTCGGACAATATGCTCACTGAAATGCTTGTATATCCTTCTATATTGTATAAAGATTTTCATAGCAGAGCAGAAGAAAATATTGATATATGCTGATTACATGGATTTCATGCCAGAAGACAGAAAGGCTGTAAGTTTATAGATTGTGGACTTAACTAAGCATGGATATAGATGGTAAAATATATCTTGCAGGTTGGACATACTCTATAGCTCTTTGTGTTGTCATGACAATGAAGATAAAAATAAATATAATAACTCAGCATAACAACCACTTAAGTGGTCTTGTTCCTGATGCTTACTCAGAGTAGGCACGTGGTATGCTTTTCAATAACCTTAAAGAACCTTTGTTGTATTGTTGTACAAGAAAAAGGTAATCATATGGTTGGTTCATGGATTTACAGGTCTGCTGGAGAAATTCCATAGGTTCAGAAATCTAGGATCACACAGGATTAATAATATGCAGGTGTGGTCTTAAGGAGTCGTTTTTTTTTTTTATTATTCTTTTTACAATTTGATTTTCATATGAAGTAACTTATCCTGGTTCATTCCCTTCACTTGTCAGAATATCTCATGGGAATCCATGGGCATTTTTCCCTAAGCTGTATCATTGAATTTTGGACCTAGAGAAATGTTTCCTTATAAATATGACATTTTTAGAGGCTAGCTAGATGACTATGCTTCTTGTACAGAGATTTGAATTTGGATCTCAGTTCTCAGACTGAACAAGTCATAAATGACTATGACTCTGCTTACAGGCAGAAAACATGCACACAAGCAGCATATACACACAAACACATCAATATATTTAAAAATGAAAATAAAAGGTTAATATCACTATCTGGTCAGTTTTGATTTCCCATCACTGAAGACCACAGGTCAGAATACATCATTTTGACAGTTTATTCACTATAGTTTTTGAAGACACACATCATTTTAAATTGTTGAGGAAAAAAATCTTTGGAGAAATATGGAATAATTTCTTGTTATCATAAAACATTTTCCTCTGTGATTTTCAAGACTTGTCATGCAGATTTCCTGCCTTCTGCTTTCAGATAGTGTGTATTTAGACATTATTATGTATTTACTATGCTCCAGACATGACCTGAAACTAGCGATTCAGAGAAAATTAAGTTGTTTTTCCAGCCTTAAGGACCTGGCAGTATATTATCTCCCAGGTGAATAACTAACACTAGATCAGAAAATGAGTAAAAACTCAGGACAGAAGTAGAGATACTGCCCTCAACTCCACAAGAGTGAAACATTAATCTTCCTTACATTGCATTGCTAGGTGTTCTTCCTTACAACTCTGATTTTCTTTTAAGACTTAAGTTTAGATTATGTATATGAGTACTTGACTGCATCTCTCTGTGTGTCCCATGTGCATGAAGTATACTCAATGGCTAAAAGAAGTCTTTTGATCCTCTTGCAATTTCAGATTGTTGTTGGCTGTCATGTGGGTGCTTGAAACTGAATCCATGTCCTCTGCAAGAACAGCTAATGAGCTTAACTGCTGAACCATTTGGCTACACCCCCCACCCCCATCCCCCTACCCCCCAGTTCTTGATTCTTTTGTAATTCCCAAACACATTGACAGTCTGTGACATTTGGAGTTCTGGAAACTGGTATTTGTACTGGATGTCTGCATTCCAGATTGTTCTTTTAAAAGCACTGTTAATTTCAAACAAAGCTCAGTAATCAAAAGGGTTAAGAAACAGTTTATTTTTGAACATATATGAGTGATTGTAGTTCCAGAATACTGGGATTCATATTGTCATATAGCATTTCAATATTAAAACAGTTTCATGAGGTCATGGTTGTTACAGAAAAATATAAAAGTCATAAATCAAGGTACTTTTCAAGTATATCAGTAAAAACATCATGTAGGTTGGTCACAGAAAATCCAGTAAATATCTACTATAGGTATCAGATGGTAACGGATGATGTCTTTAGCTTCTGAGTAAGTAGTCTAGGTTAAGCTGGTACATTCCAAACACTTCCCCTAATAGTCAGAAAAAAATTAGGTCAGATATAAAAATAATTAACTATTAAGTGGCCAAAATGTAGGTCAAAATAGCTTGGGTCTTGAGGCTAAGCGTTCCACTCTTCACTGTCATGAAGTTTTCATCTGTCAGTCTGCCTTGAATAATCTCTAATAATCTTAAGTGTGGTTCTTTTCCCTACTCATGGTAATAACACTTAACCATATTAAGGCAGAATTTTAAAGCTGCATTTGAATAGTTTACTGTAAATGTTTCCAGTTAAGGTAATGTCTTAGTTAGGGTTTTACTGCTGTGAACAGACACCATGACCAAAGCAAGTCTTATATAAAACAACATTTAATTGGGGCTAGCTTACAGGTTCAGAGGTTCAGTCCATTATCATCAAGGTGGGAGCCTGGCAGTATCCAGGCAGGCATGGTGCAGGAGGAGCTGAGAGTTCTATGTCTTCATCCAAAGACTGCTAGTGGAAGACTGACTTCCAGGCAATTAGGGTGAGGATCTTATGCCCACACCCACTGTGAAACACCCATTCCAACCAGGTCACACATATTCCAACAAGGCCACACCTCCAGATGGTGCCACTCCCTGGTCCAAGGATATACAAACCATCACAGGTAACAAGTGACCATGGACAATATTGGATTGCTCCTAAGAGTCATACTTCTCTTGATGGCATACTTCTGGCTTGGATTTGAGGCTCAGTTCTCTTTCTGTGACTCTTATGATGTTTCTCTCTACCAATGTAATTTTAATTTAACCACTGCCACATCATAAGCTATTATTCACAAAACTATAAGTCTCTGAGAAGTTTGATGATGACAATTGTTAAATACTTTCAGATACCTTCCCACAGTAAAAAATAAACACAAGTTTTCAGAATGTTCACAGGATCATGAGGAAGTCTGAACCAGAGGTCCAACACCTCCTCTTATTGTCTTGGCTACAGAGAGCCTGAACTTTGATTTAAATAGAACTCATATAGCTATAGTATTCTCCCAGGGAAAATCCCACACAAATTGCTGAATCTTTAGGGAGGGCAGTGTAGAAAGGGGCTGTCTTTATTCACCTGGTGAAGTAGACCCAGTTAGTTCTTGGCTTCACTTAAGGTCTGTGCAGGACTATATTTGTTAAGGAAGCTGCCACACACACATGACGTTAATAGTAGGCGGATAGTGTTAGTCAAATACTCTTACATTCCTTGTAACTAACCATGACCTTATGTCAATCAGTCTACCAGGAAGATAATTTCTCTCTTTAAAACCAAAAGGAACAGACTTAACAGGAAATCTTCATATATGCAGAGCTAGATCATTTTACTATTTTAAATACTACGTGGATGAATAAATGAATTGTAAGTTCATACATTATTTCATTTATTTATAGTGCTTACATTTGCTACATTGGCCATGCTATTAAAACTTACAAATACCCATGATTGATAGAAATTGTTTCTACTAAATGATTTGTCTTTTTTAAAGTATATGTGTTTGAATGAAATTTGTATATATATGTATTTTTCTATATGCACTTGTATGGAGGTCAAAAAGGCTGATCATGTGTCTAGAGGCCAGAATTCAATTTTGAGTGTGTTGCTCAATTGGTTTCTACTTTATTTTTGTATTTTTGAAACAGATTCTCTTACTGAAACTGGATCTCACTGAATCAGCTTGCCTGGATGGGTAGTAAGCTCTAAGCGTCTACCTTTCTCTGCATTACCAACAATGATGGTACACGTGTGCACTGCCGTGCCCAGAATCTATGTAGGATGAACACAGGTTCTCATGTTTGTGCAGTTGAATGAACCATCTTCTTGGTATCATCACCATTATTCTTATTTTTTATGTCACATATTTCCACTATTTGTGCTTCTTGAAAATCATCTTTTCTATGGCAATCTGAAGTTTCTTTTTTCTGTTGTGTTTCTTATATTTAAAGATCTATCATTCTATAGAGATATGAAGAACAGAGGTTAACTAGGTTGTTGGCTTGTGCTTGGACTTAACCTCATTATTCTATGCCTAGAGATGCATGCCTTAATGGTATGGATTTTTCCACTTTGCAATACTAGTGTTAAAATGCTGCTTTACCCACTTCTTGATGGGAAGACTTTTGTGCCCCCTGCCTTTCTCACTGTTTGGCTTTCTCCCTCCCCCTCATTCCTTCATAAGGCCATCCCATAATCTCAATGACCTAAATGAAGACAAAAAAGATTTATGTTCTCTGCAGTTTGCCTTCTGCTTCACTGAGAATAAAATGAAATTCCACGTACCAAACTGCCACATACTTCACATCTTTTATTATTTTTCAGGTCAAACAAGTCTTTCTTCTTATAAAGGGAGTCATCTTACAAGCATTCATTCACCGTTCTTAAGGTCATATCAGGAAAAATCAGAGACTTATTGTCAACACAGTCAGTGTAAAAAATATGAACCCTATTTTTTTCTGAGAAAAAAATTATTCCTTATGTTTTTATCAGAGGCAATGTGCTGATGGGGCACTGAGGACAGGAGATTTGGAAACATTTTGTGCACTTTGTCTTCTGCACAAACAGATGGCATCAGATTGAGTCGGCTTGCTCCCATATCAGATTTGCTGTGTATTGCCATCTCGGATGTTGTACCTCCTGGAATTACTGACCACAAGATTGGTACCATTTTAGATACTAGAACAATCCTGTGCATTGGTATTTTCATTTCTGAGAGTCTGCAATTTAAAAAGTGAACACATGTACAACTTTCTTCTTTTTGAGTCTGCTCACAGAATTCCCAAAGGCTGTGCTACCAACAATAACCCTGCCAACTAATATCCCAAATGGTTCAATATTTTTAAAACCAGTTGTCTTTAATTCTATAGTACATATTACCACTCTCTCACTTCAAAAAAATTATAATTCTCTCATGCAGTACTCCCAACTAAAGCATTCACTCCCTCCATTCCTTGCAGTTTCCCCAAACTCCACTTTCCTCCAGACCCACCCCTCTTATTTCCCCCAGAAAAGAGAAGGGAGCCCAGGGACATCAGCTGAGCATTGCACAACAATATAAAGTAAGAACAGGTACACATCCTCACAACAAGGCTGTGCAAAAACCCCAATAAGTGGAAAATGATCCCCAAAGTAGGCAAAAGTGTCAGAGACATCTCCATTCCCACTGCCCATACTCCCTCCAAAACACCAAGCCAAGAACCATAACATATTTGCAGAGGACCAAGCACAGATCCATGCAGGATCTGCAATTGCCACTTTAGTCTCTGTAAGACTCCATGAGCCCTGCTTAGTGGATCTGTTAGGTGCGGCTAGACCAGTGTCAGTTGCCAGGCTTGTCATATGCAGTAGTGTTGTTCTTGAACAACAACTCTAATCCCTCATAATTGTTGATGCTTAAACCGATTCTCATGTAAAACTAGCCAGCTTCATAGGAAGGTGCCTCTCTCTCTCTCTCTCTCTCTCTCTCTCTCTCTCTATATATATATATATATATATATATATATATATATATACATATATATACATATATGTATGTGTGTGATGATCATCTATCATTTGTTTCTATTAGCATAGCATCAAGTTATTACAAAGATTACAAAGAATTTTCCTTTGGATATATTTCAACCTGTGTTGGTATAGATATTTAGTCATTGAACCACAGATTATTTTATTTCAGAACAGGAATAACCTTGCTCAGTTCATCAAAGGTTTGTGATGGTTACTGCATGCAAACTGTTATTTAATCAATAGGTTGGCCAATCACTGGATGCCAAGTCTGAGAAAGCTCTTGTGAAGGAAGGGAGGACTTTGAACTAAGAGCCATGTCACAGATTTGAAATGACATTAGTACGTAAGGAATTATCAATGATGTGCTTGCCTGGAGAAGTGTTCATAAAGACAGAATACTGAAGTATCAACTAAAAAAAATCGGCAGTTATATCTTTGGCTGCAGATTGAGAAGTCATGGAAAGTCTTATTTCAGATCATGTTCAGTATTTTATGTTTCTGTGTTGACCTATTCTAATACACAGTGTTTATAAACAAGATTCCAGGTTTCTTAGTACCCTGTAGATGCTTCCTTTTTATTATTGTGCACGAATCTTTACAGATTCACCAAACCTGTGTTGTGAATGAAGAACACTAGGTATCCATATGCACCCATTTTGAGGTCTATAAATAACTTCATTGTTATGTAAGTCTTGCTAATATAAGGCAATCTGAGTTGACTTCCATGGGACTTGGGGAAAGCAGCTCACCAAGCTAGATTTACTTGTATTGGAAAAAATCTCTTTTATCCTTGAGAGGTCTCTGTATATTTGTTTTAATGTATCTTTCTTTCTCTTTTCTTTTTTTCCCTTAAATTAAAGGAGATGATTATGTGGACTCTTTCTTGTGAATATATAGTAGATGATGTCCCTGCAGCTTTAACTCTTCATTTAAATTCAAAGAATCTGAACAAGAGTAACTATGTTCACCTGGCACTCATATAGTTCTGTGATGGAAAGATTTGATGTCTCTGCTTATAGTCCAATCAGATTGCCATTGTTCTTGAACAGTCTACAAGGAGCCAGGTTTAATTAAGCATATGCACCAGTGAATATATGCAAACACACACACATACACTAGTGTGGTCCCAGAAAAATAAATGAGACAAGTATTCTTGCTAGCAGAGGATGGTGTGCATACATGTTTTACAGCTTCAGAGACAATGTTCATGACACCCTTTACATGGATGTACAATTAATAATAGACAGTGTATATACTGTCTCACCACAGGCCCACTGGTCTGTGAAAATAGGAGGTTTTCTTGCTTTTTTTTTTACATGATACTTCTCAGGTATAGAAAAAGTGGTCATCTTCTTGACTCTGCTGTACCTCATTCCTCTTGTTTCTTAGATTTGTAGATTAATCTTTCCAGTTCCTGTTACTTTTTTTTTATCATGTTTTATACTTTATTGATGTATAATTGAGTAATAAGAATTGTATGCATTGAAGATGTACAGTATAGTGTTTTGTGTTATAGTGTTTATCTCTTCAGTACATCCAACTTATCTTTGCTTTTGGTTGCATTCCTTGGCTGCCTGCTTATGTGCACAGGCATATTCTCAAATTTCTTGCTTGATTTTAGTTTAGTTCTCCCTTTTTTGTTCTTATCTCATATATTATACCATGACTGCAATTTAATTCCTCTCTCCACAGCTTCTACCCACCTACCTTCCCATTTCCCCAGATCCACCTCTTTCCACCTACCTTCAGAAAAGAACAGGCCTCCCAGGGACATCAACCAAATAGAATATAAAGAGCTACAGTAAGACCGGGCATATATTCCCACATCAAGGTGGGAAGAGGCAACCTAGTGGGAAGAAAGGTGTCCCAAACAGGTGAATCAGAGACAGCCCCAGCTCCCACTTCTAGGAATCCCACAGGAACTAAACACTAACATCACATGCATGCAAAAGACAACATCAGACCTAGAGAGGCTCCGTGATCTCTGTGAGCCTCCTTGAGTCCTGGTCAATTGATTCTGTTAGCTGTGTTCTTGTCTTGTCCTTGACCCCACTGGCTCCTTTATTCCTTCCTCCTCCTCTTCCTCAGGACTCCCTGAGCTTAGCTGTAAGACTATGCATCTGCTCCCATTGGCTGCTGGAAGATGTTTCTATTAGATCTTTGATGACCATTATACTAGGCTCTGGTTCCAACATATCCATCAGACAGGATAATTTGTAGGTTGGAGATTCTGTAATGTATTAGAGTCTCAATCCCTCCACTTAGGGCTTGCCAGGTTACAAAAGATGTGCAGCTAAGACTCCATGTCCTCCAGTGACATGAGTATACATCAAGCCAAGTCAGAGAAGTATATCTCCAAAGTTGGCTGTCTTTTTATAGCTTCTAAAACGCACGTATTGTGTCTCCACCTAGAAGTCCACCTTAGTACACTGAGCTTAGATTGCTCTTGTGGTAATTATATAAATTCATGAGCGGTAGTTGTCTTATGGACTTAGGCAGTAGTTTATCATCTATATTTTTAATAGAGGAAGGAGACAAATTTTGAAAAGAGAAGATATCACACTAGCCTTGAAATCACTGATAACTAAGCTTGACTCTAAACTTGTGATCCTTTTATGCATAGATTCCAAGATCTGGGAATATAGTGTCCACTAACTTACCTAGTTTATATTGTAGTCTTGACCAGTCCCAGGCACTATGTATACTAGGAAGATAATCTGACAACTGAGCTCCAGCTCCAGGCTCAAGCGAATGATTTCTTACTTTCTCAGCACATGTGCATTAAGGTAGGGAGTTACTAAGTTGGTCACTTCAAGCTTATTTCTAAAATGAAGGAATGTTTCCTACAAAGGGAACCAATGCCTAAGCCCAGTTCTTGTATCAGAGTCTAGGGAGAGAGCCGCCCTGACAGTCTTTGTCTGTATATATGGTATTGCTCTTAAAGAACATGATAGTTATGGTATCATAAATGAGATTTTGCGTATGATACCACTGCCATTATAATCCACAGAAAGTGTAGATAGGCACAGAATCTTTAAATATTGTCTTCACCTTCAAGAGTTTATCTTCATCTCTATACATAGATCAATGGTTATAATTATATCACTAGTTGACAAATAGTAACTTAAAATGGTAGCTAAGTTATCTAGTTAGTAATTTATCTTCATGGTGGATATTCTGACAAAAATTTTACAGCCAAATGGGCAATCTATTCACTGCTCTGCCAGTTGATTAAAAAAAAAAAAGACAATATGGCTCCACAATTAAAAATAGTATTTGATGCCATACCCATTTTTCCTGTCATGCACACAATTATGTAAATTGGAGGCACACAGATAACAAGCACTAGGCATAGGAGTCTAACCAGTACATCCAGAGGCAGGCCTTGTGTTATGAAATCTGTGCTTCTGATTCTAAATCTGTGCTTTATCCTGCCATGGCCCACAGATGGAAATCCATTTTAACATTTCAAAGCCTCCAGGGAAGAATCTCTCTCCCCAGGAATCCATTCAGTGATGGGTCTCCCATCTGAGACTGCTGTTTGAAGTGCTTTCCTGTGTTTGTGTCTGGTTGTGTTCCACAAGTTCTAAGACCCTTCCCTGTCAGAAGCCTGTCTGCACTTCATGCCACTCACTCTCCTTAGAGCAAGTCTATCTATTTCCAGCCATTTGTATCAGCATTGAAGAACTTTTTGAGGGTAAAGGTATAAAGCTTTTGAACATATTCGCCTTTACTGTTATTTCTCTTTCATTATATAACTGCTTGAAATGATTTCCTTTTCTGTTCTGCATGCGTGTGTATGTGTTTGTGTATATGAACATTTCATCTTCAAATGAGTGTATATCAAGACTCTTGAACTCTGAGTTACTCTTTCTAATCTTTTTCTCTAGGAAAAGTATTCAGTGTATAATATACAGAAGATGATAGCCTATGTCTCTCTGACTCTCTCTGTCTCTTTATGTCTCTGTCTCTGTGTCTGTCTCTGTCTTTCTGTCTCTGTCTTTCTGTCTCTGTCTCACACATGTACATGCACACACACACACACACACACACACACACCTCCTTTTATTTTTTTTTTTCTTTTTCAGCAGAGATCTTGTTTTAGATGAGCAACCTGCACCCTGTCAGGCTTCACGCAGCTTTCTCAAGCAGCACAAAAGGGACTGAACTAATGGTAGCTGATGCCAGTGATGGGCAAACACCCTCCCGCTGCTCAGAACTGAAGTCTGAGTGAGAGCAGTGGGGGCTTGGGCCAAGCCTGGCAGAAGCAGGTTTTTAACAGCATGAATTTATGAAGCCAGTCAATGCAAATGAGAGTTTATTATGCTTGGAGATGGGGGAAGTCGATGCCTCATTTATTAAGTTAAGCTGCAGAAATCAGAACTTCTATTCTGATAGTGTTAAACAACAAATTTCACAGGGAAACCTAGGCTTTGCTCTCATTGACCCTGCTTATATTTTTTCTGCACTGTTTGTTAGGCAAAGTGCTGTTAAAAAATTAGGATTGGTGGGTAGCAGGCCTGTGCTGAGGTGAAACAGAACTCAACCACCTGTTGTGAGATAATCTTTATTTTCTTCAGAATGGACTTAAGTCCTAACAATAGTTAATAAGAATGGTAAAGGACAACTTGCTGGTACTGAGGTAAACAGGAGCAAATGCAGAGAAGGGACTATCTAGATATATAAATGCTTTCCTTACTACTTGAAGTATCTTCTGAATGATTTTTATATAGCTAAAATATATATATATCTTATGTGTGCATACACCCACACACATACACATTCACGCCCCCACATACCTCAAACTATTAGATGTTACTAGAACAATTAGCTCTTGGATTCAGACATAAACAGAGGATGATTCAGAACTGTGCATCTCCAATCTAAGTTATGCTAAAGAACCACAGCATGTAATAAGGATTAGAATATGCTATGCTCCATTTTCTAACACTCAAACGGCTCCTGTTTTAGTTAAAGAACTGCTAGCCTTAAAGTAATGGTCTCTATTTAAATCCAACTGTGCTACAAGTAATATGAATATTTTAACCCCAGCATGAGATTTCTCACTTGGTTACTAATTATCAGTTTTTAAAAAATTGGAAAGAAATCTGGTGACATTGGAAAGAAGGGGGTAAAAAAAGGCCTACACGGTATTTGAAGTTTAGCCACGATGTGAGATACTTTGGCATTTCTACCTTTAGTAGTTAGTATACGTAAGGTACCACTCTATCCTTTCTAAGAACTGCTCCTCCTCTACAAAATGAATGTATTGTCCTCTGTGTCCCTGGTCTCTTTGGTTAATTAAGGCTGTATAGCATTTACAGAGGCTTGGGCAGAGCTTTGCAAAGGGTGATTGGATTTGAAAGCTGTTCTCTATCTATGTCCCCAAATTAATGAAAATGCATTGATTGCTTCTATATTCTGGAAGAAAACTGATTTGGTGTTCTTGATTTTCATGATCTACACCAAAGTTTTCTTAGAATAGCAGAAACTCCACAATTCCACTCTGGTAAACTCCCAATTGAATATGCACATATCTAACAGTTGTGTCTGTTCCTGGATAACCAAAGAAGGATGACTCATGAAGAATACTACTACTGTCTGTGCTCCCAGCACCATTCTTTTCTCCTCTTTCATTACTTAATGATATCAACACGTTTGTTTGCAGGGACCTTAATACTGTCTCATGTCTTTATCAATCGATCATAAGAAATATTTTGGCCAATGTGCTGTTTTCTATCTGTTTTTTTAATCGTAATATTTTCTTTGAAATGGTTTGGTCTAATAGAGCCTTGTCATGATACAAGTCAATGGATTAAATAGTATTCTAAGTCTTTCAAGCATGGATTTTCATGCTAGGAAGCCAATTTTACTAACCATTCAACAGTGCCATGCATTTTTTCAAGCACATAGGTGTTACTAGAACAATTAGCTCTTGGATTCAGGTGTAAGCAGAAGGATAATTAAGAAATATGCATTCTCAATGCATACTAAACTAAAGAGTCACAGCAAATGAAAAGAATTAGCATATGTTATGGCCCATTTTCAGAAAAGTGCCCGCTTGCAAATGACAATACCAACTCGGAAATGTGTGCTTGCATTGTTCCCTAAAGTACAGTAACACAACCTTCTTCCTTGTCAGCATGGTTTACCAGGGAGGCAATTAGGTGCTGGATGATTTTGTGTTTGTTTTATCCCTTGCTTTCTATTTATTTATTTATTTATTTGTTTGTTTGTTTGTTTGTTTGCTTTTGCTTTATTTAGGCTTGTGTGTTTGGCAGTAGGAAGAAGATTATCCTCCTGAAGCATCCAGCTATGTGAGCTCAATTTAAATTACTTTTAGCTTCTAGGAGTCATAGCTTATTAAAAAAAAGATAGGTAAATACTGGAATCAAGAGACCTTTGATTATGAGTTGCTAGAGACATAAAGAGGTCATTTATTACTAGTCTTCAATGGACACTCTGGGGATAGATACAATCTTGTCAATTCGGAGAAAATGATTTGCATTGGGATTGACCTACCCTACAGGATAGTAAACAGATTTGTAAATTAAATATCAGAATAAGAATTTGACTGAGAATGAAAGAACAAGGTGATAGGAGAAAGGAGCAAATGGCCAATGGATATCTACCTACCTTCGATGATGTTACCACGAATAGACCACAGGTAGCATTATGTTAGCATGGCCATGATGCTGGCTGCCCATTGCAGGGCATATTCACTGGATCTATTCTTACTTTCAAGCTTATTCCCCAAAACAAAGAGCAGAGGAGCTGAGGTAGTAAATAAAAAAATGACTGTCAGGAAAAAAAAAAACATGAAGCATTGGGCTTGAAGTAGACAAAGGTAGACAAGACCTTGGAATATATAAAATGTAAAAGACCACTTGGTAGTATCTAGACAATGCAGGGTTCAGGAGACTAATTTAACAAAGTTGAATTTGATTTTTATGGACAAGAAAGCAAACTTTAGGATTTCACACAAAGAAATGTGATCTAAGTCACACTTGAAAAAGATCAGTCTGTGCTCTACTGCAGATCTAGGTAAGAAAAATGGTTGCCAATTGTCCTGTACTCCCTCAAAGGAGTCAGGATTGTTGAGCAGACTAGAAAGGAGGATCAAGCAAGCATTCTTTGTGTATTTCAGGAGAGACAGAGACACAGTCTACCAGTTCAGCCAAGGACTGTGATAGGACTGCAGCTAAATCTCTGTGTCTCTAGCTTGTCTGTGTGCCTATAAATAGATAATAGTTAACGAACATTATAGATTGAAATGCCAAAGGGCTTAATTGGGCTAGTACTGGCTACTTTTGCTCCATGAAGATAAGCATAAAAGAAAAGCTCTACCCAGCTTAAAAGTAGATTTCTAAGCATCCGTTTGCATCTGATCCTCAATTAAAGAAACAACGCTAGTGAATTAATATGATGGCTGCATTATTTGTCTCAGAGATTCAGGAACCATGGAGTTTGAAAGAAACACTTCAGAAATGTAGAAGCTTCTCATTTCCCACGGCATTTCTACTTCTGTCCTCTTTCAGTCTTTATCACAATAGAGAACAAAAAGTCCCAGCTTATTGTTGGTCTTTAGTGTGTGTTAAAAGAGAGATTAGAGCATCCCTGAGCCTGAGGCCTCTTCTCTCTTTCAGAGAGCTTTTGGCTGACAACCGCATCTGCACAGAATTTAATGACATTGCTTTGTTTTCATCACACTCATATTTAGGATTGCATTTCCTTATGGCATGGAGTACAGTTTGTCTCCTTTCAGTGGTGATACAAAGTTTTTTTTCTGACCTACGTTTGAGCAAAAAGTCCTTTTAAAGGCAAAATTACAAAGAACATAAATGATATAGAAACTTACAAATTGTACTAAAAAGCTGTCAGATTCTTTGTGTAAATTGCTGACTGATAGGTGTGGTGACATAATGGGAACCAGAAGAAAGATGTGGTCAGGGCCAGGTCCTTACATCTATCCTTTCAAACATTTGTTTTTAGTTCTCTATGTCAACTATCATCTGTACAAAGTAAGAATGAGCCGGGCGGTGGTGATGCACAGTTTTAATCCCAGCACTGGGAGGCAGAGGCAGGCAGATTTCTGAGTTTGAGGCCAGCCTGGTTTATAAAGTGAGTTCCAGGACAGCCAGGGATATACAGAGAAATTCTGTCTCAAAAAATCAAAATCAAAATCAAAAAACAAAAACAAAAAACAAAGTAAGAATGAATATATAGTAAAAGAAAGCCTTGATTTTACTTGTATAAATTCAAAAGAAGAGTCGCAGTAGGGAAAGAATTAATTTTGTTTCTCAAAAATTTTGTTTTTGTTTTGTTTTATTAATTTGAGGTTTTTAGATTTATTTCCTTTAGGTTTGTGAGTGCTTTGGCTGCACATGTATGTGTGTGTCCCATGTGACTGCCTAGACTCCCATGGAGATTCTGGAAACTGAATTCTGGTCTTCTACAAGAGCAGCAAGAGCTTACACACACTGCTATATCTCTGCTGCTTTCAAAAGAAAACTATGTAAGCCATGCTGTACCCTATTTGTACCATAATATGGCATATGCTTGTTATGAATGGCTTTGATATACAGGTTCTACCAAGTAGGGTTGGTGGCCAGATGATGAGCTTTTGATAAGCCATTGGATGACAAGTTCTGAGAGTGTTTGGAGGTCAACCTTTGGGCTGACTAATGATTTGATGATGTTACAGGGAGGAGGTAGAAAGTGAGTGGCCCCACCTTTTTTGGAGCATGATTTTGAAGGCCATGTCTTTCCTGAGCCCCTTTCCTATTTCTTTGCTTCAATTCTGCCATGTCAATGGCAGCTCTCTTTCACCAAGACCCCCGCCATGATGTTTCTGTATCATTGAAGGAATACCAACAATGAAGCCAAGTCACCATATATTGAACCTTCTGAAACCCTGGGCTGAAATACATATTTTGTTGTGAGCATTTTATTTAGATATTCTGCCACAGTGACAAAAAGTGATTTTCCCATCATTCCAAGCACTGCCAAGGAGACAGTGATCTAACATAATTTCTGCTTTTCAAAGTAAAATGGTTGAAAAACACTCCAATGAGTCCTCATAGATATGTTTTGTTTATTTTATTTCTATAAACATAAAACAAGTATAATGCATACTCACATATATGTATATATACACAAAGTATCTGGAGAAGTACATATGGATCAGCTATTGATTATTGCTTCAGACCAAGTAGTGATTTCAACAGAAAAATTCTTGTCTCAATTCCATGTAGTTGTGCATGGCTTTTCATTCTTCCATGTTGCATTTTATTTTTAATAAGACAAAAAGACCACCAATAGATTGGGAAATGATCTTGACCTATCCTGAATCAGATAGGGGACTAATATCCAATATATATAAAGAACTCAAGAAGGTGGACTCCAGAAAATCAAATAACACCATTAAAAAATGGGGCTCATTGGACTTGCAAACTTTATATGTCCCAGTACAGGGGAATGCCAGGGCCAAAAAGTGGGAGTGGGTGGGTAGGGGAGTTGGGGGAGGGTATGGGGGACTTTTGGGATAGCATTGGAAATGTAAATGAGGAAAATACCTAATAAAAGTATATAAAAATGGGGCACAGAGCTGAACAAAGAATTCTCACCTGAGGAATACCAAATGGCAGAGAAGCACCTGAAAAAATGTTCAACATCCTTAATCATCAGGGAAATGCAAATCAAAACAACCCTGAGATTCCATCTCACACCAGTCAGAATGGCTAAGATCAAAAATTTAGGTGACAGCAGATACTGGCAAGGATGTGGAGAAAGAGGAACACTCCTCCATTGTTGGTGGGATTGCAAGCTTGTACAACCACTCTGGAAATCAGTCTGGCGGTTCCTAAGAAAATTGGACCTAGTACTACAGGAGTATCCCACAATACCTCTCCTGGGCATATATCCAGAAGATGTTCCAACTGGTAAGAAGGATACATGCTCCAATGTGTTCATAGTAGCCTTATTTATAATAGCCAGAAGCTGGAAAGAACCCAGATGCCCCTCAACAGAGGAATGGATACAGAAAATGTGGTACATTTACACAATGGAGTACTAGTCAGCTATTAAAAAGAATGAATTTATGAAATTCCTAGGCAAATGGATGGACCTGGAGAGCATCACTCTGAGTGAGGTAACCCAATCACAAAGGAACTCACACAATATGTACTCACTGATAAGTGGATATTAGCCCTGAAACTTAGGATACCCAAGATATAAGACACAATTTGCTAAACGCATGAAACTCAAGAAGAACGAAGACCAAAGTGTAGAAACTTTGCCTCTTCTTAGAATTGGGAGCAAAACACCCATGGAAGGAGTTACAGAGACAAAGTTTGGAGCTGTGACAAAAGGATGGACCATCTAGAGACTGCCATATCCGGGGATTCATCCCATAATCAGCTTCCAAACGCTGACACCGTTGCATACACTAGCAAGATTTTGCTGAAAAGACCCAGATATAGCTGTCTCTTGTGAGTAAGTGGATGCTCACAGTCAGGTATTGGATGGATCACAGGGCCCCCAATGGAGGAGCTAGAGAAAGTACCCAAGGAGCTAAAGGGATCTGCAACCCTGTAGGTGGAACAACATTATGAACTAACCAGTACCCCGGAGCTCTTGACTCTAGCTGCATATGTATCAAAAGATGGCCTAGTCGGCCATCACTGGAAAGAGAGGCCCATTGGACTTACAAACTTTATATGCTCCAGTACAGGGGAATGCCAGGGTCAAAAAGTGGGAGTGGGGTGTATGGGGGACATTTGGGATAGCATTGGAAATGTAAATGAGGAAAATACCTAATAAAAATATTTAAAAAAATAAAAATAATAGATAGAATGGTGCATATTTTCTTTTGGAAGGAAAGAAATGACACCACTGTTCAGTTAAAGCCCATAAACCCTCAGTGTTTCAGGGTAGTAGCCTGAGACAAGTCTCTGGAAGAGTTCTATACAATGTCCTTATAGCCAGGGCCATGTAACAAAGTGATGGTATCAGGAAATGCCCAATGTGTTAAAATCACAGTGACATTTTTATCAATGCTTCCTCTACTGCTCTCTTCAAGCCCTAAGGCCACTATTCAGAAGGCAGTTCTAGACCTACTAAAATGGAAACAAATTCAATTAGTATTTGTACTTTTTCCAGATTTTAACTAATTTAGTAAGTATTTTCCTACCATTGTCTGGCACTGTTTTAGGTATGGATTTGGAGGCATGTAAGAACAATGTTGACTGCTACTATTTATTAAATATACTTATTTATTAGTGTGCATGTTTGTGGGGGTGTGTTTGCATGTGTGTGTTTGTGTGTGTGTGTATGCCCTCATCCTCAGATGGAGGTCAGAGTACAGCTTGTAACAGTTGATTCTTTTCTGATAACCATGTGAGACTGAGAAATTCAACTCATGTAGTGAGTGTTGCTGGCAAATTTCCTTTCCTGTGAGCTGTCTCCTGGTTCTCTGATACTATTTTTAATTTGAAACAAGTAATGACGTTATAGCCCAATAGATGAGAATATACTTGGAAAAGTATGAAACAACAGTTGTCCTCTTGTCAGGTTTAGTGGAGTTAGAACTATAAACATTATTTCCTTTTCATGTGTTACTATGAAAGCAAAGCCTTCAGAACCCCTCACTGAAGTGTGAACAGGGTGGACAGGGTTAAGGAAGAATCTGAAATTCAAAATTTTAGGATGAATAATATGACAGCCTATACTATTTAGAAAGCAATATTTCAGTATACTTTACTGAACACCTATATTATGACAAGCTCATTTGTCATAGTTGGAATTCATATTTAAAAGGAAATGGTCTTAAACCACAGGAACTTAGATTCTAGAAACCCGTTCTGCCTTTTTCAATATAGCAGAGAATAGTGACAGGTAGGGGAAGAACAAACCAGAACCTCATAAGTCACCGAAAGCAACTTTTCCAGAAGTATGGGACAGTGATATACAACGTTGGAATTTTAGTAGAATAATGATATGACCCAATTCAAGATTTAAAGAGATCATTCTCTATGAGAGTGACCCTAGGAAAGTCTTCTGGTAATGGGGCATATGGAGCTTGAATTGGCCATCTTCTATAACCAAGCAAGACTTCAAGCAGTGAGATTGGATATCAGAAACCCACACCTAAACACTAGGAGGATCCAGAGAAATTGCAGAAGCTGGGGACATGATAGGAGCCATAGAAGTTAAGGGCACCACCATGGGACACACACAATAGCATGGTCCACAGAATCAGTCAAGCAGGGCTCATAGGGCTCATAGAGACTGAAGCAAAAAACCAGGACCCTGTATTGGTCTGACCTTGGTAGTCTACATATATATTATGGAAGTGTAGTTTGATGTCCCTATGGGACATGTAACAGTGGTAGCAGGGGGGTATCTCTGACCCTTTTGCCTGAATTTAGGATCATTTGTCTCCTACTGAGTTGACTTGCCCAACCTTGATATAAGGGTGTGTACCTGGTCATATTTTTTACTCATTATGCCATGTTCAGTTGATATCCCTGCTCTTTGATTGATTGATTGATTGATTGATTGATTGAAGTGAAACAGAGAGTGTAAATCTGGAGAAGAAGGATTGTGGGAAATAATGGGAAGAATGGAACAATGGGAAACTGTGGTTGGAACATAATGTATGAAAGAAGAATAAAAAATGAAATATATTTCATCTTTGTTGCAGGGAATAACATATAAACACAGAGAAGAGAAGTAAAGAGCTTTGCTCTAATTTTCTTGGAGCTTTCCTGTTAGAACTCTACTAAGGAATTCCAGTTTTCAAAGATGCAGATGTAAACCAACAGGTGAAGTGAGGTGAACAGTATTGGCGCTAGGAAGTCTGATACTGTAGAAATAGGCCACCTGGATACAGCCAGTGTGCATTAAGCAAAGATCCAGTCATCCCCTGATGCTGGAAGAAGCAGATGAGAAGAAAAGTGCAAGAAAACAAAGGTGCCAACTGAACAGAAAATACAGCAGACCTGAATTAGAAGTGACTTCCCTGTTCAGTTGCATGCTTACATTTTGAATTAGTCTGTACAGTTTTGAGTCCTAAGTGATGGTTCACCATACCATGCTGCACCAGACAGAAAAACATTTCATTCTGTTTTTCCACTTGATAATTTTATGGCTTTGTTTCATAAACAAAAGACAATGCATAGGGTTTATGGTTAGTACACTCTAAGGTCCTAGGTTCAATAGGTGTAGGGCAGGCACATTTTTATGTCATCTAAGCAGCTCATACATTTCTTCAGCCTGGAAAGGTAGAATGCTTAGTTACCTGCTGGTTACCCGTTTGGTTATTTTTTGAGTGAAGCCCAGTATTCTATTATAGTAACTGTGCAAGCAAAAGCAGAGGGTGAAAATAAGGACCATCCTTGTCATTTATTGCCTTACTTGAAATACCCTCCCTAATTTCTTCCCCATTATAATTTTGTACCTCTGTGCTACAACTGACTTAGTTAGACTTGCTAAGACACATGTGACTAAATCAATTAGTAATCCTGTAGTCACTTTTCTCTTCTTTCTGGTAATGTTGTATAGACAGGCATTGGACACAAAGACATGATTCAGAGGGAAGGTGGAAAAGGGTGCTCAAAGCAGAAAGAAAGTTGGCTCAGTAGTTTGGAGCCCTTGCTGTGGAATCAGGAGGATCTTAGCATCTACACAGCAACTTAGCTCTCTATTATTAAATCGCCATCATGCAAGCTTGGAGGAATTTGATTCCATTTATCAGACTCTGTTTACACCCATCCATGTGTACCTGCCCACACATGATCAACCCCCATGCTTAACACACACACACACACAGACACACAGACACACACACACACACACACACACACACACACACACAGAGGATTTTTTTCGAACCAAACAAAAGGAAAGATCATGAAATTGGGTGGGTAAATGGATGTAGATAGAATTGAATCTGAGAGGATCCAGGGAAAGGATAGGCTTATGATCTACATATATCCTAAGAAAATTTCAAATAATTAAATGAACATATTCTTTAAGAAAAGATGCATTTTAGGAATGCTTGCAAATTGTGTTTATTTCTGATGAAACTATGTGGATTTGGTCAAGTGAGAAAAAGACTTTGGGCAGAAGGAGCTAACACATGTGAATGTGAGAAATTATGAAGAAGCAGTGTGCCTGAGGATTTCAGTTGTAGTTATGGTCATTGTCCTGGGAATGCCTGAGGGTTAGGGTGACTGTGATGAAAGTGGAAAGAAATAGCCAGGGTCAGAGTAGGCTGACGCCTGCTGTGCCACATTCTTAAGTGGGGAAGCAAAGTGTCTGAAATATTGCTGTGCTTAATCTTACATCCTCAGTCTTGGTGGTTTTTAAGGACAGTGAGCATAGTAATTAACGAATATTATTTGAATCTGTACAAATTCATTCAGGTGCATCATTTACTTCATGAAATAAATGAAGTATAGGGAATATTATTAGTTAGTGTTATTAATATGTAGCATGCACAATGGATTTGGGACTAGAATCTGTTGTTCCCATACAGGTGGAGATAAAGTAGAAAACAGATTTGGATTTTAGCATCTGTGTGTTAACCCTCATTTTAGTTCGTCTGTTTTATAGAGTGCTAGATGAACATGAAAGAAGAGGGCTTTGAAGAATTATGAAGCTTTGCTGTAAATTACAAGGAAGATAGAATCTCATGTGCTATTGTCATGGCTGAAGCCACATATTGATACAATTCTGTTTTCCACTTTTGATTTTCCTCGTATTACCAGACACTTAGGAATAAGTTCAACTTTCTAGTAGATCTAGTTACTCCCATGACTTCAAGCTTACATGCATGCTTTTCTTTCGACTGGAGCATGTCCAAACATTCTTTTATTTAACGCATTTTCTAAGGATTAACTTAAGCTATCAGCAGCCTTGGGAGTTTTCTCTGCCTCTTGGAGACTGGATTGCTTTTCCCTTTCCAGGCTTCTTTGAAGCCCTGTGCTTTCAAAGCTCTGCTTATCTGTGTGTTTCAACACTTGTCTTTCTATCCTGTAAGAGCTACCCCCCTTAGTGTTTGTATTTGGACATGTGAGTACAGAAATAGTTTTATATATTTGCATTAGGAGGCCAGAGGTTGCTGTCTGGCATCTTTTGTTACCATTTTGCACCTTATCTTTTGAGACTAGATCTCTTGTTGAATTTTCAATGTACCATTGATTAAGATGGGTTGACCAGCTTTCTTTTGAGATCCGTCTGTCACACCCAAACTAATGCTCCAGATGTGCACAACCATATCAGGGTTTTATATGGATTCTAAGACGCCTCATTCATTTCCTCAGGCTTGCATGACAGGCACTTTACTGACTCAGTCATTTCTCAGCCTTAAGGCAGCAGACTCTTGAAGCAAAAGTTGTTTCTTTTTTTTTCCCCATGCTACCCCTAGTCCTTAGAATGGACTGCCATGTAGTAATGTGTATCTATATTACATTATAAAATTATGTGATATTTTATTGTATCTAATCTAGTATCAATTACTCAGTGCCTTACCTTTCTAATAAAGCCTACCTATCTAGCCTGGAATATTAATTGAATGACTTATTCTAAGGTGCACACTGTGTTAGGTTCTTAGGCTAAAATTGTTAAGGAGACGAAGCAAAAGCAAGCAGACTAGAGGAGAGGAAATAGCTCTCACTATGATGATCAGCACAGTTTACCCATGAAGCTTTAATCTCGAGAGTAAGAAACTCATCACTTCAAGATCCGTGTGAAAGCCACCTTGTGCAGCGAGCACATCGCAAGTCCAAAGGACCTAGCTGTGTTACAAAAGCATGTGATGTATCTGAACACCCGAGCATCCCAAACAGAGAAGTGTATGCTTACGGGTGTTGGCTTGCATCCGTGCTTATGTTTAGTTATTCTCATAGCTGGTTGCTTTCCTTTCCACCCTTAAATCTTACTCTCTCCTTTTGTATACCTGAGCTGAATGGCTGCTTAAATAGTTTGTAGTCTGTTGAAGTCACATTAACTGGTGTTCTTTTAACACAAAAACGGAGAAGCTGACAGAGAAGAAGGGTTTCCAATGTGTTCCTTTTAAACTACGCTTAGCTGCTGCTTGTGGCTCTTAAATCGACATTCTTTCTGGCTTCCTTGAAAGGAACAATCAGATAGACTGTAGGTGGTCCTGCTTAGACAGTTGAAGCTTTATTCTTAGACAAATACTGCCAAGATATGCTTGGATGACTGAGAATGCTAAATTTTTTCAAGGTAGGTTTTGTGGTACGTGTGTGTGAGTGTGTCTGTCTGTCTGTGTGTCTGTTTGTCTGTGTGTTTGTATGTGTGACAGTGAGTGTAAGAGAAAGGACTATTTACTTTGATCTCTTGAGCCCTGATTGTATAATTCAGAATCAATTGGCCAAAACCTAATTTTAGATATACAAGCCACTTCATTCATCGACAAGCTTGCTTTGTCCAACAATATTGCATTAATACCTAATCTATTCAGCAATTCATCTAGAAATAGTAAGTCACTCAATTCCATCTTATGTTCTCCACGGGGCATGTATTTTGTATTAAACACAAGAATTGACCACTTCATATTTCTTCCTATGAAAAATGATTTAACATGGGCTGCTTTGACCACAAGGAAATTGAAAGTGGATCAGAGGAGACAATGCAGCCAATCAAGTCATGCCAGCTTGAAGGACCCTACAGAGCCCCTGACTGGGATGCGTCCAGACCATCTCTGTTGGTTCAGAGTGATCCAAACCAATACCAATGAAAACATGAGTGAAACTGGAATGCCATGCTGATGACTTAGTATTTTATGTAGCTTTTTATATTCTCCTTTCTGTTTTCTACTGAAGAAGCAAAGTAACTTCTTGCCAAGGAAGTACAAACTTGCTAAGCAGCATCATAAAAGTGCTATTCAGGGACTTGGTATTTTTACAGTAAAAATAGATACTGTTTTATGCTTATGCAAACTAGGTTTAATTTGCCCTCATAAAATAGAGTTTGTATTACCTTGCTTCTGTTGTTTGGAAATTAGATAACATTAAGGAATATAATAAAACACAATATACATTTACTTCTATTCCCTTTTATGGAGATGAATTTTATTGGCATCTCCTGGTTATTTGAGTCGATTGCAGACATTTTCTTTAAGTTCATTTTAAGATTTTGCCATGTGAGTCTGTTTTTATTGCAAGGATTCTCTTTCTTGGTTTAAACTAAACCAAACAAACAGCTATTCTCTCACAAATTAGCACATTTCAGGAAATGGGATCAGAATAAATCTATTATTTAGAACAGTGGTTCTCAACTTTCTTTTATGAAGCCTTTCATACAGTAGTTCCTCACGTTGTAGCGACCCCCCATACATAAAATTATTTCCTTGTTACTTCATAGCTGTATATTTGCTACTCTTATGAAGTGTAATATAAATATCTGACCTTCCAAAGGTTGAACAACAGTTGTTTAAGCGTAGATATTATATATTCATAGTTAAAGGAAATGTGTATGGGTGTTGTAATTGAGCAAATTACAGGACGGACGCTAGTTTGTAAAAATCATATATGAATTATTAAAGACTGTTAAACATTTAAACATTTTGCAATTCTTGAACACGAGTGCATATTCCTTAATACATTAGTTATAATTATTCTTTAAGAGTTGTTATGTATTGTTTTTGGTGTCTCTGCTTGTGGTTTATTCTAGGGTATATGTATACCCAGGGCTTGTCATTTGCCAATGATGCAGACAGTCCAGCAACCCCCAGAGATCCATTTATCTTCGTCCTGTGGTTGCAGGTGTTCATTTAGCCAGCTAAGTCCTACATTGATGTGAGTAGTAGGGACAGAAATTCAGGGCCCCATGCATGTACAACAGTTATTCTGACATGCAGAACCATTGGTTCAATTGCACTCAATGACTTTAGGCCATTAGAATAGATCTTCTACATATCTCAGGCCACTCCATCTCCTGTGGCAACTGTGATACCAGGATGGGCCATATTTGAACATTTACTAATCTGTCTTTTGTATTCCAACACTTGACAAAACCTGAGCCCAGTAGATTCTTATTCTCAGAAGGCCAGTAAGACTCCTCCTTATCTGTCTTTAGAGGTCAGTAGGCATGAAATGGAGTTGATTTGGTTTCTTGATCAGAAGCATTCATCCTACTATGATTTTTCATACTCAAATATACTGAAAATTTTGTGCATCTGCTTTTCAATAGGGCTGAAAAGAACCTTGTGACTAGTGACAAATAAAAAAATGTGATATAGTAGATGAAAGTTGTATTTATGAGATACTAGGTTAAAATCAAAACCCATTTCAGTTACACAATATCAGTATTTTGCAGTAGTGGATAGAATGGTTACTAGGTGGAAGTCGTTTTCTTGTGGAATTACCAGATCTATGGTATATTTGTGTAAGTTTCATAGCTGTATTACATATTCATCTGAGAAACAAAGTCAAATCTGCTTTGGAAAATCACTGTTGAATTGCAGTATAATAGAACTAAGTCATTATTTATTATCTTCGAAGGCTTTTACTACCAATCAAAAATTAAATTCATAGATATGTGCAATATTATATTTTCATTTCTTCATTATTTATTCAATTAGTTGTTTTTTTTTTTTTTTTTTTTTTTTTTTTTTACCGTTGTGTACCTAAGTCCTTGTATATGCATTGCATGTAGACAGGAGCCTATGTCAATAAGAAGGCATTAGATTACCCTGAACCTGAGAACTGGAGATATAGTGGTTGTGGTCACCATGTAGGGGCTGTGACTGATCCTGAATCCTCTTCAAGAGAAATAAATGCTTGTCATCCTTGAGGCATCTCTATAACCTCTTCTTATAGTATAGGTGATGATTGGAACTGAATCTCTGACAATAATATAATAATATCTTGCCGTAAATACTTTCAAAAGTATTTTTGTTCTGCAAGGTTATTCTGAAGATTTATCAGTCATAAAGTTTAGTCCTCTACGCTAGAAACCTAACGTTTATTGAAAACAAGTTCTAGCACTTTTAAAAGATAGAAAGATAAAAAGGCTTGATGCTACTATTGAAGGAATTGTTTTGACAAAAATGGCAATAGAGAAATTAAAAATCTTGTAACTAACAAATACCATATCTAGGGTTTGTTTCTCTGTTGTGTGTAATATATAGAAAGAAAACTGGACAAAGTACTTTGAAATGTATCTTACTGAGCTATAAGAAGCTACATTAGTCATTTGTAGTATGACAAAATACCTGAGCAAATTGACATAGAATAGGCGATTGGTTATATATTACCATTTCAGAGTCTTCACCCCAGGATTTGTTGCTGTATTGCAGTTAGGCCTGTGGCTAGGCAAAACTATCCTGGCAGAAGGGCATGATGTATGAAAACTGCTTACATTGTATCAACTGACCCAACACCACAACACAACAAAGGACATGAGTTGGGGGGGGGGAGGGAGGAAGAGGAGAAGAAGAGGGAGACAGAGAGAACACACATATGAAATATTACCTTCAAAGGAATACCTCTTTAACTCACTTCCTCTAACAAATCACTTTCTAAAAGTCTGCTCAGTAACAGCTCATTGTCATCAATGGATTAATCCATTGAGAAGGAATACCACTGGATAAAGAGCAAACCTTCATCGTAGAAGCTTTGTGAAAGAACACTTCATATCAATAACATAACTAAAACTGACATGGAGGAAGATGCCTCTCATTGATCTTGTAGCTGACAGTTATATCCTCCACCAGCTAGTTGAAATGTTTCTATGAAGTTGCTTAGCATAATCTTAAACAACATGCAAATGTTTTGGCTCCAATTTATAATTGTTTCTCATTCTTTAACATTTGAAGAAGTAAGTCTATACAACACACATTTCTTATTACCACATACCTAACCATATTGTAATTCTTAACAAAGATAAAATTGGTTTCAGGAATAAGATTTAAAGTTATAGTGAATGATTGTTCTCTCTTTCCCTCTCTCTCCTCTCTCTCTCTCTCTCTCTCTCTCTCTCTCTCTCTCTCTCTCTCTCTCTCTCTCTCTCTGAGAGAGAGAGAGAGAGAGAAAGAGAGAAAGAGGAAGAGGGAGACAGAGAATGAGAATGAGCATGTACTTGCCATAGAACAGATGTAGAGAGCAATGTCCAACTTGTTGATAACACAATCTCTTCATTATTATTCCCCTGTTCACAGGGACTTCAGGTATTTCTCAAGTCTATAACTCACCTTTCACCATGGAGACCTACATGGATTAAAAATACCTATTACTGTGTCTACCTTCTATATGGGTTATAGGTAATCTAGACTCAGGAAGTCAGTCTAGTGTGATAAGCACTTTATCAATTTAGGCCCCTCTACAGGACTGGGAATAAAATTTCAAGTCCCACATTGGGGAATAGTATTATGAAATTTCTTGAGACATGTCATTTAGGTGGTATCAGGATCACAATTGTTATCTAGACTCATGAGATGTTGCAAAGTTCTAAATAATCTTTTCCATTTTACTGGTCTATATACTGACTCATGAAGATAATATAATCTGATTTCTATTTTAAGATTATTCAGGGCACTAGACAGGTATATTTTCCCTCACTCCACATAGGTGAATCCTGCAGACTGTTAATAGCAGGTATGATTTTGTCTCTTCTGGTCTGATCAGTTCTCTCCAGAGTATGGAACCCCTTCAGAAATACTTTTGAACCTGCAACTCACCTATTTTATTTCTTTACCCTTGAATGGATTATTTTTGAGGATTTCTACATAATCTGTTTTCTATGTTGAACTCTCTTTCTTCTGCCATCTCAGCAACCAGTCTCAATACTTGCTTCTCTGCAGATCATTAAAATATTTGTTTCGCTTCATAACACATTTTTGATACATCTTCATGAAGTGCAATTCTTAGTTGTCATCAGAAATCCAACAACTTTCTTTTATAACAACAAACAACCATCACTGACCAGTGGCCACTGTTTTTATTTTCTAGCCGCTTATCAGGAGAACTTCCTTACCTGACATAGCGATAGCAACCAAAATGGACTTATTTTAACTCCCAATAACATTGAAAGTGATTTGTAATTCATGGCATCTATGCAAACAAACAGGAAGTCACAGCCACTGTTGCCAGGATGTTGGATAGTATTCAGTAATAGACTTGAGGGTTTATTCTATTTCTCTTCACATCCAGTACTTCTACTCGATCACACAGTGACTGATGTCCAACTAAGTTGGAAAATTCCTGTGAACCTAGTCCCATTTTCCCATTGACTTTCATTATTAAATTGAAAGCAGATTTTCTCCTGGTGGGAAGATTCTTTAGTAAGTCTGTTGCTTGGTGTAGTAGCTCAATGAGAAATTCTATCCCTTTAAATGAGTAAAGAGGAAAGCGGGAGAAAGAGGCATGATAGGAATGGTTAGCATCCTGTAAAAAGTGCTACAGTTAAAGAAAAGATAATGGTGGTTCTGAGGCACGTTCAGGCTTTTAGTTCCAGTGCAGTAAAATGTGAGCCTCAATAGAAAGGGAAACAGGCTTTAGTTCTGAAATCTCGAGTGTTCAAGCTGAATGATCAGTGTAGTGCAATGTGTTCAAGTTCTTTGAGTTACCGCGTTTCTAATGTGAGAGAAGAAACTAGCATGGAAGCTCTCCCAGTTGGGCTGATAGGATTGAGTGAGGGGTATCTGCGCTATGAAGCACAAGGACAAAGCTGAAGTACCCATCCCACTATACCAGCTAGAACGTCATTGTTACTTCACCTTCATTACCATCATTCAAAGATTGAAAGGTAAAGTGCAATGCATGAACTATGTAGACAGTAAGATGTGTGAATTGGACGCAATTCAGGGAGTAAAACCCTAAGTTGACATTTTGCTATTTGATTCCTATTGAATTAAAGGTGAAGCAATCTCCCTCTTTGATATTTTGTCTTTCTTGATGATTCCCATGTTGTCACAAAGCCACTTTAATCAGGAGCCATGTGTGAGATAGACACACACCCAGACACATTCTCCTTGTGATTCTGCACTGGCATCATTTAACCTTTTCAACATTGATTCACTCGACAAACAAGTATTGAACTCCTGTGTACATTTACTAAGTAGAATAAAATCCTGTATGCATGAGCAATATTTCCCTAAAAGAGTGTTTCTTAAGAAGAGATACTTCTCAGCTAAAAATACCCCACTTTCTGTCTTATCTCAAGCACTATCTTTCAACAGAAAATCGGAGGGAAAAATGATCTCTTTGAGATCAAAAGCCCCTGCTTCCTGTATTACAGCCTGCCTCACTTACCAGGAGTGAGTTGGCCCATCCTTTATGGAAAGAAAGTGCTTGATCAATAATTCCACTGTACAACCTCATTTGCAGGTCCTGAACTATCTTGATTTCAGGATGATTCAAGACTATACCTGTTGGACCATGCAAGACACAAGTAAGGAGCAAGTTCTATAGTACTGCAATACTTTGACTTACGGAGCTAACTTTCACTTTCATTCAACACTGTGCTGAGAGGCACCAATAGCTGTAATATGGAGTAGAGTTTTCCAGTGTTCAGTGCTAAGCTCATGAGTTAATTGTTATTGAACTTTAATGTAAAGAATCCATGATCAGAGCTCTTACCACACTGATCCGTTATGTGTATCTGCCACTTAGGAATTTGGAATAAGATGGACATAATAGGTGAGGTTTCTAAAATGCATTAGGTTGCTCTTATAACTGGATATTAAAATAATAACAATAATAAAAGAACGTGCATTTAGATTGTCTTGCGAGGAGTACAGCTTACTTAACCATTAACATCTGGTTTGGTCTTATAATTGCAAGGGGTAATTTTACAGATCACAGTTTATTTGTGTCAAAACATTAACAGCAAAAATAAGAGAAAGATGACTTTTTCAGTTAGACTATCATCTTACTTTTAAGGTATTCTTGAACAGAGCTAAATGTGTGTTGACAACTCCTTTTGAGCTGCTATTTCTTTGTATCAACACTGTAAAGTACCCATGCCACTCATAGTGGAACGCAACCACTATTTTGGTTCCATAGTGAAAAATATTTGATAAATAATAACTGCATCTCCTACTGAAGACACATTTACTGGATGCTCAGTGTTGTCTGTGATTTAAAATCCTTCCCTATATTTTGCACATTTATCATGGGAAAGGCCTGTGGTGAGATCAGAAGAGTTAGGAAAGCAAGAGATCTGGAATGCTCAGCAGAAAATTCTCACAGAGAAGACAGAGAGTTTATGCATGTGTTTGTTCTTTGTTTGATATAACATTCCACTATGGAGTAAAGGCTAACCTGAACTTACAAACTTCTTGTCTTATAGTATTGGCCATTTTTCCTCACAGTATTCTTTATTCCTAGGGAGGAAGCAATGGCAGGAAGAAGTATTTGCTTTAATTTTAGTGTATGACTTATTGTTTAAGAGAATATAGTAAGTCTATTTTGTTAAGGAAGAATTGATGGAACGCAGGACAATGGGAATATATTTCTTGACTCCTCACATCTGAGAAGATAAGAAAGCAAGGAGCAGGGGGAATGTTAATTTTCTACAAGCTTTCTCCAGTTCCCCCTTTTGTTCGTCAGTCCAGTAGCATAGCTATGTGATAAACTTGCCCAAATTATAAGTGATTCTTCCTTTCTTAGGTGAGGCTCTCTGGAAACACCCTCACAAGTAGTCATAGATGTGGATCTTCTAGTCGATCCTAATCCAGCTCTTTTCTTGTGAAGGTCAGCCATTCCAATGGTCCTCCTAAGTGTCAGAACCACAGATGTTGTCATTCTTTGAACACCACCAACACAACCATCTTATAAAGGTAGTTCCCTCTTCACATTGTGATTCTGTTCCACTACTGAAAATTGTGAAAGTCATAAGCAGTAAGTATAGACCTCATTTGTGATTTGGGATTTTGCTTCTTTTTTTTGGTTGCAGTTTGCAATGATGTTCCCTGCAGATAATGGACATCAGAATTGCATGGCTTAACAGTGTGATCATGAGCTCATGAGACCCATTAACCCAATACTCTGCCTGCCTGGTGTTCTGTTCCTGTTTTCCTGTGACTTTCAGCAGGTTATAACTTAAAATGCATTTTCCACCTATAATATCTTCAGGTTACAATGCGTCTTTGAATGCACAATTATTGATTTTATTAGAATATAAGATCAAAGATCTTCCTCTCATCTTTTGTAGTTATCTTGGCAGTATCAATCGCAATCAAACCTTATATTCATTCCATCAAAATATCTTCTGGTGTATTTAAGTTTGTAAATATTAATCACTTGATTGATTTATTAATTTTAATATGATGTTTTTCATTGGGATTCTATTATCAATGTTAGGTTACTAATGACTAAATAACCAGGACAGATTGTCTGTACTGGGAAAGATGGTTCAAGATTGTAAAGTACTTGTGTATTTTGATGTATAAACATGAATTCCATCAGACAAATATTTTCTCAGGGAATCTGATTACTATATCAGATGGGAGTCACAAAGCTTTGAGTTGATCAATAACAATTATCTGGGAAACTGAAATGTATTTTCAATAGTTTAACATTTCGCTTATACTGTAATTACAATATTCTAAAATTCTCAGTAAAACCTAATTTTTTTCTTTCAACAATTAGTTGAAATACAGACTCTTGTAGATGGGAAAGCATAGTAGCTAGTTGTATAGCAATGGAAAGCTCCTTGTCTGAGACATTTCTAAATGCATAATCATGAAAATGGTCTTGGTTAGACATACAACAAAGCCAAAAGTCAGAAGCATGAGGAAAAAGATAAGCCGAGAAGAAGTTGTTCTGACAGGTTTAGGAGGGAAATAGAGGGCGGGGTGGCAGAATGATCAGAATATATATGAATAAATGAACAACATGTATTATTACAAAGCAGTCACATGGCATGAGAACAATTCCTTTGTCATGCATGAAGTCTGAAAAGCAGGGTACTGCAGCACTTAGAGGAGACTTATACTGTGCTTCTTTTAGATCTGTCATATCAGAAACTTTGCTCTCTCCTAAGTTCTGTGTTCTGAGAGGTTAGAATTGAGTATAAAACAAGGAGCCAGAGGCAGCAACCTATGTGACTTATCATCCTAAGAATATGACTGTAAGTCCTCCAGCAAATGAAAGCAATGTTCTCTCTGTGTTGTCAATTTCTGTGTGGAAAGAAGTGGAACCTCCTGGAGATGCCAGGATTATGAAAATATGGATTTAGGAAATGTGCAGAATCTTCATGATATAGGTAATGCATTTTTAAATCAAACTGTGTTTTTTGAAAGGAATAATTTGATGCATGACATACAAAACTCAGATTTTTTTCTCATTTTCTTATAACTGTTATAATTCTAATCAAATCATACTCGACTAATGTTTAGTGCACTGCAGCTTAGAAAAATAAATAACGGATTGAAGTCATTTGAGTAATGTTAATCATACTGATTTTATGAAGTCTAAATTATTGGCCATTGAGAAATAGAGAGCTTGTTTAACATGTTATCAAGAATATATTTAGTAAATTAGTGCTTCAGTCACTGGAAAATAGTCTACTGAGTAAACTGGAGAGTTGGGAACTTCATTTAACCTGTGTTAGTGACCACACAGTTTAATTCTTTATCTTAACTGAATCATTTCTCTTGTCTTCAATAAATTCTGTGTCTATATGTGAACCAATACAATAGGCTATTGCAATTTAATTCAATGTGTGTTTTTAAGAGGTCAAATTGTGGAGATATAAAACCTGAAGATGGCTGTATAGATTGTATCTTCTTGATAAATTACTTAGGGGGAATTACATTTCAAACCAATTCTGTTTTCTCTAAATTGTATCTCATCTTTATAATAAGGGAAATACAAATGTATTAAGAAATATTTTCTAGAATAAACCTACTATGTATTGAACACTTATTATATACCAAAGTCTACATATTAAGCCAAGTTTTCTACACTCTCAAAGGTGAGGAAAGGAGAAGCTTGAGCAAGCACAGATTTTTGAAGCTCTCTTCAAGTCCTGACATGCCTACTTCAAAAACTCATCCTTTTCATTTTCCATAAATCACTTTTCCAAGAATTCAGTGCCTACAGTTTTTTTTTTAAATAAAAGCAATGCTTTCTTTATAATTCTGCAAGAAATCATGAAGGATAAACAATTTTCAATTCATATTGTTCTTTCATATATATGTATACCTAATTTTCACTTAACAGAAATAGAAAACCTATTCACAGTGTTGTTCAGAAATTTGTGCAATTTTAAGAGATAATTTAGACCTTAAAAGGCAAATTCAGCCACCATGGAGAATCCTGTGACTGTTATCTCCAACACTGTATATGTTTGGACACGTGTCTGCTTCATGTTTTTTTTTTGTATGTTGGCATGTGTATATACTCACAATACTGGTGGCATACTCATCTTTATAGAAGCTCTGAAATAGGACAGTCTGCTCAAATCTGTGACATTCCTTTGACAGGCAACTTTCTGGAATGTGTTCCAGTATGTTCAACCTGCGAGCTATTAAGATGATTGGAAATCACAAAGCATTTTTCCAGCCATATTTCTTTTTACACTTTAGAGCCATTCATTCTACACCTCTCCAAAGGATTCCAAAGAAAAACGGGGGGAATAATGAAACAAAAAATATATATATTTTAAAGCATGTCTGAAAAAGTTGAGAGAGTGCCCATTTCTGTGTACATAGCTTCCCCCAGTACCTTGCAGCAACATATTTCTCTTGATTCACTCCAGCTGGTGCTTTCTAATTTCTCCTCAGTGTCTTGGAATAGCTGTTTTCCTTGAAGCTAATCTCTCAGGCTTTGCAGATGCCTCTCTGGATTTGGGTTTCCTAAAGAAGGTATTTGTCCTTCTCAACCACGTGCTTCTTGCTGGTCTTCCTAGGCAAGTTATTAACTCTTGAACAAACGTGGATTTTCAGCTAACCTTTGAGTCAGGACGCTCCCACAGATCCATGTGGCCCATGCATTTAGGTAACCTTTGGGGGTGAGAAGGATGACATATTGGGGTGGATAAAATAGAATCCCTTTCTTTTATCATGCATGTGGGCACTAAATGAAATTGGCTTTTTGGCAGGACTCATAGCATGGGGACTGGTCACCTACACACCTTGTCTTTGAGCAGTGATAGCCATCTACTACTTTAGAGTGTGCGATCTTGCAATCAACCACTTAGATGCCAATTCAGTCAAGACAGACAGGACTCTTTTCGCAACTGTTCTTATCTTAGTCTTTGGGATCCTGTCTGAGGGGTTATCTCATCTTATCTTCAAGTACAGTTCAAACGGAATTTGCAGATAGTGAAGATTTTTGGAACAATATCTTAATTCAAACTTGATAGTGCAGGACTCAAAAGTTAAACATTCTTCCAGTTTCAACCCCCCCACTGTAAACTAATCTGACTAGGAGTGGCAGATGTTCCCCAACTCTCTTTTGTATTACCTTGGTTATATGATCTTAATTGATTTTGAGGTATAGATCTAGGGCCTGTGTATGTATTCATCTTATGTCATTTACAGGATTTAAAAATTTTTTTTCCAAGATAAGGTTTCTCTGTATAGCCCTGGCTGTCGTGGAACTCACTCTGTAGACCATGTTGGACTCAAACTCAGAAATCTGCCTGCCTCTGCCTCCCAAGTGCTGGGATCCACTACTGCCTGGAAATTTACAGGATTTTAATGGAGTGCCTTAGTACTGTTATATTTCTGGGAAGAGACACCAGGACTAAGGCAAGGCTTAAAAAGGAAAGAATTTAACTGGTGGTGTGCTTATAGTTTTAGAGGGTTATTCCATGATCATTATGGTGAGAACCAGACAGGCATGGTACTGGAGCAGTAGCTGAGAGCTTTTCATCTTGATTGCCAAGTTTCAGGCAAAGAGAATGAGAGACATTGACCCTGACATGGGCTTTTGAAACATCAAAGCCCACTCTAAGTGACACACCTCCTTCCCTCAAGGTCACACCTCCTAATTTTTCCCAAAAGAGTTTCACTGACAAATTGGAACATATAAAGTAACATACAACGTGACACAGAACACTAAGACAGTTAATGATAGACTACTCCAAGCAGTGATGCTCTAAGGTTATACTGCAGTTTAAGCTTTCCTATTGCATAAAGATCTTATATCCATTCGGATATAGTAGTGTAATGCATCACTCACATGTCTGTAGTCAAGTTGGAGTAAAACAAACTGTTCCATTGGTGTCATTGCAAAGTGTAGTTTGTAGACTAAATTAGAGCATGCAATGCTTGGTATCAATATTGACAATGCTGCTGCTTTGAGAATCTTTTAGGCATGCTCTTTTTAGTTTATTTGTAGTACAGTTTTGTAAAAGTACAACACAAAGCAGCATATCAGGTTGAAGTCTGGTACATCTTGCATTTCCTGTGTTTCATGGTTGTAAGAAAAGTTCATTTCAAATCCTGACTTCTGGACATGACATGTTTGTTGCATGCATCAATTCCCAGCATCTTGAGTTATGCACACAAGACATGCACAAGATTGAGCCAGTCAAAATTCTACCACAGGTCTGAGAGGGAGTCTACCATTATCACAAGAGATATGAGCAATTGCTGGTATGGAGGAAGGTAGAAACATTTTCCTTTGGGGATATAGCTACTGGTAGGTTATACATGGTTCAGTAGATAGTACCACATTCATGTGCATATGGTCTGCAATACTTGGATTTTGGAGCTTATTAATCTAAAAAATTAATAAAAAAGAAGGCATAATATTGGGTAAGAAATGGGATGGGGATGCTTGGATTTTTGACGAAATCTAGGTAATGGAGTATAAATGTGACAAATATGCATTCCTTATGTAAATATATAGAACTTCCAAAGCATAAAAAATATGTTGTTTTAAAAACAATCCATTTCAAATGAGTGACATACGTAGGCTTGTATAAGTATACTCTACCATGTTTCCATGACAAACCCAACAGACAATGTTTTTCTCCGGTATTATCATCATTGTTTATGTGATGAAAGTGGTAAATGACTGTGAAAAACACATAAATTCTCTTTATATTTATATGGCTATAAATAAGTATGTTTATTTTCCCTTTAATTTCAATATATGCATCTTATAGATCTCCTTCAATTAAGAACCCCCTTCTTTTTTTTCTCTCTTGGAAATGAGCAATCACAACTATTCCTGGCACATTGCTACAATTTCATTTTTAGGTATTGATATCACATCTTTGAAAATATAATGATTTCATGCATCTAACTTATTTCATACTTAAACCAAGTTAATTATTTAACTGCCAATACTATTTCTGTTTTAATAGAAAATATATGAAGGTGCTAATGATTTAGATGAAGTAAGAAGGTTAAAATAAGACAATAATAGCTGTATACTCTACATCTGCCTGAGATGCTCCCTCCCCCATGTGTTTAGGAAGAGGCAACTGAGAAGCATTTGAAAAAATTATATTTTCTGTTAACAGTATCTTAAATTTTGATTCTTAAAAATAACAGATTCTCTGATAATAAGAATTCAAGCATTGTACTAGGGCAACTCTCTGTTCCATTAACTCATTCCCTGCCCTCTCATGCTTCTCAGAACTCCTTGCACGAGTAATTGGGCACTCAGTCTAGAATCTCGACAGCACATGTTTCATACCTAGTATTGAATTATTTTAGCCTCACAGTGCCTGTTTGAAGCAATGAGCAGTGTTCTTCATGCCTCAATTGTTCTCATTTGTGGAAGCAAGGCTTACTGACCTGCTCTGAAATAACTCATGAGTAGTGAAGCTGGAAGGCAAACCATGGAATGTTCTGCCTGGTCTCAGAGCACATGTTCCTCCTTTAGATGCTCCGACTTAAGATTCCTGTCTGTTTTTATTGGCATATATTTTTCTTCTATAGGTTTTGGTGAATTTACTTTCTTTCTTTCTTTCTTTCTTTCTTTCTTTCTTTCTTTCTTTCTTTCTTTCTTTCTTTCTTATGAGCACAGTCCTCACTTATTGATCTCCCTGCCTTCTCCTAATTTTCCATATTATATTCAGAAACCTATATATGAACCCTGGTCCACAAGTCAACCTCTGGACTTCAGAAAATACTTTCTCATTAGCGTAAGTCCATTCATCGGCCATACTATAAAATTCAACCTGTACTGATTGTTCTGGAATCCTGTTAGATTTAGGTGTTGAAAAACAAAGTCCTTTTCCCAGTGATATATTTTGAAAGCCAACAGAATACAGTGAACATAGAACTTTTTTTTGAATGTCTCATATATCTGAAAAAAAAAAACAAAACAGTTCTGTAGATAGAGTTATTTTTTTCAGTATTCATGTGAGCATCCCTGGTTTAACTCAAGAGAAAATTGATCACTCGATCAAATATGTGCATTGTTTTGACAGGAAATTGATCTGCAAACGCTTATCCAGAATCTCAATCTAATCCAAAGGACAGGGAAATGTTCTGTGAATTGAACTCTGTCTTCCACAATTATTGAGGAAATAAATGCCTAAAAAATCCCTCTTGTTACCACTGTTTATGTTCACCTGTTTGTTCTTGGATTCAGCAGCCAAGTGTAAGTAGGCTTAGCAGGACACCCTGCTGGATATCAGTGACTAGAATTTGCCTGGCATAGAAAGACAGGGAAAATAATGCACGTCACTCTATTGGAAAAGGGAAATTTGGTAGAGGAACTAAGCAATTCATCACATTTACAGAGCTATGTGTTGTGAGTTGAGTAATAGGGGTTGGAGTTAGACTAGAGCCAGGGTCATGTGTCCCTGGGATTCTTGGGTTAAGAGATGAGCTAGGCCTTTTCCAAGCTCTGGTAGGAAATCACTCAAAGGCTGGTTCTATTACAAAGATTTCATAAATACTTTAGAATTACTCTGAAGACAGATCAGGGTGATAAGCACAAAAGCATCAAAGGCTAAAATTTATGTGATGACTTAGGGGATTCAGGGAAGAGAAGATACTTTGTTGGTCTGAGAACTGAGAATCAAGAGAGATGAGAAAACCTCAAAGGTTAGGGGTCCATTGAGGGAAGAGGGCAACTATCTTTACTTGATAATTTGAGAGTTAAGGGCCATTAGAATTTCAGAGTCTTGTCTTCGGGTAAGATATTACTTACCACTTATGTAGATAAAGGAATGAAAGTCTGTATCTATGGAAGGATAAAAAAATCCTGAGGAAGAGGGCAACCCCATAGGAAGACAATCATTCTCAACTAACCTCAACCCCTGAGATATCTCAGACATTGAGCCACCAACCAGGCAGCATAGAGGAGCTGGTCTCAGGCCACTGACTTACATATAGCAGAGGACTGCCTGTACTGACCTCAGTGGGAAAAGATGTGTGTAACCCTTGAGTGACTTGCAGCCCCAGGGAGTGGGGAGGCTTGGCCAGGGGAACATCTCTTTGGAGACAGTGGGAAGTAGGAATGGGATAAGGAACTGTGGGATGGGCGACCAAGAGGGGGTAATGGCTGGACTGTAAAAAATAAATCAGTTAAAGCTCTGCTTTCTTTATATTAATACTATATGCATATATATATATATATATATATATTACGTATTTATGTGAGAATATTAAGAACAATGCTGTGAATATGAGATTGGAGTTTTAGAGGCAAATTATGTATTCAAAGCATGTATTTGCATTATAGAGATTAAGATAGTATATAGTCTGTAGTTAAGGCTTTTGTTGCTATGCTGGAATAGCATGTCCAAAAGCAACTTAGGGAGGAAAGGGTTTATTTGAATTATGTTTCCATATCACAGTCCATCATCTAAGTAAGTAGGAGCAGGAACGCAAGCTGGGCAGGAAACAGGGGGCTAGAAATGAAGCAAAGTCCTAAAGGAATACTGCTTACTGACTTGGCATAGTTTGTACATACCCCAGGGCCACGTGCCTTGGGTTGATGCTACCTGGACAGGCTGGGCCTTTGTGCACCAATCACTAGTTTAAAAAAGCACTCCATACTTCACTCCAGGCCAGTTTTCTGGAAGCATTTCTCAACTGAGGTTCCCTTAACCTTAATGACTCCGACTTTTGCCATAAGACCAGATGGCCCAGTAAACGAAGGTATCTGAAAGGAGTGTCTCTCAACCAGCTGGTCTCAACCTTTCTAATGTGGTGAAACTTTAATACAGTTTGTCATGTTTTGCTGATTTCTACCCACAAAATTATGTTTGCTGCTACTTCATAATTGCAATTGTGCAACCGTTAAGGAATTGTAGGGTAAATATCCATATTTTCGGATGCTCTCAGGCTGCTCCTGTGAAAGGGTCAGTCAACACTCAAAAGTGTCACAATCCACAGTTTGAGAACTCCTGTCTGAAAGGGCCAGTGAAAGCAGAAAAGTTGAAGGAGGCATTGGACAGGGCTTGCGTACTTTGATTTCGTCACAGTAATCGGCAGAGAAGAATACGGGCATAAAATATACAAGAGAATGAAGAAGCAGACACTCTTCTTGGTTTCTCCTTTTTAAATTTTAATGATTTGTATCACTTTGGGTTATAGCATGGGCAATTGCAAGATACTCTGAAAAACATCTTAACTTCCCCGAATAAAGACAAAGAGCTATCAGCCACAATTCTAGGTCACCTCTCTGGAAATCTCACTGCATAACTGAGATCATCCTTCCAGTGTTTACAGGAATATAATAAAGATCAAAGATGGATTCAGTTTGTTTGTGCAGTTTTTCTTATGAGTTATGTATGATATAGCTATCCAAAAATAGTTTTGCATCATGAAATTACTATATATTCTTGTAGCAATTTTTAAAGAGATTAATTAGTGTTTTTTTTTTTTTAATGCAACAAGATTCCTACGTTTACACCAGATTTTTGGATCTTCTGTCTTTTCATACCATCATGATATGGCTGTTAATATGTGCTTATTGTCATTATTCTAATATTTCTTTTGTTATCAGGATCTCCGGCTCTTTAAATTTGGGCTTACAATTTTGAAAGAGAGAGACAAAGAAAGTGAAGAATCCACACAGAGTTCTGTTTTCTTCCCCCTTAGAAGGTGGTTTAGAGTTAGGTGTCATCACATTAGGCCCAAAGGCACTTCAGGGGATTCCAAATTCTATAAACTACTTGCACATAGGTGTACAAGGCCAGTTCTACCAGCAAGGTTGTAAATTCTGACCTTGCTTAGGAATGCACACACATATTCAGAAGCCAATCTTGGCAAGGAGTAAGATCATAACAGTGAAAAAATATTATATGGGCAAAGGAATTCTGAGTGTCTAATCCTGTGGTAACTCAAATGTTTGCAGATATGCAGCATTTGATATGAGAATATGTGTTAAGTGAAATGTTAGGTAGATGTATTGTTTTTGGTACTTCATTGTTTGCCAAAATCTAAAAACTGTAATCTAAAGACAAATAATTGTTTTCTTTTTCATCTTTTATTAGCTTGGTTTTGAAATTATGAATCCCAGGCCCGTCAGACTAAGTCTGTGGGCTCTGAAAAATGTTTCTTCAACACTGGGCACCTATATTTCTCATCAGTGCAGTGTGACATGTAACATTATTTGTCTGGAAATGGAAGATATCCAGTTAGTGACAGCTATTCACAAAAATGTTTTGCATCTTTCTACAAATTGCTAAGCCTTTAGCCTTTTCTGTAACTTAATATGTAGCAAGAGAGGCAGATCTATTTGCATAGCCGTCATTTTTACATTCTAGTAGGGCTTGGTATTTAGCTTTTGGTATCATAGTCAATTACAAATGATTTATTAGCTACTAAGAAGGTGCAGTATAAATAATAAACTTGAAGGTTATAGATAAATTATGTTTTTAATTGGAATGCTAATAAATTAAAATGTCATGTTATGAAATAAGTAGCTGGGTTCTCCAAACATCAGAGTAAACAGCTCTTGATGAAATTCTCTTCATGATGGCATCAATAAACTTTAGCAGCAGAACAAAACCCTCAGAGGGGGAAAACACAACATTTCCCCATCTTTAGACCTAATTTATTTTCAATTAAATATAATGTCTACTGCTATAATTTTTCATAAGTCTGGAATATCTAGACATATTTTGAAATAGATTATAATAAGACTTTCCCTCCCACTTTTCTTTTTTTGTATTCTAACTAACATAAAGAATCTACATTTTTCACAGACTCTCAATCCCTCACAAAATTATGTTATTTAATTCTAATTAGAAAGTTGTTTAAGAGTTGTGGAGAATATTAAGATTTTAAAATCCTTGCTATCCAAGAAAGATCACCCAAGTTTGAATTCCTTGAACCCAAGGATGAGCCAGCATCAACAACAGGCATCTAATATTAGCACTGGGGTGGTCTTGGGAAGACACAGATGTATCCCTGCCATTCATTGGCTAGTCAGTCTATCTTAATTGGTGAGTTCTAGGTTCAGTGAAAGATTCTGGTCCAAAAAATAAAATGGCAAATGATGGAAGAATGCTGATGTCTGGCCTTCACCATCATATGCATCCAGCATACACATACACATACACACACAGAGGTTTACAAACAGATACACACACAGCGCCACACACAGATAGAAACACACAGAGATGCACATACACAGACACACTCACACACACACACATTTAGTCTTTTTTGTTTTGTTTTGTTTGTTTGTTTGTTTTGTTTGTTTGTTTGTTTGATTTTTTTGGAGACAGGGTTTCTCTGTATAGCCCTGGCTGTCCTGAAACTCACTTTGTAGGCCAGGCTGGCCTCGAACTCCGAAATCCACCTGCCTCTGCCTCCCAAGTGCTGGGATTAAAGGCATGCGTCATCCCTGCCCAGTTTACACACATTTAGTCTTATAGCCATACAAAGATATTTATATTGTCCATGGAACGAAGCATATTTCCAGAGCTTCATCTTTCTAGACTGGGTCTTGTTATTTATATTAGGTTCTAAAAGATGTTTAAAGGGTTCAGTTTGACTGACAGAATCACATTTATGAGCTGAGAGATTGGACACCCAGAAGAAAGCAGGTAAGCACTAATCTGACAGGGGCCCTTTGTTGCAATCTTCATTGTCTTGGCTGGCTTTTTCTTGAAGGAATTTTTGTATAGTAAAACTAAATGTAATTATATTAATATTTCTTGAATGGGAACTGACTATCTAGCATGATGTTAGGCATTCCTGAACAGTATCTTCTTTATTATTCACAGAAAGCCCCTGGAAACATGAACTTACACCATCCCAATTTGAGATGAGTGGGTTGAGTAAGAGATCCTTGACAATCATTAAAGTTTACATAGCAAATAAAACTGGAAGCCAGATCCTTACAGCATATTGATTTGTGCTTAAATTTACTCTAGTCCTCGTCTTTTCCACTATGTTCTTTTGTTTTATTTGGTATCACCTGGAGGGGGAAGGCCGATTATGTTTGTATGTGTGGATTATGTTTATGGTACGTGAGCATGCATGTGTGGTGGGGTATAAGTACCAGAGAAAGGTGTTTGTGTCTGCCTTGTCACTTTTTTTTTATTTGCCCTAATCTTTCAAGGAAAGGTCTATAAGCAAGGCTGATTGCGATAGAGACCAAACAACCCCCAGTGATCTACTTGTGTATCACTCACAGAGCTGGGGTTACAGGTTCACGTGATCATGCCTAGCAAGATGAAAACTCAAATCCTTGTGATAATCCAGCAAGTGATCTTAGCTGCAGAGTCATATTCACCACCCCCTAATACCTTGCAGGTCCATGGCACCTCACTTGTATAATCTACACACCTACATATATTAGTAAGATTCTCAATCTCACAGGAAGAAAAGAAAACAGTCTCCATTCAGGCAGGAGATTGATACTTAACTATGAGAGATGAATAGTTCCCTTTTCAGAATGAATTGCTTTAGTTCTGAAACTACTAATAAGATCAAAGAAATCACATGCGCCATAAAAATGGGTGGCATTTGAGATGGCTGAGTAATTAATTCACTTCTCAATTGCATGTCCATAGTCATTGATGTTTCACTTACACCTGCTTCCGTAGGCACATAGAATGTAGATACTCAATAAAATCATTTTATACAGGAGATGGAGAATTAAAAAGCAACATTACATTATCTTGATGACTCAACATGAGATGCTGCAGTTCTCTGGGGGCATCAGTGAGATACTGGATTTTTACCATGTGTCTCTTTTAAAGCAATTTGGTTCCATTAAATTTAATAATATTTAGTACTTTAAGGGTATCATCTCCTTTCAAATGGAAACATTAACTGCTGTAATTAATCTTCCCAGCACTTCTCCAGGCTAAAAATATAAATAGAAATGGAGAAAGCAATTAGGAACAGGTGTGTCCTGGATAAAAGCATGAAGCACAATTGGATGTTTAGCCTCTGACTATGGACTCCTGGGTTTGCCTTCTGCCTGAGGAAGGCTTGTCCTTTAGGGAGGTGAACAGTTCAACTCACAGACATTAATGCTCATAATGAAGTCTGATTAATTTGGAGAAAATATCCAGATCTCTTTGCAGATATTCTTGATGTAAGGTTTACAGTTAGCTACAGTTTGAAAATAAACGACCTTCTTCCAAAATTAACACCTTGACTTACTGTGCATGTAATCCTGTGATAGGTGAGAACAGATGTAGAGATGTAAATAAACATCATATACATATACACACATATGTAACAACAATTATAGAAAAAATTCATAAATTTGAAAGACAAAGATGAACATATATTAGAGGGTTTATGTAGAGGAAAGGGGATCTTGGAATGATAATCTAAAAAAATATTAAAGAGGGGTGGAAGATAAAGGAGCAGAAAGGAAATAATAAGACAGATTATTTGGTCTCTAATTCTCCATTTACAGAAACATCCTAATTGATCTGTATCTCTCTCTGTCCCTCCTTCTTCTCCCCCTCCAACTGTTGTCCCCCTGTCTCTTTTTCTCCGTGTATAAATATTATTTACAGTAATTTCATTTACAACATCCCTCCATGAATGGTAATGTTAATTTACTTTTCCTACCTATTGCCTTTTAATGGCTCCCATACTGTAGCAAGAGTTATACTTTTGCCAAATAGCATTCTTTTGCCTTTTCATCACAACTCCTTGATTCCTAGAGGTCTGTAGACATATTTTAAAAGTTTGTATGGATAAACATATTAATTCCATATTCAGATTTCAGAGTCTAGACTCCTTGGCTGCATGCGCAAAAGCATTATCTCACAGAAGAATCATTCTGGTTGGTGTAACTTGGAACACCAGGGTTATTTTGATTTGCATTTTCTGATGATTAAGGATGTTGATCATTTTTAAGTGCTTCTCAGCCATTCAAAAATTCCTTATTTGACACGTCTATTTAGCTCTGTAACCCATTTTTTTAAATTGGGTTATTTGGGGTTTTTTTGGAGTCTAACTTCTTGAGTTCTTTGTATATTTGGATATTGGCCCTCTATCAGATGTAGAGTTAGTGAAGATCTTTTACAAATCTGTAGATGTCCGTTTTGTTCTATTGACAGGGTCCTTTGCCTTACAGAAGCTTTTCATTTTCATAAGACCCCATTTGTCAGTTGTTGATTTTAGAGCCTGAGCCATTAGTGTTCTGTTCAGGAAAACTTCCCCTGTACCAATGTGTTTGAGGCTGTTTCCACTTTCTCTTTTAATAGATTCCATGTATCTGGTTTTCTGTAGAGGTCCATGATCCACTTGGATTTGAACTTTGTACAAGGAAATATGTAAGGATCAATTTGCATTCTTCTCCATAAAGACAGCCAGTTAGGTCTTGTTGAAAAAAATAAACAAAAACAAACAAAAAAAAAACCAAAAAACAAAAAAAAAAAACAAACAAAAAAAGAAACTTCTGAAGCAAAACAATCCTGAGGTTCATAAAATGTTCCCAAATTAGCATTTGATTTACTATTTATCTAGAGACATATCTAGGCCATAAAAATAATCAGAAAATTAACACCCTAGGAAATATCAATCAGTTTTTGTCTGAATAATAAGCTGTATTATATATGTTTCCCTGCATCCCCATCAACAAATACCACTTGTCCAGCAAGTAAAGCCTTCTCCCTTTGTGTGCTTCTCTTCATTGAGGATCTGACAAGTAGCAATCTACTCATGTTTGGCACATGTGTTATTTTCTACCACTTCAAGCGATTTTTCCTGTGCTCTAGCCATATGAATCCTCCCAAATTGGGCCATCGAAAGTCTAATTTATCTTCCATGTTTTTTCATAAGCCAGCGATGTTTGGTCAGTACTATTCACTGGCCTTTGGTGTGAGAATTAAAATGGACAATAATACAAGCCCTGCACTCCATGTTCTTCAGCAGTGTTAGCTTCCAATAAGTGATGGCTCTTGTCATTGTTTCTGTTTTTAGAGATTTTCATGAGTTCTCCCCAAATTACTTGCTTTTATTTACCAGAAATATTTCTGAGTCCATCTCTTCTCTGCTTATTAGGGAAATCCAAAGAAAGACTTTGTGTAACTTGAGTATTTGCTATGTTTTTAAAAATATGTATTATCATATTCAATAGTAGAACTTCTAAGTATAGTGATCATTCCATTTTACAGGTAAAGAAATTGAGTCCTTAGTATGTGACATAGCATGGTATTTGATATGATGAGATTCAGAATCTTTATCACACTTCCTCTGTTACATATTTAAGGTCTCACTCTCAAGCTTGTTGACTTTGAATCCATCGCAAACAGTACATCCTTCAGAAAGCTAGTGACCAACTTTCTGCAGTGTATATATGCATTCAGTAAATGGACCTATGCTGGAATACAGCATTTTTTGCTTTTTTTTATTCAAAGGTTGTCTTGAGAAGCTTATAGATCACTGGAGGACCACACATATAGTTAATTTTTTTAGGTGTCCCTAACACATAGTAAGTTGTCTGATGGATACTAAATGCTGAAAAGATGCTAATCATTGAAAAAAGGAGAAAATTGAGTAGTGAATGCATGAGTTATAAACCCAGAAGAAATTAAAATTGTCATGGAAACAAGAGGTTTATTCTCTCCTATTCAACTAAAGAAAGATATGTAACCATGAGTTTTTGGTTGATGGTAAGAGAGAATAGGAAACTCAATTGAATGTCTCTATCCTCATACTGCATTTTTGAAGTCCTGGACATCTAGATAAGTAATTGTTGCGTTATGTTACTACTATTTCTCATTACCAAATTCCTCCACTTAGAATTTACTTACATAAACCCAATTTATATCTAAATGGAAATGTAATGGAATATATGATGGCTTATTTTTTAGTTATACATCATATGAAAACATCTTAAGTTCTCCTGATGCATTCCAAATAGGATCAGTGTATCCTGCTTTTGCATTAATCAGGCTAGTTTAAAACAAAGAGGCTGAAAATGCTTGACTTTTGACTCTTCCAAAGTTCTCTTGCAGAATATTGGAGCCTTCTAATCAGGAATGCAATCTAATGTCTAAGCTATGTGAAATACCTTCTCCTTTCTCATATAGAGTAGAATTCGCTGTATCTTTGTAAGAAACCCAAAGGATGACCAAAACTGACATTAATGTTACAGATCTTTCCCTGGTATTTCCAGTAAGCAATCCTCTCTGCCGTCTCACTTCTGTTTATTTTGGGCTCTGCAATAAATTGAGCCTTAGAGTCCTTGCTTGCAGTTGGTACTATTGTACTAAAACCAAAAGCTCACAGTTTTACCCCTGCAAAGTTTTGCGTGACAATCAGACCTGAATTTGCTGATGATTTTAGAGCCTATGACTGCCAGATAAATCTCTTAAGTCTCTCATGAATACCAGCAGCATAGTAAATTTTGTGCTCAGTGCCAAGGATCTAGTGACCTTGGGAAAAATGTCATGGGTTGAACTATGTATTTGGACAGGGACAGAATCTTGGAAGTCACTCATATTAGGCAAATGCCTTCAATTTCTTTCGACTAAACTGTTGCTAAGAATTGGATAGTTACCTTTCGTGTTCCCTAATTTGACTTTTTGTTTTCCTATTTGAAATCTGTAATGAGATAACTAAATTATTTAAGGTAAAATAAATAGTGTACGGGTCAAATAAAGTGGGGGAATCTTGCAGTTCCTACTTGAAATATGTGCTTCCCCAATAGTAACATGAAACCTCTTTATGCTAGCCCTCAGTTTACTTAATAATATAGAATTTACCATTGCTCAGAGAATATTGGAAACTCTTTGCAGTAAGTGAGGTTTAGCTTGAAGGAAGGCTGCATGGATACAAGTGAATTTGCGTAAAGTCCTAAGAAACTCAGAGAGAGACCATTCATAGAACTCTCTGCCGATCATGAAGGACATGGTCAATTTTGTCAATTCACATGTTACTTTGTTAGTTTGTGTAAGCTACCAATACTAGGCAATAAATTTATACATGTGGCAGTCAATTTCTCCAATACCCTAGGGGATCTGTGATAATGAAATACATGTGACCACAACAATCACATTTTTAAAAAAGGGTAATTTTCCTTCCTTTCCAGAGAAACACAAATCTGTATGTCTTTAGATCATTTTAAAACAAAATATAAGACGAAGTAGCCACATACAAATATCTAAAAACAAAACCACTGTTATATAATTTGCTAACATTATTATGTTACTTTCATTGTTAGCATATATTAGATTGGGGATGTTCTGAGCTAAATATTAAAACATGGGTTAGGAATTCTAAAAAAGTGAATGAGAACAAATATTCAAATCCAAGTTTTGCAAACTTGTGGAAAGTTCACCATTGTACTACTAAGGTCAGGAAAACCATTTTAAAAATGTTTGCCTAGTAGGTGATTGAATTGAGTAACACACATAAAATATGATAGTATAGTGACTTGCTTTTAAAATTTGTCCTTTATAATAACTTTTAAGAACTTCTGGAATCAATTTAATATTACATATGCTGTTTATATTTTTACCCAGTATTTAATAAATTATTTGACTATTCTTGCTGTGGTAGTGCTATGTAATAGAGGTAAAAATATTATCTAAAGCAAAAGATGTGTCTTGTGTGCCATATAAAAGTAGTAACAGACAACTTATACTTGAACATGAATAGTTTGTAGTAGTTCTCCTCTCCAATACTAACATTAAGCCTTCTTTTAATGTTGGCCAATAACTCCTCCTAAATATTGAAGATGATAGCCTCAATACTGCCTGAGAGCTATTTAGAAATGCAGAATGACAGCTGGAACCTGTATCCAATGAATCAAATCTGTGTTTTTGTAAGATTCCAAGGGGACGATTATATATGGAAGTTTAGAAGGACTAGACTAATGATTTTTATTTTCTTTCCCTAAACAATGTCAGACTGTTTAGTTTCTGGGAGTTCTTTTGTAGAATTTGAATAATTTTAACGTGGACCATAGAATCCATATTCATTGAGAGTATGAGGTAATGCAGACTTAATAACCATTATGGTCTAATGTTTAGAATTACAGAAATCATAAAAAGAAACAAGTAATGGGACCCGAGCAATAAGTCTGAACACATTTCCAAACATGTTTATGCTACTCTGACCAATATCGCTAGGTCATTGTCTAGAAGTGAATCTTTACCCTATCCTACATATCGAATCACATGGCTCAGGATTAATTTTTTTCAGAGCAATCATGCATTCCTCTTTGGCACGCATTTCCTTGGTATGGAAAATTTGACTATTCCAAATATATTTTCAAAACATAGAAATCCAGAATTATGGATTGATTTTTTTACATTTATTTGCCTATTTTGTGTGTATAAATACTGTGCACATGTGTATATGTTTTCATGCAATTATGGAGTTCAAAGAAGAGCTGGTAGCAGGTTTTTTTTAACCACATGAACTCTGAGGTTTGAACTCAGGTTGCAAGATTTGAGGGCAAGCACATTTACACATTTAATCATCTTGGCATTTTTTATTTAATCATACACCTTTGAGCATTACTTTGAATAAATCACATAGTGATAAAAAAAAAAAAGCTGACCATATATTGTACCATGAAGACATGTGGTGTTGTTTCCCTATTTCTACTACATGTAATTTCTGATAGATATGTGGCCAGGTGAAAATGTATAACTATCTTTTTCACAAAAGTTCTGGCACCACACATGTAATAGCATTTCTGTGTTAAGAGCATAGTTGGGAATATATTTGTTCAATTTTTATGGCTGTGACCGACTGAAAATTATGCCTTGTAAACTTCTTGATGGAACCAAGTGTTCTGCATCAAAATCCCTACTAGAAAAAGATTGAGAATCCAAACAACAATAAAAAGTGTCAGAGTAGTGTGGGGAGAGCCTAGTTCAGAGGATAGGACACTCACCAAGCATCCAGAGACTGGGCGATTATCAATGGCTGTTTACACATACCCTCATTATTTCCACTGTTTCCTTTTAAGTGAGTTGTTATGAGCATATATTTAGACCTCACAGTTTCAAACTCATAGAATCAATCACACAGAAAATCCTAGAGGATTTGCTCTTGTCTTTGATATGACCATCAGGCAACTTGTTTATTATGATGATGTGGTTCAATGTGCCTGTAGCTCCTCAAGCCCAGTTTGAAGCACATAAGGCTTTTGTGAAATCTTACAGGTTTTTTTAAGCTACTCAAGCTAAGTAATAATGAAGAATAATAAAAAAACGAATTCCATTCATGATGACACTAAGATCTCTTTATGTGCTACAATCCAGTACCAAGAGACTACCCACTCTCGCCCTTTTAAAAAGCAAGACAAAACTTGGCTAAACCTTAATATGGTTCATGAGAAAAATCACAATACAAGATAGCATACTTATGGTAGATGCTATTGTACATCTGCACTCTATCTTATAGAACTGAAAACCAACAAAAAATGTCTGCTTTTGTGGAACAAAATGTTCACATGGTTTTGAACACACATTCTTGGCCCAATGCAAGGGCATCAAAGGATTTGTGAATGACAATTCAGAATTTCAAAGTTCAATGCAATATTATAAACCTATTGTCTTTTGGGCATGAAAGAAATATTAGGTTCAGATATTTTTCAAGAATGCATTGAGAAATAGGCTGACTCATTTTAGTGTAAGCAAAAGTCACTGGTTTCATGTGTTGGTAACAACTCATTACATTGTCTTCGTAAATTGAGTTGAGTTATTTAGATTGAATTACATCTAAAATTACTTATTTCTGAATAATAAAAATCATATTACTCTTGGGGCTTGAGATATGGCTCAGCAGTTAAGAGCACTGACTGTTCTTCTGAAGGTCCTGCGTTCAAATCCCAGCAACTACATGATAGCTCATAACCATCTGTAACAAGATCTAATGCCCTCTTTTTGAGTGTCTGAAGTTAGCTCCAGTGGACTTACATATAATAAATAAATAAATCTTTAAAAATAATATTTGTCATTTAGAAAACTATATGGGTATCTAGGTATCTACATACATATGTGTCTATATGGATTTTATAATTATACATAGAAAATTATTGGGCTGTGGAAGCACATCGACATTGGTATTCATATTTTTCCTTAAATATTTCCCTTGCTCTTAGCATTGGCTCAATATAAATCTAAGTAAGTAGTTTTTTTTCTCTTCAAACAGATAATTGTAATCACCATAGTGATTACAAACTAATTATCAACTTTTTGTTTCAATGCAGACTCTGGTATATATTTATAACACAACATAATAATAGAAGGAAAACCTTGGTAAATACTAAACTGGATTTTGCTTATAAAATTTTACTATGAGCCGAGCAATGTACATGCTGTAAAATATACATGAGTATCAATCTACTCATTAATTGGGGGGATTCTCTCTCATTAGTAAAGACAAATTTTAATTTTGAGGTAAATTTGGAGATTAATTGGACATCTCTACATAGAATACTCACCATAACAGTTTTCTTTCCATGAATATCTATCTGGTATGGGAAACAGGACTTTTCTGAGATAGTCAAGAATAACTACACCACAATTACAGATTGATGTGGTAGAGCCACCTGTTTAAGGGTACACACAAGTTTTGGGCTCAGAGTGGCTTTGTTGATACAAAGCTAGCAGAGATCTGACTATAGAGCCTCCAGAACACTTGCATCATGGAGGAAACATATCTGAAAATAGGAGATCAAGCAGTGGAGGAGGAAGTGTGCATGAAGAGGGATAAGGGTGCCTTTATAACAGCTCATTCCAGTAAAGACTATATTGTAGTACCAGAGAAATACTTTAATCCTCAATAATATAATACTTTATGCTCAGTATACCTTTTAAAGATTCCTCAGCCTCTGTGCTTCCATATGGAGAATCATGCTTCTAAGACATGAAACTTTAGGGAACAGACCCCATGCAAAGCAAGCACTCTTATTTCTTGTGGAGGTTAATTTTATAAACTATCAGGTGCTGCCCTATGTTCACTGTGTCAATACTCTAGACAACTTACAAACACAGAGAGAAGGAAAAGTTTAAAGAGGGGGCTAATACACCAAAGTTAGATTCCAAACACCTGCAAAAAACTTCTTTTTGTCCTTTTATTTTACTTGTTTACACTGTGTGTGTGTGTGCATGTGCGTGTGAGCCTGGGTGATTTTATGCATGTTCTGTGGTGCACATGTAAAGTCACATGTCTGTATGCTGCTGTCCATGCTCTTCCAATGCCTTGTGGCTTCTAGGAATTGTACCTCTGCCTTCATGTTTGAAGGAAGGGAAGATCTTTTGCCTGCTGAACCATCTCACCAACCCTAAAGCAGTTTTTACATAACTAACTTACATACTGTCTCTACAAATAGTGCTCATTTTACTTTCTTGTGAACGAATCTAAACCATTTCTACTGAGTGGCAGAGGAAAGTGTTTAATTACTTCATTCACTGCTGTGACCAAACACGCAAATAAGAAGCATCTTAGGGGAGGAGTGGCTTACTTTGGGTCACGGTTTTAACACATAACAAATGATGATGCAGACATCATCAATCACAGTGAAAGTGGCTCCCACTCTTATCTGTCAGCAAGAACTGAAGGCTGCTTATTCATAATCTGTATAGCTAGAAGTAGTCATGGGAAAGAATGGAGGTCCAGGATATATACATAAAGAATTGATTCCAGTGACCAACTGTAACCCTCTAAAACAGTGCTACAAACTTAGGATCCACTATTGGAAACACCTGAATATATGGGGGCATCTCATGATAAAATCGCAACAATTAGTATCTGAATGTGACATCACTTACTACCTGAATGTTCTGTTTTCATTTTATTATAGTTGGACAAAAGGTAGGACACAGTGGATGAGAGGAAAAAAAAAACACAGGGATAAAATCAGCTATCAAAGACAATCAAGAAAGATGGAAATTCTGTTTTCTTGAATTTTGTCTGAGAATTGATCAGGTATATCTCTGAAAAAGATAAGTAGATAAGTAGACCATGTGTAATGCAGAAACATAAAATACATGTGACAGGCCTGCCATTGAGCAATTTCCAAATAATTGTCATATTTCCATTGCATGTTAGGAATGGAACTTACTAAAGTTAAAATGTATTTTTAAAGTAATCCCTCATAAAATTAAGTATAGGACTTCAAAAGTTAATCAGAGTTGAGAGCAAAATCTGAAGATGAAATATAACCACAGGACAAAAAAAATGACATGGTAATTTTAGCTAATGTAAAACTAAGCTATAACTCATTTACTCCTGGTGAGAAAAAATCTTTTGAATCTCATTCATGAGTTTGTAGTTTGAAGAATGAATCTGATTGTTTGTATACATCAGAGAACATGTGTAATAAAGGAAACCAGTTCATTCTAAGAACTTTGGGTTACTGACTCAGGGTTGGGAATTGCTGTCTTCACCTAAGTGTTTTCTCTTTGCCACATAATGACCAGCATCCTCAGCTCTAGCTCTGTAATATCACAGCGAGGTGTCTCATAGGACTTCTCATTTCCAGCCTTCCTTAATGTAGGTCACAAAAGATGCAACTATTGTGTGCCAAGTGCACTTCAGTGTAACTAACTGTACTGAAGGGAAAACCCATTATGTAAATGGTATTGAATGGAACCCCCATGTCTTTTGTAACACAGGAATAGGTATTGCAGGATTTAGAAAGATGATTCCCATATATTTCTAAGTAGCCGAAACTTGCTGTATGCAACATTTTCAAATAACATTCTTAAGAGTGGTTAGAAAGAAATGGAATCTTTGATATCCCAGACCACATTAACCCTCTGGCCCCCCATGTTCCATTTCCAAAATTATCAATACAGCCTTTCCCACTAACATGGAAAATTGAGCATACTTTGAACATAGATTTGCTGCTAAAGTGTCATTTGACGAAAATTAGACTTTGTTTATGATATACATGATGAAGTAAAGCTAGTTTTTAGTAGAGAAGTAAGGAATGTAGTAAATTTTATGTGAAATTATTAACCACATGTTTATATTTAACATATATGTCTGCTGTCTATCTCTTTACCTATCTGCCATCTATCATATTTCTCTAAAAGTATCTTTAGCATCATAACATATATGTACATATGCTATCACCTATGAAGTATTAATTAAAATATAAACTATTAAAATAATAATATTATTATTTAAATTTTATTTTGTGAATCAAGATCTATAACTCCCCCATGTGATATGTTTATATCTAATATGTCTACAATTGTCACAGATATACTTCTTATTGTAAGTTTCTTGGTAGCTTTAAGCTACTATGCTTTTGAAATGAAAACACTCCAGCAAAGATATCTATATCTATATCTATATCTATATCTATATCTATATCTATATCTATATCTATATCTATATCTATCTCCATACACACACACACACACACATATATATATATATATATGGAGAGAGAGAGAAAGAGAGAGAGAGAGATCAAAGGTTGTATGGTGTTTCAGTCACAGCCTTGGATGTGTTTGAAGAATGAATGACTTTAAACTTACACTGTAATAATTGGTGCTTTCAAATTACATGGCAAGTAAATCAAGGCCAAAAGTGAGCAGTGTGGCAAGAAAGGAATGTGAATGATCTCTAAGGCTAAGTGTTAGAGTCTTCAGATCATAAGCACCAGCTCATGCTTTGCCTTCTAATGTGTCTGTTGTCTTTTACTCTTTATTCTTGAAATTGTCACGGAAGATAAATGGCAGAGTTCAATGGTGGTAATTAGACACTTCAAACAAAAAAGTTCAAAACATCTTAAGTGAGACCTTTTGTTGCCAGCTTTTCCTCCCAAATGCCATGTTAACTCAGTATGTGCTAGATTTCTGTCTTCAGTGCTACATCAAATTGCCATTTCTGTTCAAAAAATCTGTGTAGACTCCCAAAAACAAAACAAAAAACAGAGCTTACTAAATAAAGATTATGAACTGTCTATTAATTCTCCTTAGCGAGTATCTTCCATTCTTGCTATCCCTGTTCACAGATAACAGTTCTTTAAATGCTGGGTCATCAGTGGGCATATGCTCCACCTGTCAGTTGTCACAGAAAAACCCAGGGCATAAAAGCAGACACTGACCACCTAATGGTTTTCATCTGTTTGGGAAATTCAAGACATGGTCCTTTGGAAGAAACAGCTCACAAGGACATGGATCAAGATGCCAATTTGGAAGATGTTACAAAGACAGAAAACAAAACTCTGTATAAATAAACCTGAAAGCTTGAAGGTTGAGAGGCCTTAGAGGTGAATGGGCTGCTATAAGTCACAGTTAGGGCTATCTATTCTTCTACATTTTGTGCAGGGTAACCAGTGAAAATTAGGGCCAATCTTCAATAAATGTTCACTGTGGCTCCTTCTTTTAGTATTTAAGTCATAGATTTCTTTCCTCCTATCTCTGCCCATACCTCCCAGATGAAATTAAAAGCATGTGCGCAACCTCTTCACATATATTTAATGCACTAATTGAGGACTTGAAGTCAGACCCTAATGTGTATGCAGCATGTGATCCTTCCCAAGTAGCCATCTACCCAGCTACAAACTTTTCCTTTTGCCACCCCTCTCCCTTTCCCTCCTTCCACCACCTCTCGCTCTCTCCTGTGTGTGTGTGTGTATATACATATGTGTATGTGTACAATGGGTACATATGCATGCATCCACATGTTTGTGGATGCCTGAAGTAGATGTTAGGAATCCATCTTTGGTCTATTTAATTGAATGAGACAGGGTCTTCCATTAATACCCTTTTAATATGGATTCCAGCTCTCTACTATGGCTAATATTCCTTGCCAGGTTCTTCTGGGAACTTCTCTATCCTCCCAGAGTAAAATTATAGGCAGCCATGATACCCTCCTAACATTAAGTGAATTCTAGGTCTCTAAACTCTGAGTCATCATGCTTGTCTGGTAACTGTTTTAACCTCTGAGTGATTTCCCCATCACACATTCCCACCATTAAGGTAAATATGCACATGGACATCCACAGCCATATATGCATCCTCTGCAGAGCTCAGATAAAAGCTCCAAGGCTCTGCTGCTTGTTACCTGCAAGTTCCCTCAAATAAGGCAAGTCACTCAATAGCAGCATGTCTTGTTTCTCTTCTAAAACATAAAAATAATAAAAAGATATGATGTTATTGCAACAATGAAGTCAAGCATGTCAAATTATATGCTCATGCCTAGTACATCCCAGGTGTAGGTAGCTCCCAGTCTTTTTCATATTTGACTTTTTCTGTTTTAAATTACCTTACCATCTTCTGACTGGATACTGGTAGGAGTCATCTTTGATATAACACTATAGGTTTTTTGCTGCTGTATTTTTATAACCAAATAAAGGTAAGTCAAATAACTTGTGGGATGAATGGCTGCTTATTATCAGTCTTTTTGGTTTCTTTAAATATTAATTAAAACATAAATACGTCATTTCCCTCTTCCATTTATTCCCTTCAGCAGATACTTCCTTTACTTGTTCCAACCCCTCCCACTGCCTCTCAAATTCATGACCTCTTTTTTTTTATTCTTAGTGTTATATATATATTCATAAATGTACAAATACAACCTACTGGGCCTATTTAGTATTGCTTGTATGTATATGATTTTTGGAGGGATTATTTTGTATTGGATAAACAGATAAAGCAAGGATTCTCAACTTTCCTTACCATATGACACTTTAATAGAGTTCCTAATGTTGTGGTGACCTCCCCCCATTATAAAATTAATTTTTTTGCTACTTCAAACAGTAATTTTGCTAGTTAGGAGTCACAAGGTAAGTATCTGTGCTTTCCCTTGGTATTAGGTGAGGCCTTTGAATGGGTCATTCAACCAGCAGGGGGACTGAGTTACAAGTTTAGAAACACTGAATTTGGGTGTCCATCCCTTGGGAGATAACTTCTCCATTTCCCAGAATTTATTAGTTACCTGTAATTCTTTGTCTTGAGGTGGAACCCCATGATATTCCCCCTTTCTGCCTTAGATTTCCAGTTGATATTTTCATTGTTCAGGTCTCACTTAGTTTGTTATACGGTTAATGTGTCAAGATTGTAGATGTTCTATCATTCTAGAAGACATATTCTCATAGTAGATTTCTTGGTCCCCTTTCTCCTAATATTGCATACCCTATATTTCCTAAAAGAAACAATATTTTTCTGCTTAAGTAGAAGAGAAACTATAGTTCAATTTTGAATTCCATGATTTCTTGAGTTTTTGAAATGTACAATAAATAGAACACATTTATTTTCTAATTAGTTCAAATGAAGGAAAAAATGACTAGTAGAATGTACACTGTAGTTTCTATGAACATCTTCAAAAGCACATTTCTAACAAATAAATGACTATTCTCCAAATGATAACTGTTTTTACTGAAATGGGAGCTTTGTGGTTTTGCGATACTCACTATGGTCCGTACTGATATATTACTCCATTGAGATCGATCTGTGACTTGTGGTAAGCAGAGCTCCTGTCCACCCTGACTTCCATTAGCTTCTTAGTTCCCTGTTAAAGTAACCACATCAGAGCAACACAAACCACTTTGCTCTTTTCATTGCATTTAGTCTTTTAAATTGATCAGCCCGACCATGTCTGATAGCCATTTGGCAGTGTTGCCACCCCTCGGTCTCACCTACTTTAATTGGACAATGGCAGTTTTCAATTAGCTGCAGTCCCAGCTCCTCAGACTGCCTCTACAATTTCTCTCACACACATACTGTAATTAGCGTGTACCTCAATGTGTGAGACTGTAAACATATGCTATATATTTGAATAAGAGTGCTGTCAACACTTTATTTTAGAAGTGTATTAATTATGACTGAATAATATTGTAAATGCTAATGCAGAGCAGTACCCTCTCCTTGGCTAATATTTACACGACTCTCTGCTGTGCCTCCCTCTCAAAACAACAAATTTTGCAATAAAGAACATCTAGCAACTTTATGAAAATTGTGTTTTACAAATAATCCTCTTTAGGATGACTAACAGCTCTTTATTTAAATTGTTTTTTTGGCAAAAGCAGCAGAGATGTTAAAATATGGAATTAACATTGCAGCAACTAACAGAATGGCGTGTCTGTTTAGAAAGTTGGTTAGTTTAAATGTTTTAGTGTTATATTTTTCCTCAAAACAAATATCCATTTACCTGGATTATATTGCTCCATCAAGCTCTAAAGTCATACATATGTATGAGTGTGATTTTTGAGTATCATACTCTTTAACTTTCACAAAAGCTTATGATGCCAGTCTAGCAAGTTAACTGTGTTCAGTAACATCCAGTAGTGAATGTAGAGGCCAACGGTGGAGAAGAAACTTCTTTTTCCAGTATCCCAGGGTCCTATGCATCTGGACACATAAATATATAGGTTATTTGGTCTAACAATTATAAGAATGTGAATCTGTTATAACCTGTAGCAAGATAATACAAACATAATTCAGAATGCTAAACTTAATAGTAGAAATTTCATAAATGAATGTTGACTGAATAGAGCATCCCTAAAATAAAGTTTGGAACCTAAAGTTCCCCACCAGAAATATTTTGAATCATTTAATAATATTATATAATCATTTAATAATGTTTTCATCTATCAACTAAAATAAGCCCATTTCAAATATTTGAAGATATTTGAGGATGCTCATTTTCAAATTATTAGTTCCTAGAATAACAACATTAGTGTACCCTGAAAATTTCAAAGAACTGTGATCTCGGCTTCATATCCAAAGTCAGTGGGAGGACACAATAAACTGCCTCTGAAGGAGATTCTATTACTGATGATCATACCATTTGGTACATGTATTACAAATAGTGTTTATGCATTTTCTCGTACCATTCATTCTCCCAGAATAATATGATTCCTTCGGGTGGACTTTACCTATGACTTACATGAGTCAAGTAGCATCTCAGAAGAATTCTTGGATATGCAAATCATTATTAAATTTCCCCCAAATGAAGGTGTTTGGAAAAGGGAGGTGAATAGATATGTTCTAGGCTATGTATTTGACATATTTTGTTTTATTAATACAAAGCTTTAAAGCAAGATTGGTTTATTGTAAAACTGAATGGCTTACCTATTCTTATGCATTGAAAATCTGGACTCAGATATTGTAACTCCAGCAGTTTCCTTTTCCTCTAATCACTGTTATTATTAAGAAAAATGATGATCAGTGAATCTGATGCCAAATGTTCCAGAAGTGCTCTTTATTAACAAACCTCTTGGAATATCTTCATATTGGTAGAAAGGACAAGTTATTTGGAATGGAAAGTCCAAGTCATAAGTTTTAAGACTCTTTCTAGACATCAGTGAATCAGTGCTCTCTCACAAACCAACATCAGCATTCTAAGAAATGATCATATGAAACAACACATCAGAATGTTTTATAAAAGTTAAAGATCATATGTGAAGGAGATTCCTGCAGAATTGTGAAACCTTGGACACTTGCTTTTGCTCATTAAAAAGTTTGTTATTACTTCCAAATGAGTGACTGGGATAGGAGACAGTGTATTTTTCCAAATTATGATAATTTATACATGATGTGTAAATCAAAGAGCTTAAAATGATGCTTAGAACATGGACTTTAATAGGGATTATTTTTCTTGTGAATGAATATGTGATTCTTTTGCTTCTGGACAAAGATCCTGGTTACAGACATTAATCATAACCCATCAAAATGCAGATTTCCTTACCACAGAAAAATAATGGAAAACATGTCATGACAACTACAGTCTATTTCATCAAGAAGGCAGTATAATTTTATTTATACAAAGTATTCCTTATATGAACATTGCTTGTATGGACTTTATAGATAAAAGTTGAAGACAATGTTGTTTAAAAACAACAAAATGAGATAAAAAGTATGAAATTTTTTTATTAAATACCATCTCTATTGTAGTGCAATTATTTTTATAACTTTTTATATAAAAAATTAACTGGTAGTTTGCATCTGAGAGTGATGTATTTTGGTTTTTTTTTATAAATGCTTGCTTTCCTAGGATACTTCTATGTCTCAAAATTTAATTTATTTTATATGAATGTAATACCACTAAAGACAATTACTGTATACCACATATGCAGAGAAAATTTTATAGGGATGTGTACTCTTTATTTACTTAGATACCTCACAGCATTGATCAAAAGATAGCTGTATTTATTTTCTGAGGCTTATCCTCTGAGTATAAACTTGTCTCTTCAATTATTTAGGTGTGTGACCCAAGAGAAGTGGAAATTGAGGCCTAGGGATATGGCTCAGTGTATAAAGAGGTTACACTGCATGCATGAGACTTGAGTTTGGATCTTTGACACTTCAAAAAATGGAGGGCACAGGACACCCATTTGCAACATTGTGCTTTTGGGAAGATATAAAAGGATCCAAGAGACTTGCAAACCAGTCATTCTGGCCATTCAGTGAATGAAAGATTCAGTGAAAGTTCCTGTCTCAAAAAGTAAAGTGGGGAAAGATTGAAAAAGATACCTGGCATTGTAGACCTCTGGCCTCTCCAAACACAGGAGACTTTTCTGTTTTGTAGCTGATTCCAGTCATATATTTCATCTGTCTTGGGAGAATAGAGTAAGGATTTGTATGGCCTTTAACTTAAAGAACAAACAACCATGCAGTCAATATCTAAGCCTTACAAACGTCCTTAGTGGCGGTACTGTAAAGTCAAAGCAGTGTAATGGGAAATAAATGAATTTTGTTCCCCAAGGCACCATCAGATTTGTGGTCATTATTTCACCCCCAACCCTTTTTCTTCTTGTCTATGAGATGGTTAATACCTACCACAACACTGCTGCTGGAGGGAACATCGAGAGAAGGATTTTTGACTATTACCCTGTTGACTTCTACCCAAGTATTAAAACTTATGATTTCTATTACTTGATATATGTGTAATTTTAGGCAAAATATTTTAGAGAAAAATTCAAAAATTATTATAATGGGTAGCTATGAAAAGTATACTTATATTACTTTATCCTCTGTTTCTGGTACCCAGAGAATAAAATAATATCTTCTTTTTTGAAAATAATCTTTGAGCTGGGCTTGGTGGCACACACCTTTAATCCCAGCACTTGGGAGGCCAGCCTTGTCTACAAAGTGAGTTCCAGGACAGCCAGGGTTATACAGAGAAACCCTGTCTCAAAAAACAAAACAAAACAAAACAAAACAAAAAAATCTTTGTTGGGGTAGAATTTATATAAGTATCTCAGAAACATTTTCTTTTCTTTTTTTTTTTTTTTTACATGCATGTGAGAGTTGCTTTTATTTTTTTTTAATTTTTAATATTTTTATTACATATTTTCCTCAATTACATTTCCAATGCTATCCCAAAAGTCCCCCATAGCGCCCCCCACTTCCCTACCCACCCATTCCCATTCTTTTGGCCCTGGCATTCCCCTATATTGGGGCATATAAAGTTTGCAAGTCCAATGGGCCTCTCTTTCCATTGAGGGCCGAGTAGGTCATCTTTCGATACATATGCAGCTAGAGACAAGAGCTCCGGGGTTCTGGTTAGTACATCATGTTGTTCCAACAATAGGGTTGCAGATCCCTTTAGCTCCTTGGGTACTTTCTCTAGCTTCTCCATTGGGAGCCCTGTGATACATCCAATAGCTGACTATGAACATCCACTCCTGTGTTTGCTAGGCCCCGGCATCGTCTCACAAGAGACAGCTATATTTGGGTCCTTTCAGCAAAATCTTGCTAGTGTATGCAATGGTGTCAGCGTTTAGAAGCTGCTTATGGGATGGATCCCTGGATACGGCAGTCTCTAAATGGTCCATCCTTTCATCACAGCTACGAACTTTGTCTCTGTAACTCCTTCCCTGGGTGTTTTGTTCCCAATTCTAAGAAGGTGCACAGTGTCCACACTTTGGTCTTCATTCTTCTTGAGTTTCATGCGCAGAAACATTTTCATCACAGGACTATTTTGCTTTTACAACAAAATGCATTTTTAATTATAAATTTCATTTATTTGCTTATTTCTTTATCTATTTATTATTTGTTGGGATGTAGTTTGGGCTGGGAAGTGTCTGTCTGTGTGTATCATAGTTTGAATGAAGAAATCACAGTGTATTGGGACTTAATCAGTCCTTTACTTCTGTCATAAAGATCTGGGAGATTGGTCTCAAGCCATGAGGCTATTGGCAAGAACTTTAACCCATTAAGTCATGAAGATGACCCCTATTGTAATTACTTTGACATGATTTTATATAACCCATTTTGGCATATTCTGTTATGACTGAGTGTACATTTAAATTATATTAATATATTAATCTTTGAATTATAAGAAAGGAATATCTTAATAGTTTCATAGTATGAGATGAAACAGAAAATTTAAGTATACATTTTAAAAATAGAAATTATATGGTTTGGAATGGGACATATAAAATGCTTGGGTATCTTACAGACCCAAAACCAGCCACTAATGAGATGGAGGCAAAAAGAGCAGAAGTTCAAGGTCGCCCTTGGTTAAACCCCACTCTTGAAAGAAAATGCAGTACAATACATAAAAATATAAACTAATGTTACATAAATTATATATTTTAATACAAATAACTACATATATTTAATGCCAATATTAGTGAGAGCAGTGATTTTTTTTTTTAAGTTACAAAGAGATCTTTTGATTCTGGCTTAACATAATGCATCTAGCCAGCTATGGGTGATCATTCTCTGCAATCTTAGCACCCACGAGACTGAGGCAGAAAGAAAGTTAAGAATTCAAGATCAGGCACCGGCATAGCATCACAAGAGACAGCTATATCAGGGTCCTTTCAGCAAAATCTTGCTAGTGTATGCAATGGTGTCAGCGTTTGGAGGCTGATTATAGGATGGATCCCTGGATATGGCAGTCTCTAGATGGTCCACCCTTTTGTCTCAGCTCCAAACTTTGTCTCTGTAACTCCTTCCATGGGAGTTTTGTTCCCAATTCTAAGAAGGGGCAAAGTGTCCACACTTTGGTCTTCCTTCTTCTTGAGTTTCATGTGTTTTGCAAATTGTATCTTGTGTATTCCAAGTTTCTAGGCTAATATCCACTTATCAGTGAGTACATATCATGTGAGTTCTTCAGGGCCCCCAATGGAGGAGCTAGAGAAAGTACCCAAGGATCTAAAGGGGCCTGCAACCATATAGGTGGAACAGCTATATGAACTAACCAGTACCCACCCCCACTCCCCACGGAGCTCGTGTCTCTAGCTGCATATGTAGCAAAAGATGGCCTAGTCAGTCATCATTGGGAAGAGAGGCCCCTTGGTCTTGCAAACTTTATATTTCCCAGTACACGGGAGCACCATGGCCAAGAAGTGGGAGTGGGTTTATAGGGGAGCAGGGTGGGGGGAGGGTATAGGAAACTTTCGGGATAGCATTTGAAATGTATATAAAGAAAATAATAAATAAATTAAAAAAGAATTCAAGATCAGCAAGGACTATATAGTGAGGTCTATACAAGCCTAAAATCTAGAGAAAGACTGTCTTAGAAAAAGTATAACCCCCTTCTCTCAGAAAATGAAGCTAGCTTTCTCATAGCTATTCTGTATCTAGTCTCTTGCAATATGCTGTTTTCATTGAATTATATGAAGAAAATCTATGCACACAGAAATATGTAGATGGGAAATGCATGGTATTTTAATAACCATTTGAGATAATTGAGGCAATTTTTCTTTGATACCATACTAAAACATCCACAAAAGATAATTACTTAGAAGTTAGCTGCAATGTTGACTCTCAAAATATATCAATAAACTTTTGTACTCTGATACCTCAAATCCATTGGACTCTCTTGCACTTTGAAAGGCACTTTCGCCAGTTTGTCATTTTCTAAAATCATTTCGAAAACATTGGATTTCTGATTTGAATAGCTTTGAATTTCATTGTATGATATTGAAAATTATCATAGGCAGTAATATTAGCAATCTCATAGAAATACTTTTGCATGTCTAGATATTCCAACAGAACAGGTACAGAAGTATATTCTAACCTTCCAATATTTGATGGGTACCTCAAATTTTGATATGAGGAACAAATACTGATGATTGTGTTTGAAGGGATACCATAGTTTTATTGAAATATGTAGTTGATAAAAAGTCAGATAATTGTAGTTTATTGGGTATCTTATTGACAAGATGAGGTATATTGGAAATGTGACTAGTTCAGCTTGCAACAGAAACATTTAGTGTGTTCCAACCTCTGGATGTGTTTGTGCTTCAATGTGTGGAATTAAAACTATATGTACAAACCATTTCATTATACAGAATATTAAACATAGGTATATCTGATTCAGATACCCTTACATAAGACATTCTCTTTCTTTTTTAAACATAAGAGTAAGTGAGGATGGATTTTAAGCCATTGTATTCAGTGATACTAACCTGGAAACTTTTATCCATTCGTATATGTACCTTGCAAGGAAATCTCAATACAATGACAAGTACAACTACTGTTGACCTTCAAGATGATCTGAATAGGTTCTAGAGTCATCTAGAGTCTTGCGGAGCACTTTGATAACTGCTGCTCCACACATTTTTGTGTCAAGTACAAAGTCCACATGCAGGAGGTTCTTACGGAGGGGTGAAGAATTCCTTGCTAATCTGGCAGCTTTATTTCTTGACAGTGCCCTTGCAAAGCAGTCCCACTGTGCCCTGTTTAAATTCATTATGTATGTATGTATGTATGTATGTATGTATGTATTTACTTATTTATACTCCAGAATTTATTCCCCTCCCAGTCAACCCCCTGAATGTTCAACATCCCATACCTCCTCCCCACCCCCTGTCTCTCCAAGGATGTCCCTAGACCCCACCACACCAGACCTCTAAACACCCTGGGGCCTCCAGTCTCCTGAGGATCAGGTGCACCTTTTCTGACTGAACCCAGACCCAGCAGTCCTCTGCTGTATATGTGTTGGGGGCATCATATCAGCTGGTGTATGAGAAATCTTTGGGGTCCTGGTTAATTGAGACTGCTGGCCTTCCTACATGATGGCCCTCCTCCTCAGCTTCTGTCAGCCATTTCCTAATTCAACCACAGTGTTCAGTAACCTCTCTCAATTGGTTGGGTGCAAATATCTGCACCTGACACTTTCAGTTACTTGTTGGGTCTTTCAGAGGGCAGTCATGCTGGGTCCCTTTTTGTGAACGTCCCATATCCTCAGTAATAGTGTCAGGCCTTGGGGCCTCCCCTTGAGTTGGATCCCACTTTGCTGAACCTTTCCTCAGGTTACTCTTCATTTCCATCTCTCCAGTTCTTTCAGATAGGAACAATTATAGGTCAGAGTTTTGACTGTGGGATGGCTACCCCCTCCCTCACTGGATGTCCTGTCTTTCTAATGGAGGTGTGTTTTATAAGTTCCATTCCCATACTTTCAGGCATTTTATCTACTTGCCTGATTCTGGTGACTCACAACTCACTCTCACACACAGCACATTAGTTGTGTAGGTATTATTATGTACAGGTAGATAACACAAGAAAAATGAAACCAGGGAACTTAATGAGCCAAGTCCTGCAGGCCTCAGGAAAACTATTTGGATTATAGAGAGTCTTATCTGCGCATTTCCCACTTGAATAGTTTGAAGGACTCTAGAAAGTAGCCCAGCCAACCATTTAACACTCCAAGAAATAGGAACAACAATATGAACTAACCAGTACTCCCCCCTCGCCCCCCCCCCCCCCGCAGAGCTGTGTCTCTAGTTGCATATGTAGCAGAGGATGGCCTAGTCGGCCATCAATGGGAGGAGAGGCCCTTGGTCTTGGGAAGATCATATGCCCCAGTACAGGGCCAGGGCCAGGAAGCAGGAGTGGGTGGGTTAGGGAGCTGGGCGGGGGGGGGGGAGGGGGTGTATAGGGAGCTTTAGGGATAGCATTTGAAATGTAAATGAAGACAATATCTAATAAAAATGCCTTATAAAATAAAAAAAAATACTAAAGGTCAACCTTATTCTAGAGGCCACAGGAGTAATGCCAGTTGAATCCACCCACTTTTCTAAGATGCTGCATTTTCAGCATATTTTCTTTATTCAGAAATGAAAGTGAAAAGGATGGGGCTTCAATTGCATATGGCCACTCAATGAGCTGTCCTATATCTTAACAATGAAGAATGGCCATTTCAAATCTTAGCTTTAGGGGAATAAATTCGGTGTGGAAGGTAAGGACAGCATCTCATTCATCCACCTATTCTCACTTCTTTCTTTCTTTCTTTCTTTCTTTCTTTCTTTCTTTCTTTCTTTCTTTCTTTCTTTCTTTCTTTCTTTCTTTCTTTCTTTCTTTCTTTTTTCCTTCCTTCCTTCCTTCCTTCCTTCCTTCCTTACTTCCTCTCTCTCTCTCTCTCCCTCCCTCCCTCCCTCTCTCTCTCTCCCTCCCTCCCTCCCTCACTCCCTCTCTCCCTTCCTTCCTTCCTTCTTTCCTTCCTTCCTTTCTTCCTTCCTTTCTTCCTCCTCCTCCCCCTTCTTCTTCTTCTCCTCCTCTTCCTCCTCCTTCTTCCTTTCCTTCTTCTCCTTCATCCTATTCTTTTTCATTTTTACAAATTTACAAGACATCCTACCACAAACAAACTTAGACAATGCTAAATTCACAATGTGATGTCTTAGATTAAGCACATGACTACTTTGGGGGAAAAAAATCATTATTTCTATATTTAAAACAGTTGAACATTAACTTAGGATTCATTGTTATATTTCTATAATATGCTAATGAAGTAAATGTTTTTGCTGTTTAATGAATTGTTAGAAGATGGCCTAGTCGGCCATCAGTGGAAAGAGAAGCCCATTGGTCGTGCAAACTTTATATGTTTCAGTACTGGGAAACGCCAGGGCCAAGAAGTGGGAGTGGGAGGGTGGGGGAATGGGTGGAGAAGCGTGTGGGGGACTTTTGGGATAGCATTGGAAATGTAACTGAAATAAATACCTAATTAAAAAAAAAAGAAATTCCATTCCAATTCTTTTTTTAAAGTTCTTTTTCTTTTAAAGATTTATTTATTTTTATTTACATGAGTACACTGTAGCTGTCTTCAGACACACACAAGAAGAGGACATCAGATCCCATTAAGGTTGTAAGCCACCATGTGGTTGCTTGGATTTGAACTCAGGACCTCTGGAAGAGCAGTCAGTGCCCTTAACAGCTGAGCTATCTCTCCAGCCCTCCATTCCAATTGTAAATGTGAAAAAAAAAATTCACATTATCAATAAATACCCACAAAATTTTCTTTCCTAGTAAACAAAATTAATAGTAAATTAATTATATGTAAAATCCATGTCCTGCTTCCTCATTCCTGACAGTATCATCCCCTATATTATCCTTGTGTGATATCTTCTGTTTTAGCAGCATTTTAAAGTTGTGTAATTTTTTTTATCAGATGAAACTTGAATAATTTGTAAAAGGGGAGGTATTTAGAATCATCATACCAAATATAGTCAGGATGAATTGGAGAATTTTCAAAATACACCAACCTAAATATTTTTTATCTTGACATACTATGAAGATTAAGTATGGAAGAACGATTTTTATATTGAAAATTGTATACAAAAAATCCATTGTTTCATAACACCATTACTTTATTGCTGTGAAAAACAAGTACCCTTGTCAATAAGTTAAAATTCAGAAAAGTTCATGAGTCACTGGACAATAGCTTTATTTTGTGGTGTTGCACTGCCTCTAGGTAGAAGAGGCTGTCCTCGTGGCAGCTTGAAAAATACAAAGAAAGAAGAAATAATGGGGCTTGTTATCATTTGGATATGAATTCCATTTCTTGAATATTTGTGTCCTGAATGCTTGGTTTTTTTGTGGAGGCAGTGTTCAGAATTACTCTCTTCAGATAGTGAATGAGTCATAAGTGCTCTGATACCATGAATGGGTTAAAATCCAAGTTGACCATTGGGAAGTGTGGAAGGTGTAACTTAGAGAAAATACATTTTGATTTACCCTGGCTCCTTCTTGGTGCTGTCTTAGCAGTGTTGAGGTGAGCAACTTTGTTACTATGTGTCCTCTCTTCCAGGATGCTCTTCACAGCTGATATCCACAGTGATGAAACCAAATGCCTCTTGAATTCTCTGAAACCACTATCCAGAATAAATCTATTTATATAAGTTTCTTTTCTGCTATATTTAAAAAAAAGTTACATGAACACAATAACTAAAGTCTGAATAATATAGGTTCTGGTATCCCTTTAAAAAGCATATCTGTACTGACCCATGCTGTAACGGCTCTACAGATTCCAGTAACAATTTTTAACATGTAGACATTTGTGTTACATTTTTGCATCATGACAATTTTATTATACAGTTGCATACTGTACAAAAGAATATTTTTCTATTCTAATATTTCTAATATTTTGATTTTTCTAATATGGGTCTTTATTAATGGTCAGTTGAGAAGATTATCTGTTGATATAGAGTCTGATTTGCAAAGTATATTTAAGAGTTGCCAGTGTTGTCATTGTTTTCTATAAATCTTCTATCAGGTCCCCGAACTCTGTTATGTTAACAAAGTATTATAGAATTCTAGGGATCATGTCATGATATACAAAACACTATTTATTATACCATGGCCCTGGGTTGATGATGCCTACCTCCAAATAATTCCTATAATAGCCCAATCTTCAAATAAAATCTAATAGATGAAATAAATGACATAGAATAGAAAATACTGAGCATCTTTTAATTTTTTGAGTAATTATGACCTTGATGTTTGGGCGTTTTTGTTTGTTTGTTTGTTTTTCTTTCTTTCTTTCTTTTTTCCTGGCATGCACTTGATTTTAGCACACCACATTAAAACTGAAAAATACGCAAGAACTTGTTAGACCTAGATTTAAAAACCTTTATTTTCTGAGCTCTGTAAATCAAAGAATAGGGCTTTTATGATAATTAGATGAGATAAAAGAGAAAATAATTTAAAATACTGGATGCAGGACAACTTTCAATTAATATCCTTGAGGAAATAGTTATATAATAAAAAGAATAGGTTACTCCTCTGACTGGTAAATTGGCAGTGTATATTTTCTAAGGAGTCTCCATTGAAGTATATTGAAAATGTCAAATTATCTTGCAAACAGGATGGGTGTATCTCAATATTCAGAGGCTATACGAGAAAACATCCTGTAAGGAATTTAGCATCCTTTCTTTCACATTACCAAACAGGAAAGTATATTGAGTATATATAAAATTCCTAGCTGTCGGAAATAAATATGCCTCTTTCCTATCCATTCATTCTTTGCTTTAGCAACAAAGTATCACAAGCTGAGCATCTTAAATTTACTATCATATATTTTCTTAACCCCTGTCTCTCTGGGAAGTGATAAAGGTACACTTGACTGGATTTGGTCCATTTCTAGAATCTCCAGGGGGAGTTTCTTCTCATACAGATTAAATCTTGTTGTTCATTGGTTCTACCTCTACAACTTTAGAGCCAGCAAGCTTGTCTGGGTTCAAGCCCTCTTCCACAGTCCTGTCTCTCAATGACCAAAGAAGATAGACTTTTCTCTCAGGAATCTGTGTGATAAGGTTGAACATGCTTACTTAACTCAGAATAAGGTCCTCATCTGAGCACCTCAGTTACTCATATTTTCAAAGTTTCTGCCACAGACAACATAATTTATTTACTGATTCTTGGATGTTAGGTATCAGAAATTCTTTAAAAGGGACTGATTACTTCTTGAAAGCCAAGACTCTTGTCTGTGAAATATCCCTGAAAGGTTCTGCTGCCATTTTGCATCAGTAAGATAATAATTGATTAATAGCTAGTATGCCTTAGAGGGCTTTATTCCTTTTTTAGTACAGACACGATAAAGTTTCTCAGGGAAGAAACCCAATACAAAAGCAATTTATTGTCCTGTAGTTTATTAATATTATAAAGACCACACGTAAGCTCCCAATAAGTTTGCTTCCCTCAGAGGCACCACTCTTGACTTATATGTGATCATTTTGTAATGGTATCTTTGTCCTTTCCAGAAATGTGTATATCCTAACCTCCTATCTACTTACATGCTTAGATTTCATCATCTTATGAGAAGACCAGTCACATTGGCTCAGAGGCAATTCATATTTCAATTTAATAACTTTTGCAAAAGTCTTATCCTATCACGATCTTCTTCTGATATAGCAGATTGAAGGTTTCATGCAAGTATTTTGAAGAAAAATATTCCTAGTTGAATAGTGGAATTCAATGGATCATTGTTATTTCAGATTAGTAATAAAAATTCTATAGTTTCAAACAATATAGAAATCACACTCAATACTGGGAACATATATATTCCCATCATTCCTATTTGTCGTTTGAAATAGCAAGGGCATTTTGTGTTTGCATTGTGGGTTTTCATTGGGTTGGTTGGTCCCTTGTTCTTCCCTTCCCTTCCCTTCCCTCCCCTTCCCTCCCCTCCCCTCCCCTCCCCTCCCCTCCCCTCCCCTCCCCTCCCCTCCCCTCCCCTGCCCTCCCCTCCCCTCCCCTTCCCTTCTTCCCTTCCCTTCCCTTCCCTTCCCTTCCCTTCCCTTCCCTTCCCTTCCCTTCCCTTCCCTTCCCTTCCCTTCCCTTCCCTTCCCTTCCCTCCTCCTCTCATCTCTCCGCTCTCCTTCTCTTGTGTTTTCTTTTTCTTCTTTAAGCCAGAGTCTAGGTTTTATTTCCTGAAGAGAGAGTTTAAGTAGAAGAGCACATATACATGTTCATGCAGGCATGCCCTTTATACACAAGTACAAATGAGCACACATAGAATATGTATCTAAGTCTGATAACTGGATGGTATTTTATGCTTTATTCCCCCTTCTGAACTGTAGTTCTTATGATACTTAAGAATATTAATTAAAAAATTAAAAATAGACAACAAAATCTTTCACTTACTTGTTATATTTATTACAATCTGAGAATTGTGATTGTAGTGTTAGGGGCCTCAATACTAATATTTTCACAAGAAAATCTAGATGATGAACTATTAAATATTTAACCAAGTTCATGTCTGGTAGGTAGTTGTGATTCCATCCAGGTCCTTCATTATTTTATCTAAAAGGAAGTTCAGTTTTTCTTTCTATGGATACTCTTTCATTTGACTTTTATCCATCTTTGTTTTCTCCAAGAAAGCTCTCTTAGCTGTGTTTGGCTGCATCATGTAACCCTAGTACTCCAAAGCATGAGACAGAAGCATTACAAGCTTGAAATCAGCATGAGTACAGAGCAAGACCTGGAAACAAATCAAAAGTATACCATTTACTTTATCTACCCTCCTTCCACTCATTGTGGATCTGTTCACCACCATGTTTAAAATCTTTTATCTAGCCATGGAGAAGCTGTGGCTGAAAAGTGTAACTCAAAAGTGTTATTAATTCTGGTAAAGCTGAAATTCTGCGCTGAGTTCCTGCATTCTTGGCTTGTTTATTTATTTATTTACTTAGTTACTTACACACCAGATTTCCCCCACCCCTGTCCACCCTCTGACTGTTCCACATTCCATACCTCCTCCCCATCCCCACCCTTACCTCTAAATTCCCTTGGAACCACCAGTCTCTTGAGGGTTAGGTACATCATCTCTGAATGAACACAGACCAGGCAGTCCTCTACTGTATGTGTGTTGGGGTGCTCATATCAGCTGGTGTATGCTGCCTGGTTGGTGGTCCAGTGTTTGAGAGACCACTGAGGTCCAGATTAATTGAGAGTGCTGTTCCTCCTATAGGGTCATCATCCTTCTCAGCTTTTTATAGCTTTTTCCTAATTAAAGCATCGAGATCAGCAGCTTCTGTCCATTGGTTGGGTACAATTATCTACATCTGACTCTTTTAGCTGCTTATTGGGTCTTTCAGAGAACAGTCATAAAAGGTGCCTTTTTATGAGTGCTCCATAGCCTCAGTAATAGTGTCAGGCTTTGGTACCTCCCCTTGAGCTGGATCCCACTTTGGGCCTGTTGCTGGACCTCCTTTTCCTCAGGTTCCTCTCCATTTCCATCCCTGCAGTTCTTTCAGACAGGAACAATTTTGGGTCGTAGTTTTGACTATAGGATGGCAACCATCTCCCTCACTTGATGTCTTGTCTTCCTGCTAGAGGTAGGCTCTTTAAGTTCCTTCTTCCTACTGTTGGGCATTTCCTCAAAGTTCCCCCCTCCCTTTAATTTCTGATAGTCTCTCCTCTCCCAGGTACTGCTACATTCTGGAAGGTGCCCCCAACATCCTACCTCCTGAGATTTCATGTTTCATTTTTTTCTGCTGGCCCTCAGGGCTTCAGTCCTTTTCCCTTACCCAATACCAGATCAGGTTCCCCTCTCCCTGCACTTCCCCCATCCACTTTCCCTCCCATTTTTTTTATTCTTTTTTTTCAATTTTTATTAGATATTTTCTTCAGTTACATTCCAAATGCTATTCCCAAAGTCCCCTATACCCTCCCCCTGCCCTGCTCCCCTACTCACCCACTCCCACTTCTTGACCCTGGTGTTCCCCTCTACTGGGGCATATAAAGTTTGCAAGACCAAGGGTCCTATCTTCCCAATCAATGATGGCTGAGTAAGCCATCTTCTACTACATATGCAGCTGGAGACACGAGCTCTGGGGGATACTGGTTAGTTCATATTGTTGTTCCACCTATAGGGTTGCAAACCCCTTCAGCTCCTTAAGTACTCTCTCTAGCTCCTCCATTGTGGGCCCTCTATTTGATCAAATAGATAACTCTGAGCATCTACTGTATTTGCTAGGCACTGGCATAGCTTCACATGAGACAGCTATATCAGGGTCCTTTCAGCAGCAGGCTATGCTTCCCAGACTGGGAAAGTAGGATGAATGGAGCTTTTTTAAATCAGGTTTTAAGATATCAGAAAAAGAAGTGATTCCCCAACATTGTGATTCTCTTCTGGGGCTTAAAGGACAATTTACTTTTATGCATTTCCCTTTATAATTTCAGTTATGGCTTGGTCCCAGGTACCTTGATCTTCATAGGACTTTAAAAGTCGGCATCACTTCTGTCCTCCTACCCCACCCTTGTCACTTATTGCATAATGAGGAAAACTATTTTAGCCAGAAATAGAGAGATTTTGGTGGTATATTTCTGTAATATTTCCAATTCCTGTCAGGAATTGTCTGGTTGCTCAAGTTCTTTGAATTATTACCACTGATTGTCTCATCTTAGAGCCTTTGTCCTGACCCATCAATATTTTTGTACTGTAGATTACTGCATTGAATATTGTTTTTGTCACTGTCTAAGGGGATAAATAGGCATTTTAATTTTTATCTGTGTTGTCACTACTTTTATGTGTTTATTTTCTGTCTCTATATCTTTGTATATATGCACATATTTAGATATACATCCATTTTCATATATACACATACATATGAGATATTTAAATATTATAAAGAGACTTTAGCTTATGAGAAACTAATATTTTCAAAAGATCATTATGTAAGTATCTTTTATAATTAATATTCAAATTTAAAATGATTTAGTATAACACAGGGATTAATGCTTTGAAACAGCATAAAACTTTAACTAGAAGATGTGATATGTGGGGCCTTTTCTGCTTACCCTTTCATTATTTTCTTCACATATTTTTTTATAATTAAGATGTTCAGGGTACATTTAAACATAAATGTACATTGTGACTAATATTCTTTCTATTAGACATCTCTGTATCTAATTTTACCTTCTATGAATTTATCAATATCGTAATTTGTCTATATTATCCCTCTGAATAATCTTATTATTCAGTCTATTCAGCCAACCAGCCAGCCAGCCAGCCTGTCAGCCAACCAGACACCTTCTAACACGTTATATTTTCATCCATTCATATCAAAGTATCTTCAGTAATACTGGTGCTTTTAGTATTTTTTTCTGTACTCTTATCTACATCCAAATAGGATGACCAATGTGAACTAGTTTTAAGCTGAGCTCAGCTAAATCATGAAGTTATAATCTTAGACCAGGAAGAAGACTCAAATGTTAAGAGCACTTGCCAGATAAGCCTGACAACCTGAGTTTGATCCCCAGAAAGAAATATCTCTCAATTTCCTAAAGAAAGCTAACCCTCTGTACTTTTATTTAAATTTCTTTGATTTTGAAACATAGCATGCCTTTATCACATTATATATTGCTTCATTTTGATAATTATAAAAAACCTTTAAGGGGTATTCTTAAAACACTTTGCAAATAGGGAAACTGACTATTGAAAAGGTCGATTCCTCCCTATCTTTTAGTTTATTTCTGTCAAGTTCTATTTTTTCTTATTATACTCTCATTCTTGGACTCATAATCTGGTGTTACTCTACATGGTTGTGTTAGATAAACATATTCGCTTTGAATTCTATTAGAGATGGCATTTCATCTGGGTTGCTATCAGCTTATAGGTAAAAATCATGTTTCAACAAAAGGGTATCCTCTATTAGCATTGGCAATACTAGCACAGAGCCTTGGCCAACAGACACTTGCATGCTGACCATAAAAATGGCGAAGTAAAGAATAATTAGTTATAAGCGGCACATATTAAGAATAATGTTTTCCATCCATTCTTCTTATAAGGCTTTACTTAACTAAAACTTATTGTATAGCCACAGATGAAACAATTTTTTTGTTATCAATATTGAGTAAAATAAATAACTACTTAAAAATGAAAAGGAAATGAGTTTCTGTTAGTTTACTTGGCGAAATATATAATCTGGCCATTTATCTAATAGAAACAAGAACCTCTGAGACTTTAGAACTTGAACATTCCTGGGGTAATATTAAATATGCCTTTGATAAAATAAACTAATTCTATTATTTGTTATTATTACAGAGTGAATGCTTCCAGTATCCTTTCTCTGAATTTCATTAAAGTGAATGCTTTGGTTTGCTTGCTTGTAGGTCTTGTTCTACAACAAACAAACAAACAAAAACAAAAAAAACCCACAGTCATTGTATTAACTCAAATATTCCTTGCTTGCTAGGTCTTGTTCTACAAAAAATAAACAAACACCAAAAAAAAAAAAAAAAAAACCAGAGTCGTCATTGTATTAACTCAAATATTCTATAATTCTGATAATACTTATTTGTGTCAATGCATTGCTAAATGTTTTACTTTTTCCAAGAGAAGAGAGAGAGAGAAAGAGAGAGAGAGAGAGAGAGAGAGAGAGAGAGAGAGAGAGAGAGAGAGAGAGAGAGAGAGAGAAGGGAGAAAAAAGAAAGTCGGAAAGAAATTAAGAAAAAAAGAAGAGATAGGAATAGAGAGAAGAATGGAAAGAGGGAGGGGAACAGAAGAAGGGTGGGAAGATGGAGAAGAAAGAGGTAGGAAAAAGAGGAGACACATACAGAGATTTGTGAATCTTATTGAAGCTTAGCAAAGACCAGTGAGCTTGCTATAAACCTGGCACAACATGTTTGTAAAACTAAAAAGATGTGGGCCTAAAGCATAATGGGAGCATATTGGCCTCGTGACTGTCAGTTTCAGTAGTGTATTCTTCTATCACTCCTTTGTACTTACTAGCTTGTCACACATACTAGCTTTTATTTCTATGTCTATTCGGTTTCATACATTTACAAAATGAGTTGCTCCACAAATGGTTTGACATGTCTTCCTTATGTCTGTCTGTCTGTCCATTTGTCCCTGTCATTCTGTGGTAAAATGTGACAGACACAGAAGACCTGATTTTGTGAATTTTACTATTTAAGAATAGTTAAAACAAAACAAAACAAAACAAACAAACAAACAAAACAAAAACCAATGAGTTCCTTTTCTTCTGGCTGCATTCTCAGCTGCATACAGGACAGAGTCTCAATTCTAAGTTTCCATTTCTGTGGGCACCAGCCCCCATCGCCCGGTCAAACTTTCTTCCCACTGGAAGAAGACACAGTGTGATGTATATGTGCCTGTGTCATCAGAGTGCTATACCTTACCTAATTGAAATTCAAAAGAAGCCTGCTTAGGCATTGGTTTGTTTTCCTGAAGGAGATAGAGTTTGCACTTTAGTATAGATAATACAGCCCTTCGTGGTTTTTCAGTGAGACTTTTCTTCTTTATGCTTTCAGTTCCTAAGGCCAATTCAAAAGCAACTATTTAAAAATTCTTTGGAAGCTTATCTTGATTTCGGTAAACTTATATTTTCTCATATACCTGGTCGTAGGAATAATTATCCATTCCCCAAGTTGTTCTTTGCTGAAATCTTAGAGTGGTTTTGTGAGTATTATATTGCCTTATTATGTAATTCAATTCTACAAATTGTTAGCAATTAAGTCACTAAAAGAAAAGTAATTTTTATTCTTTAGATTTAGTCTGTAGTAGAACATTTCAATAAATGAAAGGATTTTCCATAATATGCTCCCCGGCAGGCATTTTCTCAGTTTTGCTTGACCTATCATAATCCAGGATGTTTAACTCTAAAGCATCAGGCATGCTTTATTTATTTATAAGGTCCGAAGTATCAGGTGACTCAAAAGTTCTCATTGTTAATAATTACTTGACCTCATTAAAATGCTGACATTTATGGAGGTCCAGTATCCTTTGGATGAGTGTGTCGAGCATGAGAAGATTGGATCAGAAGTTAGAATATGCAAATGGTGATAGTAACTCTCGAGCTGTCATGAAAACACTCTAGAAACACAAAATGAGCTCATGTGCTCCTCTTCTTTCCTAACCCACACTGTCACTTTCATAGTAGTCTATGTATGTATCCATTCTAGAATGAAGTTTCGTATTCTTATCACCTCAAATGTTCAGACCAAAACCATATTGTGTGAAATGGTGGTACCATCTTGATATGGAATGGCTTTAATCTATGAATTATAATTTATTCACAGATAAATTGATAGCTCATAGCCCAGTTTCTACACAGCAGGCCATATGCCAGATCCTGAGAAGATAGTGTATCATGTAAATTGGTTCAAGAGTGCTGAGCTTGTTAACTTGGAGCCAGATAACATTCATGCAAAACTACGATCAATAAATGGCAGTGATCTCTGCAGCCTGTAAACCCCAATGCAACCCTTAGATTCTAATAGATGCTGATTTTCTCCTTGCAACTTAGATATTTCCTGGGAAGAAAATAATAAATCAGAGAGACATTTCATGGTGCCCATTTGGAATGAATAGAATTTCAAAATGAGTTGTGATCTCAGGGATGCCTGATTTCAGTTAAAGACGTGATTTTAACTGTGCATAATCCATGATGTTATCTCATTTGAGTAGAATATGAAGTCAGAATGTCCTGAAGTAATTCTGTCGGGTAACTGCAACATACTTTTGTCTTAAGTTAATAGACTTGAATTAACTCTAGATTTTATATCTTGAATTAACTTAGCATTTTGGAAAAGCCTATGAGAGAGGAAAAGAGATTATTTCTTAACAATATATATGTACAATCACAAGAAGAATGTGTGTTCTTACTCTGATTCTATGAATTATAATGCCCACATATAAGATAATTTGCATCTGTCACTCATTTTATTAATTTATTCATTACCCAGTGCTCTCTATCCACCCACTCACTCTTCCATCAACTCATCAATCTTAGTTCCTTCATTGGCATTAAGATTCAAATGCTCATTTGCAGTGCCCAAGAGCTTCTGTTTACTACAGCAAACATTTAAGTCCCTGGATCTAACTTTCCTAAATTCTTTTTCTTCATTCCTTAAATCACTGTTTTAAAAATGAAATGGAAACTGTTTCATTCTTCTCCTTCGTTTGCACTCAATCAACTTCACAAATATTTATTGTGCTTCAAAAAACATGACAGCCACATTACTAGGTAAAGAGAATGCAAAGGAGAATAAAATGCAAATGGTCACAATTCTTAAAATACAATTGTGTCTTTTAATTGGGTTTTGAAAATATATGTAGAATGAATAGAGTATAATGATGCCAGTCCTCACAATTCAGAGCCATCACAAGCATCCCTGGCCTGATTCTGTAATTGAAGACATAATGTAAAAGATTGTGGTCACCTCTGCATACTGGACAATTTGTACATCTCCAGTAAATGGATGAATGTCTTCAGGTTTGCTGCAAAAAGAAATTACATGCATTGGCAAAGTGCTTACCATACAGGAAACACTTGACATATATGTATTAGCCTTTTTAGCATTGTTATGATATAAACTACTTATGAGAGGCCAGCTTTCTTTAGACTCCTACTTTCAAAGGATTCAGTCCATAGTTGATTGTCTTTATGCTTGGTCAGCAACCAATGATGATGGATGTGTGGTAGCATTCCTTCAATAACTATGTTATATCCTCCATGTTTGGCAATTAAAAGTTCACAGTGACCAACTTCCTCCAACTAGATGCTTCCTGTAAAGTTTCAAGAGCTTTCCCAATTGGTGTCACCATACAGAAAACAATCATTCAATGTATTATTAGCCCATGGGGCAAACATTTTATTCAAATCCAAATAACAGAACTACAACAACACCAATATCAATCATCACACTTCTCCTTAGGTTTTTGTTTATCTCCCAGAAAACTGAGACTCTGAGAGCAGAGACAATTTTCACAACCTTCACCTTTACAAGGAAGAGTGTAGGGTACATTATATATGCTTATTAAATGAAGGATAAAGTCTTCTTGTGCCATAGCAAGCCCCAGAGTCTTATCCATCAAGGCTTATTTTCATGTGGCCTTTATTCTGCTCCAGTTAGTTAAACCAGCTCCGGAGAAAGGCAACATTCACATGTTCAGATTATGCACAACTGTGAACATTTAGTACACTTGGGATGTCTTTAGCATCACAGGCTCTTGTCAGTGGAATGAAGTGGTGAATAAAATCATTGCATTAAATGTTCAGGACCTGACAGACATGTGAGAAAGAACAGCAAAAATAGTAGCTTGTAATTCTGCTTCACCACTACTAAGAGGGCCAGACTTAGACTCCTCTGGCTCATTCTCAATCTTTTTTTTTTTTTTGATATATACCCACAAGTTTTTGTTATAATTTCAAATTGCTTGTCTAGTGATGTGCATGTGTATGAGAAAGAAAGGGAGAGATGCAAATAATTCCTTGCAGTATCATAATATAAAACATAACACAAACTTTAAAAATCAATTAGCTTTTAAAATCTAATATTTTAAAAGTACACGGCCTCTTTATAATGCCCTCAAATGTGTTTAAAAGGTGATCTCCGACGTAATACAATTTTTATATTTCTTATTCCAAGTGCAAAGACCTGGAATACAAAAAAAAATCACACTCAAACAGGACTAAAATATAATAGTAAATCTAAATTCTGCAGCTTTTCCATCAGCATCTCACAAAGTTGTATTACATGCTTAGTCCAGCTTTAATTCATACCTGTCGCTATCCTTGGTGGACATCTCCCAATTCTGGCATCTCTTATATCCTGGGGTCTCCATGACAAAGAAGGCCAAACCTTTCGCAGTGGGTTTTTCTGGGCTCTCCATAGAAATTCTAACCCCCTTGATCTTGCATCTCCAGCCATATTCAGCTGCCCTCTGGATATGCAACCTGTTCTCCTTGAACTAGCTTCTAGGTATTGACCCTAAAAAAATACGTGCTTGTTTCCCAAGAAGTTTTCACCTATCCAATATTAATCTCTTATTAAGGAGAGCTGACTCTTCAGTCACAGCCTGTTTAATGTTCTGAGGTTCAGTGAAGCACACGCTTTATTTACTTTAGTGGCACTGTTCTGTGAATCACTGCTGATTCTTCAGCCCCAGCTGATCAGCACATACAGATTCTTAGTAAAATATCATAATAGTCCCTAGCCTAGTTCCAGTAGATTACTTGTTACCCTCCAAAATGTCACAGTCCAGGCCTCCGCAGTCCCCATTTCCCTTAGCACTCGTTCCTTCCAAGCTCCTATTAGAACAATTCAATAACAACTGGGCACTTTCTGGCTTTCCAGCACAAAGTGTCCCACATTCCTCTAGAAATAACAGTAAAGATCATCACAGGTATTACTATTTCTCTGGTGCTCAATTCTGTCCTACTTTATTTTTTTTATAACTGTAGCAGATACCATGACCCAAAAGAACATAGGGGAGGAAGGGTCTTTCTTGGCGTATAATTTCACGTTACACACCATTATGGAGGGATGCTAGGGCAGGAACTCAAGAGGGTCTTGAAGCAGAAACCTTGCAGTCCTTCTGCTTGCTGGCTTGTTAACAAGCTGATGTGATCAGGCAATCCCTTAATTGAGGGTTCGTTCTCAGGTATTCCTAGGTTATGTCTAGTTGATAGTTAAAGGTCTTAGAGGAGAATGCATATAAGTGTAATTTTCTCTAGTCTTATCACAGAATAATATAAGTAGAAGTTACTTGAAATATTTCTCAGATACATAAATGTTTGTGTGTTCTTGTGTGTGTACCTGTGTGTATGTGTGTGTATATATACACATGTGTGTCTTACTGTCACATGTGTAAATCAGAGAACATGTAACTGAGGTTCTTTCTACCACCATGTTGGTTCCAGGGATGTAACTTAAGTTCTCATGCTTCATGGCAATGGTCTTTGCCTGCCCTGCCTGAGCCATGTCCCTGACCTGAGTTAGTTTCATCTGTGTTGCAAAGAGACTTATGCCAGGAATATCATAGAGTTATACAAAGTTGAAGATCTTATAGAATGAAAATGCCCTCAGCTATTTTATATTCAATATAGCCACTTTTATCTTTAAATACTTTTCAGATTAATACATCCTCTCAGGTTCTAAAATCAATCTTGTAGATAAGTTATGTCCCTAGAATAACTGAAGTCCAATTAAATCTGTCAGTCGCCATAGAACAGATAGCTTAAAAGACCTGAATTTTACCAATGTATTTACTCTTATAAAAAGAAAACAAAGTATGATTCTTACTTCTTATTTTTGAACCCAAGTGATTTAAAAACCTCACATCACAATACAATTGATTAATCACATGCTATTGATATTAGGATGAAAATACAGTGAAATAATTTCCAGCATAACTAACAATAAGGTCAATTTGTATGGTTTATTTGGTAATTTAGAAAAACTGTGAACAAGAGTGATATGAATCCTCTTGTCTCCAGAATGGCTTCTGTGTGAACAAAAGCCTGTGTGAATGATATATTATTCAAATGTTCTTTTTTTTAATAAAAATGCTAATGGAAATGTTAAAATGCACATAAATTAAAAAGATCATAAATTAGGATTAATATCACATTAATGAATTATAATCCCACATTCATTAAGATAAAATGGCATTTCAATATTTGTTCTTGTTCATAAATTTAATACAATAAATGAAAGGGATACAATTTGAGATTCAATAAATATTTGATGTAATCTTATGCTTCAGCTTTTAAAAATATTCAAAGGTAAAGGAGGAGATTGCAATGTATTTGGGCTCTTTGTTGCTATTTTATGTCTTTTTCATAATCTTTCCTTTTCGTTTATCAAAGCACTAAATACAATTTAAATTTAATAAGAAATTAATAGAGCCTCTTTTGAACAAAAGGAATACCAGGAAGACACAATGACATTGAATTTGTAGGGGGTTCTATCTACAACACACCTACTATTTATTATTATTATTATTATTATTATTATTATTATTATTATTATTATTATTAAATTATTTTATTTATTTACATTAGAAAAATTACGCCCTTCTTGGTCCCCCCTCTCTGAGTTCTTCACTTCCCAAGCTGCCTGTGAGAGGGTGCTCCCTCACCCACCCACCGCCACCTTGTACATGTAGACAGGATTTGGCACTGCTGTCCTCTGGAAGGCTCTACCAGCATCCTACTAAAGCAAATGCAGATATTTACAGTCAGACATTAGACTGAGGTCAGGGACCAATGTAGAAAATTAAAGGAAGGACTGAAGGGAATTGCAACCCCTTAAGAAGAATAAGTGTCAACTAAATGGGACCACTAAGAACTCCCAGAGACTAAGCCAAAAACACACCTACTTATTTTTTTTATTCTTTTTATTATTTATATATTTATTTACACTCCAGATTTTATTCCCCTCCCGGTCCCACTCTCTGACTGTTCCATATCCCATATCTTCTCCCTGTCCCCTGTCTCCACAAGGATGTCCCCACCCACCTCCACCCACCCCACCAGACCTCTAAACTCCCTGGGACCTCCAGTCTCTTGACTGGTTAATTGCATCTTCTCTGACTGAATCCAGAGCTGACAGTTCTCTGCTGTATATGTGTATGCTGTGGGAGAAGGGGACCGCATATCAGCTGGTGTATGCTGCCTGGTTGGTGGTCCAGTGTTTGAGAAATCTCTGTGGTCCAGGTTAATTGAAACTGCTGGTCCTCCTACAGTGTTATGCTCCTCCTCAGCTTCTGGCTTTTCCCTCTAATTCAACCACAGGGGTCAGCAGCTTCTGACTCAAAGAACTGCAGGGGTGGAAATGAAGAGGAGCCTGAGGAAAAGAAGGTCTAGGGACAGGCCCAAAGTGAGATCCAGCTCAAGGGGCAGTCCCAAGGCTGGGGATTATTACTGAGGCTATGAAGCACTAACAAAAAGGGACCTAGCATGACTGCCCTTTGAAAGACCCAACAAGCAGCTGAAAGAGTCAGATGCAGATATTTGCACCACACCTACTTTTTTAAAGAAACAAATACTTTATATCTCAAGGTACAAAAAATTATGTCTGTATAGGCAGATATGTAACAATTAAACAAAAATACGTGCATTTAAGTATTATTTTGCCACATAAAAGTCATTTATTCTACAATGCAAGATTTGAAAAAGAATGTACATTTATTTAGATTTGTTTATTTTTGTTTTATGTGTATAAATGGTTTTCTGTGCATATGTAGTGAACATCATACATGCACAGTGCCCTTGGAGGTCAAATAGGGCCATCCAATTCACTGGATCTGAACTTATAGATTGTTGTGATAGCCCAGGTGGGTGCTAGGAATTGAAACTTGGTCTTCTGCAAGATAGCTCTCGACTGCTGGAACATCTCCAGAGTCCCAAATAATATACATTTCAAAATAAACTTATTATTTATTACATCAGGAGGCTAGGTACTGGAACCTACCAAGTTTCAATGGGGGAAAAGTACATAGCAGAACACTACAAACTATAAGGATTATTTTTATTTTTATTTATTCCTCTCATATCATACATCCTTACTGCAGCCCCCTCCCTTCGTTTCACTCCTCTCCCCACCTCCCCTCTCCCTCAGATACATTGCTCCTCCATTTACCTTCAGAAAAGAGCAGGCCTCCCAGGGACATCAGGGCTATCAACTGCATAGCAAGAAGCAATAAGGCTAGGCACATACCTTCACATCAAGGCTGCAGGCAGCGACCCAATAGGAGGAAAGGGTTTGCAATTTTGCCTTACTCAGCACCTACATGTGTCTGTAAGTCCAAGGTTTTGCTTTATATCAAAACCTCAAAAATGTCAAATCAGTGCTCATTGATGTAATCTGTAATGGATCTGAACTCTTGTTGAACAGTTGTCATTTTCCAAAAGTTCCATTCTTTTGCTTGAAAATGTTCGGGATCCTATATTAATATATATTTTTACTATAATTTGAGAACCACTTCCTGGACTGTAACAATTATTGAGAATTAAAGAATGAAATGAAATTCTTAAGAAGTTGAGCTGTTGAATTTTTTCTGGCATAGGTACAGCAGCAATCAGAACAAACTATTGCCCCACTCCATTTGATATATCAAATATAAACTGTGCAGAGTTTATAAGCCATATTGGCCTTCTGGCTTTAATATCTTCTACTAAATAATTCATTTTTAAATAAAATTTAATATATTTACATTAAACCTGAATAATGGTTTTTGCCTCATTGTACTTCATAAAATATAGCATTGATAATTATGTGTGTGTGATTGCATATATGTATCGATAATTCAAAAACCATACATGCAATTTTGTGCTCTCTAGAATTTCTCATCATTTTGAAACCATGCAACTTAATATTAAACCAACTTGAGCACTTTATAGAGGCTGGTCTAGATGAAGTTCATTAGGTTTTATTGTAACAAATGTATATACTGAATGCAAATGTATATACTGTTTGTACAGTTTTGGTTAGCAGAGACCGAGGAAGTAGTGTTAAAAGAATTAATTTGATACACAACCAATAGTCAGTTAAATAATTCTGAAGATAAGTTAGCTGTCTCCACAACTAACTCCTGCTACTTTTCATTTTAGTTACACACAGATCTGGATCCTGGAAGCAAAAAAATCAAGTATATCCTATCGGGTGATGGAGCTGGCACAATCTTTCAAATAAATGATATAACTGGAGATATCCATGCTATCAAAAGACTTGACCGAGAGGAAAAGGCTGAATATACGTTAACGGCTCAGGCAGTGGACTTTGAGACAAACAAGCCCCTTGAGCCTCCTTCTGAATTTATTATTAAGGTTCAAGATATCAACGACAATGCACCTGAGTTCCTCAATGGACCTTATCATGCTACTGTTCCAGAGATGTCCATTTTGGGTATGTATGTTTCCAATTTCTCAGATTTGTTAAGGGTCATCTTTCAAGTAGCTCCTGGCATCAGGTCTGGTAGGTTGCTGAATGAAAGACATTTATTTCCTACTTCTCTGTCATTTGCATTTGTAAATCCCCTTCCTTGGAGCAATCCACAGCTCAATAGCTTTAGTCCCTTAGTGATAGAGACTGACAGAGGAAGGGTTTTATTAAAATGGTGCTTCTTACCTGGCACTATTTCAATAGGCTTATTTGCATTCCTGTCAAAGACAAGTCTTGTTACTGAGACAGATTTATCAAGATTTGTTCCGACATGCCAAGCTAATCCTATTGATATTTGGTTCATGTTTAATTATTTGTTTGTGTATATTCTCATGTAGATGTAGTGCACAGAGGCATAGGAAAATATTTAAGACTAGAGTAAAAAGGATGCTGGCCTGATTGGATAGGATGACTCTATGGTGGGCTATACTGTCATGTTTACTAATATCTTTCTCTTTTATGGCTAATTGACATTAAGTGCATGGTTTCTATATGCCAACACTACTACCATTGACTCATTCCTACCTTCTCTGAATCATTGATGTGTTTATTATGTAAAAAAGCAGAGCAATATGCTTTCAGGAACATGATTTTAATACCCACTCTTGTCAATCTGATTATCTATTCTATAACCCCAGCTCTCTTTCTTCCTTCACAAGTCAGGAGGAAGGATCCAAAGTTCAAAGTGCAGCATCACAGAAAGTCATGTTTTGCATATGCAGTGTGCTGCTTAGGTTATGTCAAATTGCATTTAAGGATATATGGTAACCAACAAGGCCAATTAAACTAGAGAAGGTAAAGATGACAAGACAGGAAATGGAGAAAAACATACCAGAAATAAAATCAATAAAAATAAGTACTTCAAACCGAAGAATCTACTGCTTCATTTGCCTGCTTCGTTCAGGAGCTTGCATGCTCACAGGTTTTCAACTGGAAGTTCCAAAGAAAACCAAACACAATATTAAAAACCATCATCATGATGACTCTTTAGATGGCTCCGACCTAGCCGTCCACAAATTTCTGTGTCCAACATGTTGAAACCCACATAAAACCTGAAAGACATTGGTCAAGTTTTCCTTTTCTTTCAAAATTTGCAGCAGGTTGTTCTTCTATAGCTGTGGTTGACAGAAGTACAATGTGCAAATTGTTTATTAATTCTTTAAGAATTTTGTGCCAAATGCTTGGATAATATTCACCCACCTTTACCCTCACAACCCAGATTCACCCCCTTAATTTCCACCTAAATTTATGGTTTTGGTTTTTTTTTTTTTTCCTTTTCCTTATCGAGACCAAAGTATGCTGTCTAAATATTGTTGGATCAGTGGTCTTTCATTTGAACCTTATTGACTTATCTGGGGATAAACGTTCAAAGGAAACTGACTCTCCTCTTGCAGCAGTCAAGAAATGCCCGTATGAACTCATGTAAAGGTGGAACTTTGTGACTGTCTTCCATCTTTGAGTTATGATTTCACTGACTTTAGACTTGTATAGTTATTGTGTATGCCATCACAGCAACTATGAGCTCATAAGTGCATTTGTCCAGCTGTATCCAGGACACACCAATTCTTTGTAGCCACCTACTACCTCTGACTTTTAAAATCCTTTTGATCCCTCTTCATAATCCTGGAGCCTTTGTAAGAATCATGTTTATATATATATATATACACTATTTAGGCCTGGACATTCTCTAGTGAAATCTCAATGAATCATCTAACTTCACTCTTATATTGAATACTTCTAGATCAGACACCAGTGTCATCCAGTGGATAATCTCAGTAGTCCCCTAATAGTATACTTAAATATTCTACTCTTGTTAATTAATGTTTGCATGTACAATGGGAAAATCTTCTATGTATTCTATGGTTTGTTTATTTTTCATTGACTAAAACTGCCTAAACTTCTTAGCCACTGATTTTTTTTTGATGGCTTTATTTTTATTTGATATCCTGTTCCTAAGCTGCCTATAATAAAACTGCAGCTGAAACACCCATTCCAACAGGAAATCAGAACTGATTTCCATTCTTCATATCTTACCCATATATTTCTTCTGGCAGGATTCCATTTTATCTACTTCTTGTGAGAGGAATTCTATTTTTATTTATTTTTTCTGCTCATCAAAACTGAATCGTTGCACTATAGATGCCTGGAATGACATGGTTGCTTGGAGAAACTTTTATGAACTCCTAGCCGTAATGTACCACTCCTCCATCAGCACCACCATAAAAATGAAGTACACAAGAAAGTGGAATCATCTCCATCTTTGCACAGCTTTTAAATTCAGAAGCACAGGCAGGGAGTAAGAAATTCTGTGCTTTCTTTAGATCTTGTTTGGTCTAGTCCTTACCCAATTTGTCTTTTTATTTAGATTTTGTTAAGTCAGATTAGGAAAATGGAATTATTAGCACATTCTTTACACAGAGCATGCTTAATTTTATACAAATGGAGACCAAGGAACTGTAATTGCCCCATGCTACTTTCTCTCTCTTAAGCCCAATGCTGTATGTGTTGACTGTAAATATATCAGAAGATACCCTTTTTACTCATGTAAGTTATTTGCCTGATATATTTGCTGGGAAAATTCTAGATACATACACATAGGACATGTTATTTTCAATCTATGAAAATTTATAAAAAGTTATTCACTACAGAATATCATGCATACATGTACCTCTGTGTATATATGTGTGCATATATTCTATCATTTTTGCTGCTAAAGGAATAGAATTAAGTGATATTTACACACACATACACGTAGGTTTATATGCACATATATGCATATTGTATATATGCACATAAATATACATAAAGATTAATCTTTAATGCTTAAGAAATTTTCCAGAATTCACAGAGAATTTGTTGAAGTTACCAGTACAGATTTGAGTCTAGATTCCCTTCTTCAGTTGATTGTGAAATATTGACAGGTTAAATTGGTAGCCCTATTCATAGCTATGGTGATCAATTAATGACTCCAATGCTCAAATACAAAGTAAAGGGATGCTTGAAAAAAATTCATGTACCATTATTGGTTACTTTTGTGGTGGTAAAATTATCTATATTAATGCATTCCTTACCTTACCTTCGTACGTTCCTATTTGTATTGATTTTGGGCTGTGAGTGTCTGCTTTTTGTTGGATGCTATCTTCTCTGGTTAATGTAAGCAGAGGCAGCTACACTATTTTATTGCCAAGTCTCATCATGGAGGTGAATATCAGGGTTGAAGGTCAGCTACTAACTCCCTTCTTTCCTGATGACCACCGTTCTCTTTATTTTTTTTTTTTTTTTTTTTTTTTTTAGGTTTTTCGAGACAGGGTTTCTCTGTATAGCCCTGGCTGTCCTGGCACTCACTTTGTAGACCAGGCTGGCCTCGAACTCAGAAATCCGCCTGCCTCTGCCTCCCGAGTGCTGGGATTAAAGGCGTGCGCCACCACGCCCGGCGACCGTTCTCTTTCATAGTGTCTCTTCCCCTTAATTCCTTTCTTCTTTCCTTCTTCCTCCTTTGCTATTGCACAAATGCCAGCCCTGTCCCCATATGCCCTAAGGAATGCCAGTAAGAAGTGAGTGATTTCGTTGAGCAGAGAGTGGGAAATAAAACTCTAATTGAGAAATTTACCAATACTTAACAGAAACAAATGCGATGCTTGAGAATTGCTTGCCAGTTGTCAAGCTGTCAAGATAAAACATACATATATATTTGCCCAAATGGCAGCCAAATTAATTTAGAAATATCTGAATCAGAAGCTAGAAACATGGTTCCTTTATATTCTATAGAGAATTTCAGAATTCATGATAATTTGCTTCTATAGCAAACTTGTATAAAGATATTACAGACTTATTTTACAAATTGGATAAAGATATGTCAGACTTATTTTAACAGTGGAAACTGAAGTAATTTTCAAGTTATGATTTGCCCATATTTTTTACTTCAAATAGTCAGTATATACCTTAGTGTTATTGTGTATTGAGGTAGTGAGTTTTAAACTGTAAATTTTAGTCTAAATCTAGACTGAGGTGCACTAAACTTTTTATTTGCTTTAAAAATTGATTCTGGAGTTAGTAAGTTCCATATCTGGTTTCCAATTGTGAGACTGTTAAAACTCCTAACTTAGGAACATCTCATCAGCCTAGGGTATATAGGAAGCCCTAGATAGAAGTATGCCTGGGGAACGTCAACCATCAAACTGCTAACTATGTGGCCCAAAATAGAACCTAAATCCTATAAAACAAGTTTCTTTACAACCAAGATCTTGTTATTTTTTTGTAAAACTTTCATTTAATAAATTATTGAAAGCATAGAGAAAATCTTGGTCAATGAAAACTTGTTCAATGACAATTATTCTAGACATTTAAATGATAAACTGAAATTAACTTTTTTAAAATAACAAAACAAACAAACAAACAAACAAACCCAAAGGGTGTAAAAGGGGCTTGATAGCATGTAGAATTTGGACTGTGGGGTATTGTTTCATTCTTGTCTATGAAGCCACAAAATACTAAATAGTGGTTTTTAAGCTTCCTAATGCTGTGACCCTCTAATACCATTCCCCATGCTGTGATAATTCCAACCATAAAACATAAAATCATTTCCTTGCTTCTTCATAACTGTAATTTTGCTGCTTTTATGAATCAAAATGCAAATATCTGATATACAGGATATCTGATATGCAACTTCTTTCAAAAAGTCATTGGGCCACTGCCCCCAAAGGGGTCAAGGCACAGAGGATGAGAATCTGATTAACAAGACATCTTTTCCACTATCTTGCAGCCAAGTAAGGCTCTAATAGGAAAAAAATATGCATTGAAATGTTATCCCTGAATATCGTGTATGTTAAAATCCTTCTAATTTCTGCAATAGTACTGTGATTTCAATACAGAGATAAATTTAACTAGTCCTTAATATTTAATAAAAAACCAGGATAACAATCAATATTATAAAGCCAACATCTGGTGCTGCTACCTCCAGTGCGTCAGCCATCATGCTCTACTGATCTCTAATAATATCTCTAAGGAATATTGTTTTTATGACACCAATGATTATCCTGCATATTTACCATAGTTAATGTTCTTCTAAGGTGAGAGAGCTTTTGAGGTCAGCATACTCTGCAAATTAAATAAAAGATGTGACAGGAAAGTTGCAAAAAAAAAAGTTTGGAGTGAGATATTACAGTTACCAAGATAGAAATGGAAGTACTTTTAAAATGTTAGACCCAGAAATTCAAATAACAATAAACATCTATAAAGATCCCTGCAGTGAACGGCAAGGGCCGAAGGGCTGCTAATGTATTAGATACAAATACAAAAGACAATGAATGGAGTGGACTCTGTTTCTGCTGGTGGGGAAAGTAATTTTTTGAAAAGTTTAGAAAACGATTTAGGAAATATGCCTTTTAGAAAAATCACATCCCATGGATTTCCAGGGTTTTCCCATCTTAGATGTAACGGAAGCAGCTCCACTACATGAAATTGAACAGTGATTCAGTTTAAAGGGAAAAAAGTGGTAAAACTATTAAGTTTTTAATGTATCATTGTGCTCATTTATTTCTCTTCTCTTTACATTTATACAGTGAATCTTTGTAAAGTTGCCCTTTTATGGTAAAGACTTTTAGGGCTTCTTTTGAAAAGAAGTACATAAACATATACTTATTTGTGATCGTTATCTTTAATTTTAACTCAATAGATTAAGTCTTAAGAGAAAGTGCTAGGTATTGACCCTACATCTTTGCTGTAACACCAAAGAGTAAGATGTTGATGTCTTGTCTTCTTATTCTTTATGTAAGCCCTCATATAGATTTAATTATACACTACAATAACACCACCATCAAGTTCAGGAACTCAATACTGACATACATTTGCTGTTAAATACAGAGGCTTAAATACTTAAATACTATGAAATACAGGGTTTCCCACCTGTCCAAAACATGTGCTGTTGTGCTAAAGAGTGACCTCTCTAGGGCCAAACATTCATGAGACCCCATTACTCTATAATATAGTTTTCTGTAGTTCTATAGTTCTCTTCCTTGATGTGGCCTTTATGTTTCCTTTATGTTTCACAATTAAGAAAAATATTTTATAGCAATTCTGAAACATTGTCAGTTATTTCTCTTGTTGAACACAGAATGTGTCTTTTGACGATACTTTCCAAGATCAGGCAGCACTGACTTCTGTGATATGCCCTATTTTTTCCATTATTGGTGACAATAACTTTGATCACTCTGCAGAGGAAGTGTCTCATGTAAATCTATTCTTTTGTTTAGTTTGTGTGCTCAATGCTTTGAACTTTCATAAATATCTTATTTGTTATCAAACTATGAACACCAAATTCTAACATCAGCATGTTTCATGGGTGAATTAATTAGTAGCATGAGGTAGTAAAATCAGGGAATTTTTTTCATATTTCTCCTTCGGTGACATTATGGCATTATGTGGCATGCTAGTGACATTATAGAGTAGAACATCCTTTCTTTCCTACTTATTATTTACTTATGAATATACTCAAACTAATATGGTGATTTATATTTGTGTTTTATCTAGTAAGCCATTGCAGTTACTTAAAAAATATTTATTATAATGCTCGATTATCTTGAGCAAGAATATGGTACGATTTGAAGCCGATCCTGATTGTTCTTCCGCAATTTTTACTTTCTTGGCCAACAAAGTTTTTGAGAATTTCCTGTGGTTTTAGTTCAGTTAGAGAATTAGAAATTTATACAATGAATTCCAATACAAAAATCTAGGTTGTAGTGTTATTAATTGTTGTTAGAAAGTCTCTGTTTCCAAAATTTCATGAATAAAGTGGATCTGAAGAACTCTTTGGGGATATGTATATGCTTACACACACACACACACACACATATGCATGTACACATTTTACACAATTGTACAGGGTTTACTTGTGTTTTTAAAACACAGAAATTAAGAGAAAGAGTTTATTTAGACAGAAGATATTTTGTATATTATTAGTTAACTCCATATCATATTGCGTTACATATAAATACAACTAATTATTACATAAAATCTATGCAAAGATATAGATTTATTGAGGGAAAACAATATACAGGCAAAGCAGAAACATGACTTGTGCTAGCAGAAGCTAATAGGTAGCTAGAAAGGACATGATTGGACCACCCAGAGAAAGATGTGTCTGTACATACTCTGATTTCAGATTCTAGAACTGTAAATAAGAGAAATTTTGTTACTTTAAGAAATACTAATATGGGCAAGAAAGTATGCATTGGAACATATATATATATATACATATATATATATATATATGTATATATATATATATATGTTATATAATAGATATGCTATATAATAGATATATAACAATGTTTCAAATATATATAAAAGGTACACTTGCACAATCTCACACAAACAACCTCTGATGACTTCTTGAACTCAAAAGAAAGAAAAGAGAAAGGAAAAAAGAAAGAAACAAAGAAACAAAGAAAGAAACAGAAAGAGAAAAAGGAGGAAGAAAGAGAGAAAGAGAAGGAAGAGTCACTTCTCACCAAAAAGAAAAAATAGAAAAATAGATTTAATGCACTTGACAAATTCTGAATTTAGGTTTGGCTTATACTGTCATTTTAGGCCTTAAAATATTAACATGATTTTTTTATTTTATATTATCTGCTCTTATTGCATTTCATACATTTATATGATAATATAATTCATTGTTTTCAAAAAGTCTACATCCGTACAGCAACTTTACTAAATAAAGGGCTTAGAAAAAACACATTTAATATGAATACATTTTGTTTCTATGCAAGGGCACATGTTAGATTAGCATGCAACTGAATATTTGTCTTTTTTATATATTTTCTTTATTTACTTTCCAAATGTTATCCCCTTTCCCATTTCTACCCCCAACCTGGAAACCCCCTACCCTTTAGGGTGTACCCCTGCCTACCCACTCACTCCTGCCTCCCCAGCCTAGAATTGTTCTACACTGGGGCATCCATCGAGCCTTCACAGGACCAAGAGCTTCTTCTCCCATTGACAAGTTCATCCTCTGCTACTTATTGACTGGAGCCATGAGTTTCTCCATTAGTACTCCTTTTCTGGAGGGTCTGGTTGGTTGATACTATTGTTCTTCCTATGGGGTTGCAAACTGGCAAACTATACCAACCTCAGCTTGCATGGAGCAGTACTTATTGTGGCCCCAAATAAAATTTGTATCCAAAGTAATAATTGAAAAATTCACACTTTTTTAAAATTGAAGAAACATGACATGCTCAAAAGATCAAAGCATGCTGTGTCCTGACAAACTTGCAAGCTTCTGCGCTTATCTTTATAATCACAAGTGTGTAGCTTGCTTTTGTGATCTTCTTTTCTTTCTCTGAGCAATCTTTTTAGGAATCTGGCAGCATTGTTTTCTAAAGGAATGATGCAAAGTGAAAAGGGGGAAAACATATCTTGATGGATCTGATTATATTTTTTTGCCAGCTTTGATTCAGAGAGATGAGCAAAATTGAAATTCTTTGGGAAAACATGGGCAGAAAATCATGAGGAATGAAATAAACAATTTCAAAAGATATCCAGCTGGTGTACCTGATGTGAATGGCAATAACAGCTGTAGTTTCAAAACCTCAGGACAGAGTGAACATTCCATTTGTATTCTGCATAAAGAAGCTAAATCTTCATTAAGGATGTGAAGATGGCATAATACCTGTACACACACACATACACACACACACACAGACACACACACACACAGACACACACACACACAATCACACCGAAAGGCAGAGGATGGGAAGAGAGTGAAATAGCAAGCAAAATTTGCAACATCCACTGTATATCTGCAAACATATATGTATGCACACATTCAGTATAATTTAAACATATGCAATCCAATGTTAATTTCTAATTTTCCTCTGTTTTAGTAGTTCTTTCACAGTAGCCAAAGATTTAGAACTTATAATGACATGTATGCCATTCATGACTTTTCCCTTAAAATATGATAGTCTTTCAAGAGGAATTAAGCTATTTCTCCATGGTGGATGAAGCCAAGCTTGGTGAAAAACAAAGGGATAAGATTATAAACATTGTTTACGTGTGTAACTTTTGTAATATGGATACCTTGAATCATCATTTTTTGCACTAATATGCTTTCAGAACTGCCTCAAGAACTGCAACAAGTTTAAAAAACAAAAAACAAAAAACTACTGGATAGAAGCATACAATTCATCGGTAATGTTATCTGTAGAACTCTTAGTATTTTTCTTACCTCTTACATTGTTAAACTCCCACTGCTAACCTTTTTAGATTTTAAAGTCCATCGTCCAAACCTCAGTCCATAATATGTAATCAAACACAGCAGGATGAATTTAGGGGATTTTCATTCTGCATTTCATAGAAAAATTGCTTTTCTGTCACTCTGAAAACAGTTCTAATATAACTACAATTCATCAATTAATTCTAACCCTGTGTCAACAGCTTTACATAAGTCTTGTTTCAGGGTCCATATCCATGGGATGTTAGCTGGTTTTAGTAGTTTTCTTCCTCCTTTAATTATCTTTGCAAGTTTTTGAATAGTTGAATTTCCACTAACTGTTCAATAAAATTTCATAAGAGTGGCATAATAACAATAAAACATGATGTTTTTTTAAATTTTCTAAGTGTTACTAGTTAAAATATAATGCTTGTTACTTTTGTCTTATGTAAAAATTAGAATACAAAACATATGTATAAATATGTATACAAGTGACCAAAAATTAAATCTATAGAAAACAAGATTCTGAATACCTGTCTGTATCCCTACAGTGGACTATGAGCATCCCTTGGAAAGATTTATTATCTTCATTTGGTTTAGAATCCTCTTCCCCTGTTCAGAGTTCTACTGTAGTTTGACTTAGTCTTTTCGAAGACTAAAACAAAATTAAAGATTTGACGCAGTATTAACCCTATCCATGTGAAGAGGCAACACTGATGACATAGCTCTACATGGGCTGTACAATCAGGTCAGTCTCTCTCAGTAGCAAGTAAAGCCTGGTTTCTAAGTCCATACAGAGCCATAGCTAATGGCTATAATTATTTTTGTTTTTCTTTCATTTTCTTCCTCCTCTTGGTGCTTTACTTGCTTGGTAGAATGCTTGTAAATTGGAGTTATCTTAACGTTGCCTCTGTACCACCCTGAGAAATACACATTTGATTCAGTGTCTCAGTGGTTCTTGAAATGTTACGTTACCAATGTTGCACCAAAATTTATGGTGCATACTTAAAAAACTTTTCTATGGCCAAAACTTCATCCAGGTCCACGCTGAGCCTTCTAAGAGCCAGGAGACACCTACTGAATGGTTGGTACTTGAAATAATGAAACCAGCAAACCTGTATTTACCACAGAATTGTATTTCCAAAAATGTTTACTACATGGAGAGGAGGGTGGGGTTCTACTCGAACAGTCTATGATTCTGATGGATTTTTTGGATTACTTTTGTTTAATTTTGATTGAAAATGTTCTTTACTTGTATGCATGTGTGCATTTATGTGATTGTATGCTTATAAGCAACATGTTTACAGAAGAAGATATCAGATCATCTAATTATGGATGATGGGAGCTCCTCTGAAGGACAGGGGATGCTCTTGACCATTAACTCATCTCTGTAAACTTAGCTTTGCCACTTTGCCTTTAGGTAGAAATTAGTATTACAAGATACATCGTGTGATTGATTCTACAAAGGTTATTCAGGATGCTTGTGTGTCTAGAGCTTTGTGAATTGCCATGAACATACACAGTGTATTTCAGGATTATTTTTATTTGTTCCAAAGGAGCTCTAAAAATTCATGAATTAAGAGGATTTGGAGAAGGACAGCTCAAAGAGTCAGCTTTTTTCCCAAATTTGTCTGGAAGGAAAATGAGTCAGCTGCATGTCAGGGCAGCACTAAAGCAGACATCTGTGAAATTCTGAAATCTTGGCTGAAAATGAGTATCAGACACCATTGTCAATAGATTTCTGACATACTCTCCCAGGGACCTTGCCTATCATAGTAATGGAGGTTTTATAGAGTCTCTATGAATATAAGTAGGCATTACTTCTTTAAATTTAATATTCAATTTTTGTACAAAAGTTTAGATGAATGTGCCCCCTTCAGTTGATTAGCATTCATACATTTATAGTTTTGCTTTTTTTATATATAATCTCTCTTTTTTTATTTGTTCATTTTTTAATTAGGTATTTATTTCATTTACATTTCCAATGCTATCCCAAAAGTCCCCCACATCCTCCCCCACCCACTCCCCCATGCACCCACTCCCACTTGTTGGCCATTTTCTGATACATATGCAGCTAGAGACACGAGCTCGGGTGAGGAGGGGGGTACTGGTTAGTTCATATTGTTGTTCCACCTATAGGGTTGCAGATCCCTTTAGCTCCTTGGGTACTTTCTCTAGCTCCTCCATTGGGGGCCCTGTGATCCATCCAATAGCTGACTGTGAGCATCCACTTCTGTGTTTGCTAAGCCCCGGCATAGTCTCACAAGAGACAGCTATATCTGGGTCCTTTCAGCAAAATTTTGCTAGTGTATGGAATGGTGTCAGCATTTGGAGGCTGATTATGGGATGGATCCCGGATATGGCAGTCTCTAGATGGTCCATTCTTTCGTCTCAGCTCCAAATTTTGTCTCTGTAACTCCTTTCATGGGTGTCTCTAGCTGCATATGTATCAGAAGATAGCCTAGTCGGCCATCAGTGGAAAAAGAGGCCCATTGGTCGTGCAAACTTTATATGCCTCAGTACATTTATAGTTTTGTGGCATAATTTTATTGTCTTCTCACTCAGAAATTTCATGTAGAGAAAAATAACATTATTGATTTATATGACAGGATGCAACAAGCATAGATAAACACACAGATTAATAGATAAGAATACTTGAGATATTTAAGCTGTTAAATGAGTGAAAAATAAGGATAGCTATGTAGACTTATGGAGAAAGGGATTTAAACTATGCTACATGTCTTCTTATGTAATTAGTTACCCTGACAAAAGACAAAATATAGTTACTATACAAGGCTGTGTGTGAGAGCATATGGATTTTGGATAATATATGCACTCAGATGCCTTTTTTGCTCTGCCAGGATGGAGTTGCATCTTTTGTTTCTGGACTCAGCTTCACAGCCAGCAGAATCACACTTGTGCCATTACTGAAGAGGATTTTATTCAGTTTCATTTTGTTAGAGGCACAACAGGAGGAGCCTTTATCTCCATGTCAGACTCTTCAGAGCTTATCACTGTATGCCCATTGTGATTCTTTACAAATAACAAGTGGAGACAGAGTTCAGAAAAGACATTGAGGTCACTGAGGGAGATCAACAAATAAAGTTAAAGGCTCTGGGGTTGGAAAGATGGCTTGGCAGCGAAAAGCACGTGTAAAGAATCCCATTTGGCTCCTAGCACCCATAGGATGGTTCACAACCATTTGCAACTCCAGTTCAAAGAGATTAAATGCCCTCTCCTGCCCACTGCAGACATTAGGCACACATGTGGCACACACATATTTATGCATTCATATATATTATATGCATTTATACATTCATATACATTTATATACACATATACATGGAATAAATATAAAACTTTTAAACAATAAGAAGAATTAAAGGGTTTATAATGTTTTTAAAATCCTAAGCAATGCTAGCGTTTAAGGCCAGGATAATAAACAACTATTCTATAAGGCAATGATAATTAATATTAAATAGTGATAGCCAATTCTAACCATGTTAAATTTGGAAACTACTACAGCCTTTTCTTTTACTTTTTGCAATTGAGAAAATAGAGCCAGACTACTGCAAATGAACTTCATTACTGTCTATATTCATCTGTCTACTATATAAAGTTTGAGATTTCCTACAAGGTTTTGTTGGAGGAATCATTTTGATGTGAACATCTTATTTAGTAATTGTAAGATTCAATCATTATTTTACTTGCCTAGATGGTTTGTTGCTTTTTGTGGATAAATCATCTTCCATTGTGTCTGTTAACATAGTTCTTAGTTAATTTTGAGCTCTTGAGAGATGTTGACAGGGAAGCACAACTAAACCTATTGCAAACGTAGATGTAGTCATTTTTGTTTATAAGTATAGTGTAGCGTGAAATATTAAAAAGGAACCCACAACACACCTTCAGGGGACCAGCGGGCAGGCCAGCCTATTCTCATCTCATAGAGACTCTCTGACCTGGAGCTCTGAAATCTCAGCTCAGTAAGTTCCCACTGGTGGGCTGCTATCGCTCTCTCTCAAGCAAATGAGTAACTAAAAAGACAAAAAATAATAATAGAACAAGCCAAATGAAAAACAAAGAAAGAGCATGTAAAATATATACACATAGATATACACACATATATACTCACACATGCATACACACAAACAAGACCTTTGAAATCACAAAAGTTGGAAGCCATAATATACAATACAAACTCGAATCAAATATAAAATGCCCAAACAAGGCAATATGAGACAGAAATCTTCAAAAATAACTTTTGGATTCTTTCATGTTGAACATCTACTGCTAGATGTGAAGCCTGCCCTTGAGTGCTGTTGTACATCCAGGGAGAATCCCTTGGACAAACTATTTTTTTTCTTTGAGAGTGGTTATCAATTGGAGATAGCTTCTTTAGTAATAGACAGAATTTCATGTCTGTTTCCGTGGAACACATTCCAGTTTGAAATTTTACCGGCCCTCTGTGTGCTGTCACAAATGATGAGTTTATATGTATGTCAGCTCTGCTGGGTTGGTACCATAAGTGCCCTCTAGATCTTAAAAATATCTTGGAGAACTTGGAATAGTCTCTACTCCAGTTGTTCAGGACCCACGTGAAGACTAAACTGCACATCTGTTACATACTTGCTGAGAGGCCTAACTCCAGCCTCTGTATGTTTATTGGTTAGAGATTCTGTTTCTGAGACCCCCTAAGGTCCAGATTATTTGGCTCTGTTAGTTTTCCTGTGCAGTTCCTACCTCCTTTGGGGGATCTATCCCAAAAGCTTTTGCATATACATGAGATATGATCTTCTAGCTGGGCTTCTTTGTCAGTGGGAAAGGAAGTGCCTATCCTAGAAGGAACTTGAATTGCCAGGGTGGAGGGATTTCCAGTGGTCATCACTTGCTCTGAGGAGAAAGGGGAAGGAAATGATGGAAGGATTGGGGGTGGACAAGAGTGCCTGGGATGGAGTAAGTGAGCAGGATATAAAGTGAACAAGTAAAAAATAAATAAATACAATTTAATTTAGAAAAAGTAGGACATATGCTCTTGGATCCTCTTTCACATAGCTCCTTGAGTCCTGTGGAGAGAAATTTGATGAACACAATCCATATAGGATTGTTTTAAAGTCCCGCACTCTCTGCATGTCATCCAAGTGTGAGTCTGTGTTAGCTCCCATCTACTTCAGAAGAAAGCTTTTCTGATGATGCTTGAATGAGAAACTGATATATGGGTATAGCAAAATGGCATTAGATGTCAGGTGACGATGATGTTCCTTTAGCAGATCAATAGTACTTGCTTTTAACCTGGGCCCATGGCCTACCTATGTAGTCTACTAGTACTGAGGCGGGAAAAATATGAATTTGTAACCAGCCTTGGCTATGGAGCTGAAATAATATAAAATAAAAAGAGGCAGTGAAGGCAGGATATCCTTCCCAGTGGGCTATTGAAAGGAATATGCCTGCCCTTGAGTTAGGAAAATGAGACTCAAAGAAAGAAAATTCCCAGTTTTTCATGCAGTATAAATTTTCAGTCTTACATCTGCTTTTTTTTTATTCAAAGATCTTATTAATGGAGGTAAAGTAAACTACCATATTCTCTACTTTGTTCTTTAAGAAATTACCATTAAAGACAAAAAAACCTAGGTAATAGATACTGAAAACAAAGGGAAGCAGTCATTCCTGAATATGTCTTAATGTTCTTTTTCCTCACCTTGAAAAGAAGACTGTGGATAATGGCAGTCAACCAAGATTCACTTTTCTTCCATCTCTAAAACTTTTGGAACACCTATTTCTGTGTGATTTTTAGAGTCCCTGATGCTACTAGGTGGTCACTGTAAAATTTCTGACATCTCCAACATGTTTATGCACAGTAACATGTTACATTGTCAAAATTAAATAAAAGAATAGGGTCAATGTTTCACCTCAGAGCTGTTCGTACAGAAATATTTTTGGGAAAAATGTTCTGTGTGGTCCTTGTTTTGTTATGTGATGCTGCTGCAATGAAGCAGATCAATGTGAAAGCATAGTGATGCTCTCTTTCTTCTGACCTTGTACAATTGCTACTCTTCGCTTAAAATGTGTAAATATTAATAGCCTTGGTGGTGGCTCTTGCTCTACTTCAGCTTTTTTTTTTTTTTTTTTTGACATTTCCTTTCTTACTTTCCTTTTCTTGACTCTAAATATACTTTGAACTCTGCATTTAGGTATCATGTCAGTACAGTCAAATAAATCTATCTTCACCCCAGAAGCTAAACAGGTTTGGGAGATTAGCATCAAAATAATGTCAGACTGGTATCAATGTTGAAAATTCTCTTCTTATTCTGTGCATAAGCACATTGTCTCTTCTTTTAAAAACAGCCATCTTCTCTCTCTCTACTAGTGTAGATAAGTTTAATCTGCTTTGTGCTTCAGATAGACTCATGAATATGAATGCTTTTATGTCTGGTTTCTTATAATTTTTTGTTTTATTTCTTTATCATGTTAATTGGCACCACCAACAACTTTCTCTCTCTCTCTCTCTCTCTCTCTCTCTCTCTCTCTCTCTCTCTCTCTCTCTCTCTCTCTCTCTCTCTCTCTCCTTGCTCTGAACAATGACTTTTGTAATATTTCTCCTGGGTAGGGTTTTATTACATAGCTAAATATTGCTCAGTAGGAATGTCCATGCTTTGGTCCAGCACCATCTTAGTAAAACAAATCATGAGTTCATCAATTCATGCTCTTGCCATACTTTACAGGTCTTTAATATGCTTTGAAAACACCTCACAGTTTTTCTAAAGAAATTTACTTACTAAAACTATTACTTCTTTTAAAACATAAATAGGACTTACCTCTGCTGCCTTCAACTTTCTGTTATTGCTCCAGAACCTACTGCTTTGTTTTCTCCAATTTTTATAGTGAGATATGTATCGTAAATATAGATTGAGGAACTAGATAGCGAAGCCACAGAGACAAATGCATGTTTGCAGATATACGATGGTTAACAGTCTATTCTCTAGAGTCGGCAGGCCTTGTTGCAAATCCCTGAAAGCTCCCTTAGAGAGAACAGTGAATTCACCTTTTGTCCCATGAGATATACTTTCAGGAATTACGCCTGGCATCAAGAAATCTACTAACTAACATGAGCTACATCATGTAAAGGAAAATATACATTTAGACATGATTTACATTAAGATTTTAAGAAGAAACTGCATCTCCCTTGCAGTAGCATTCGAAAAAATTTCCCAGACAAATAGTGTGATATGAGATCTATGTGCATGTATAATAGTCAGCAACTTATTATAGGCATTACTGCTGACTAAAGCTGTTATTAGCAAGCCTTATAATTCTTTAATGTATAAGGGGATAGTAGAAGATACCAGGAGCACTGTGCATGTAAACTAGAATAGAATTGGCATGCTGTCTTCAGCATAATCAAAAAGATTAAAAGATGAGTAAACTGGATATAAATATGTGCATGTATAGATTTAAGTTAATTAATATTGATTCCTTGTACACCGAGAGTAGACTACTGGCACTATACCATTTTGGAAAGGAATATATTCTGCAAACTGCAAGTAGTTTAGTATAAGCCAAGTGAAAACACTTTCAGTCAATGGTTTCTCATAACTGTGCCTGCCTTCCAGTGCCACCTAAGCTGGAATGAATGACAGCATGCAATCTTTATACTTTCAAAATACCCGGAGGGCCATTGTAACATAAATTATGAAATTTCAGATACACAGAAATCAAGGAAAACATCATCTGAAAAACTGTTTAAGGTTACATTATAAAATATTAATTATAATCTCATGATCCTTTGGACTAGAATTCATTTAATTTTTTTTTAGGTGAATCTTGTGGATTGTAACTTGGATCTTCTAGTCTTCATGCAAATATTTAACAAAAATCGCCTCTCCAGACCCATGACTTAAATAACCACATGATATCTCTTCATGTGATCATTAGTCAGGGTTAGCATGACTGAATGATCTTAATGACTGATTCACAAAAATAAATTTAAAAAAATTACCCTAGAGTCATTCATTTCTCTTTGTTTCTAAGTATTCCAGTAAAGACTTGCAATCAGCCCCACATATAACTCTGTATCAGGAGGATTAATTTCAAGGTGTGTGATTGTTTTCCACACTGACCATGAGCTTCTGCATCACGTCTGCCCAATGGAAGACACTTGATCAGAAGATATATCAAAGATTCCATACCTAACGCTTTAGTCTGGTATCAGCAGTGGTAAGAAAAGATATTTTTAACCATAGAGATAAGTATTATATTTTAAGGAACAACCTGACACTTTTGGTTTGCCATTTTCTGGGAACAGAAAGGCCTTGTTTTTTAATTCTATGATTTTGCTTGACTTAGTGGCTTCATTAACAGATGCTAACTTACTACTGACCTTTGATCATTTTAGAAGCCAAACAAAGAAGGGAGTATTTACCAATGTAAGATTCAAGCTGTGCTTAAAGTTGCTTGAATAATATAGGAATACACCGGGTACCTTTTCATTTAATGTTGTCTTAATATAGCCAATCTTAAAAATTTCAGCCTGGAAATCAGGCTGGTGCTATAATCATGGATTTTCAAAATTTGGAGTAACCAGGGGGAGAAATTTTACCCTTACAATCTGAATCTCTTTTACTTTAAAATGGCATGCAAAACAAAAGGTGTATTAGTGGCTGTAGTAACCTGCATGGCATGTAGTATTTGAGACATTTCCATTTCTTTTTTGGCCAAGGTCTGAGATATTATCTATGGTTGTGAAATTAACCTTGGCTCTATTTCTTGGCCAACATGGTGATTTGGAGTTCTCTGATCATCCACATGCTTTATCATCCTCCCAGGTGTTAATGTTTAAGATATAATTAAATTAGTTGCTGTCCCTGCTCAAAACAAATGGTTACTTCTCCATTGCTTTGATGGTGGTTAAAGTTCTTACTCTTTATTTATCTTGGTACACCTCCCATTTAATTACTATTACTTATAATTTCATTTACCAAAGTTATTATATCATATCTGACCTTTAATTTCAGTTCCAGAGTTCTTCTGAAACTGCTTTGTGACATCATAGTTGAGAACATAGCACATACTTATACATATATGGCTTAGTGTTTCTTATTTGTGTAACAGCATTATCACCAACATTATCATTACTATCAACACACGTGCTATTTCCTAGTTTGTGGGTTTGCCACTTTCCTGCTTAGGTGATTTATAATGCTAAAACCAAAATTTCAGCCACAGTTGAGGTCTCATGAGACTTGCACTCACAAGTTCTATATGTCCTAGTTTTTGTCACCACTCAGGGCCTTCTAGTTTGTTGAACTGAAGGGCTCTTTTTTTTTCTGACATAGACAGGTTGCCATCTTCCATACTTTGCTCAGCAGGTCCTTTCTGTATGACAGCTCATGGTCACATAAGTACACAAAACCTCCTACCTTGCTGAATTCTATTGATTCCATGTCAGTCACAGGTTGTGGATACTCTTATCTATGCTTCTCAGATTCTTGGATAGCAAAATCTCTCTTTTCCAATGAGGTTTTATTCATGCCATCTTGTACACCTCCCGATTCCTATTGCAAATCAATGTAGAAAGCTTTGAATCATTTTATTATAAATACTAGTTACCTGAACGTGATATACTTATGATTAACAGGTTTCTGTGTTTCTTTATTGCCTTTTAGATATATTTTAACTCCATGACATTTGGTAGAGATGCTGCTGGTGCTTTATGTAAGCCAACAAACTCATAGTCAAACTGTTTGTAGCCTTAGTTGTGAAGGTTTCTACATAGGCTGTGGATTTCACATGTGAATGTCGACAAGACATTTCTAAAGTATAGTCTTTCTTTAAGCATCTGAATCTCTTAGCTTTCTTGGTTGTTTGTTTGTTTGTTTGTTTGTTTGTATTTTTTTAATTTGTTTGATTTTTGTTTGTTTGGTTGTTGCTGTTTTGTTTTGTTTTTGTTTATCCTGTCTACAAGTTGCAATTACTTGTTAGTATATGAACTTGACCATAGGTTTCTGATAGGTTATGATGACATTTGTAAGCAAACCAATGAAATACCTTGTGATAAATCTGGGTTTTTGGTATAGTTGCTTTGTCCTATGCTCTGGTTTGAAAGCAGTTGTGGAAAAGGCTGGGAATGAGACATGAAAGGCAAGAAAGCAAATGTTTTGTGAAAATGGTCACAACTAACTCAGAGCAATGCAGGAATTTAGGGATGAAGGAACTATTCATGTATCACTCATTTGTGTGTGAGTATGTGTGTGTGTGTGTTTTGTGTTTTGAATGCTATTTGTATCTAAGTAGTCCCTCAGAGTAGCAAGGTTGCAGACCCTGAGATATGACAAGGAATTTCTTGTACAGACACCTGTTTCTGCATTTTGTACAGGAGGAAAAACATCCTTTCAATGTTCATTTGACATTCAAGTTTTACCTTTCCATTGTGTCTGAGTTCTGTATTTTTTCTATGACTCCCCTCCAAACTTTGTTTTGCTTCCATTTCCTTGGACCACAAATCCACTGCAACTTTCTTTTATTAGATTTTATTATTTATTTTTTTATTTTTTTGCCATCTGAGGTATTACAGAAAGCATGGATGCAACTTAATAATCCACATTCAAGAAAATATGTTTGCAACTTAAGGAATGAAATACAAGATTCACTGTGTCTAATCTATCTGTCTATCTATCTAGTCTATCTATCTATCTATCTATCTATCTATCTAACTATCTATCTTGTTTTCTATGGCTCCACCAACAAGTATATTCATGGAGGTTAAAATACATATCTTATTTGGAAACTTAGGGTTCTTTTTTGTGATAAAATATGACCATAATACCACTGTGGAGGAAAGGGCTTATATCAGCTCATAGTTCCACATTATAGTCCATCACTAAAGGAAGTCATAGAATGAATTCAAACAGAACAGGAATCTAGAGGTAGGAGCAGGTGCAGAAGTCTGAAAGATCATGCTTACTGGCTTGTTATTCCTGGCTTGGTCAGCCTGCCTTCTTCCAGCACCCAGGACCACAAGCCTAGGGGAGGCACTCCCCACAGTCATCTTGCCATCCCACCTTTCTCACCAATCAAGAAAATATCATCCAGTCTTGCCTACAGGTTACTCCTATGGAGGCATTTTCTTGATTAAAATTTCTTCTTTCCAGATGACCCTAGCTTGAGTTAAGTTGACATAAAGATAAGCCAGCATACTCAGATAGAAGGGATCAAAAATCTTCAGGCTGTAAATGACATTGCCTGCCAAAAAACAGGATTTAATGCAGAACATGAAGTGCTAGCAGGCATTGCATAGAATGAAACAGAGAATGGGACTACTCTACTCGGGAGAGTGAGATGTATATCATGGAAGCCTCACATTAAACATACAAGTCCACATACCTTTTAATTTTTTCACATCTAGTTTATTATCTTTAATATAAGTTTTTTTTTACTGTTACATATTCTAGTTCATATGCAGCAAAGATACTTAGTAGATACTCAATAGCTATTAGTTCAGAAGTAATGGCAATAGTCCATACTAAATACCCAAGCAAGTATTCTGTAATTAGAAACATTAAGGACATTGTAGTGCCATGGTCAGAGTTATTATCATCATCATCAGAACCTAGGTAGAGCAGTGCACTGGAGGCCTTTCTCTCATTTTATTTTTCTACACTTATGAGACAAAGACTTAAAAAAAAAGTTGATTTTTCACCAAGAAAATACAGTTGAGGACCTGAGAGTCTTACAGAAAATGGGCCAGGAAGCTGTGCCAACATTCATAGGCTGGACCACAAACTCTTTAGAAGAGCTAACATGTGATGCTTCCAGAAGGAATAAAGCACATATACAAAATACCTGTGTGCTTTGTTGAAAAACACAATTGGATTTAAGGTAGGCAAGGCTTCTTTACTCCCATGCAGTCACTCCACACAAAAGCCTGTGCAGTTATATTTTAAATTCCACGAAATCCTTAAGTATGTCATTCTGTGGGAACTCAGATATTTAAGGTGCTCCTTGAGCCATTTTTTCCAGCATTCCTTCCTGGGGATGGGAAATAGCTTTCATTATCTTTCACTAATACATTGCAGCTAAGTAAAAATAAATTTTCAAAAGAATGCTTAAAAACTTTTGAGTGCCTGACCAAATGTTTGGATCATGGCTCAAATTCTATCCCCATGCAATCTAAAGTATGCCAGTGCTTACATGTGGCTTTTTCAACTGTCACAAAGAAAAGTTGTAAGAGATCCATTCTAGGGTCTATTCTTCTTAGTTTTTAACTTCTTTATAAATTGACAGACAGTGCCATTTCCAAAAATATTTTCTTTTTAGTCTTGGTAAAATACAGTTTTTATTTCTTACTTTCCCTTTTACTTTTATTTCTGCTGCTGTGAAAAAAAAAAAAAAACTCTGACAAAAAGCAATGTGGGGAAGAAAGGGTTTATTTTAGCTCACAATTCCAGGGTGCAGTCCATCTCTGCAGGAAAGGGACAGTGGCAGAATCTTGAGACCTTTGGTCATAATGCATCCATAATCAAGGACTCATTGCCATTCATGCTTGATACTTAGTGAGTTTTTTTTTTTCTCATCTACAATCTAGGACCCCAAATGAGGGAAATTTGCACATCAACATTTATGTTGGGTTTTCCCATGCCAATTAAGACAATCAATAATATTTCCACTGGACATGCCCAATGCCAACTTGATCTGAATAATCTGTTATTGAGGTTTTCTTCTAGGGTGTTTCTGGGTTGTGTGAAGTTGTCAGTTAAAAGTAACTTTCATCCCTCTTCTAAACAATCATTCTTTCACTCTCCTCTTTTTTCTTGCTCCACCCCTCTCTCTCTCTTTCATGCACACACTCTGTCTGTCTCCTGTATTTCCTATTTATATAATTTGCAATAAGTCTCTTGTATGTGAATTTGTGATATATATATAGTCTAAGATGGAAAGAAAATGTTGCTTTCATTCCAAATCAAAGAGAAAAATGTGTATAGTTTGGAACAACAACAAAAAAATAGCTGATTTGACTCACAATCTCCCTGCACAGAAAAATAAATTCTATCCTGAAGGGAATTCTCTTATGAGTCTAGAGTAGGCATCTTTCCATATATACACACAGCGTGAAATATGTGAAAAATCTTAAGTCTCCTTAAGAACTAGAGAGATCATTAATCTTGTATTATCTTAGCAAAAATAGGGCTGAGAAATTATTTATATTGTAAGCTATGATTCAAGGCAATTCAAGTTCCAAGGGATTGAATTGCAGCAAAAACGTAAACTATCACTCCCACATTCTTGAATTCTATATTTCTTCATTTACTTTGTTATTCGTCTGTCAGTATTACCCATAGTATATAGCACTAGTCTTGTTTCCTATGATGAAAGGATTTATCAATCTTGGTGGTTAGAGTAAATTTTATGTGATTTTCATGGTCTTTGTGAAGGATGTGGTCTTTGCTGAAAAGTAACAAGATCATTAACAGAAATATAGGTTAGGAGAGAAAAGCTATGACAATACATGTTTAAGTATCATTATTGCAACTGTCTTTGGAGATTACATAAGATGTTTTATGAGATCAAATTGTGCTGTATAAATTTACCTTACATGGTCTCAGATAAGAAAAGCAGATGAGTAAATTAAACTCTAAGTTAGTGACATGCTTTGAGGCTCACATGCCATTTTTTGGTGTCAATAAGCCCCACATAAGATCATTTCTAAACTCAAAGTGCTTTCCATTATTTTAGGACATGGGTCAGAAATAAAGAAGGGGAAGTCAAACACAAACTTAAGGTCGACACTTGCATCCCTGGTGATTATTCAACAAATATTCATTTAGGAATTAGAAAGAAAATTATGGGTACTATAAAACTGCACATATTACATGATCTTTGCTTCTCATAGGACTAATTTTTGTGGTTGTTAGTCCCAAAATCGAAAGAGATAGGAACTAAGCCCCAGCAACCAGTGGCCTTTCCATTGTTGACAAAGTAAAACATATGGAGACCTACTTCCCAAGGTTAATAGGAAACTGTCAAGAAGCAAAATGCTCAGAGCATGTTGGTATTAGTCATTTCAAAGACCTGAATTATAGCATATTTTACAAAACACAGGCAGGAGGAATTTGACATCAGGACTGTCCAAGGAAGCCACAAGTTTTTGTTCTTGTTTTTTTAAGTTTATTTATTTATTTATTTATTTACTTATTTATTTATTTAACACTCCATATTTTATTCCACCCCATCCACCCTCCTACTGCTCCACATCCCATACCTCCTCCCCACCCCGTCTCCACATGGATGTTTCCAACCCCCACACCACCTGACCTTTAATCTCCCTAGGGCCTCCTATCTCTTGAGGGTTAGGTGCATCATCTTTGAATGAACACAGACCCGGCAGTCCTCTGTTGCATGTGTGCTGGGGACCTTATATCAACTGGTGTATGCTGCCTGTTTGGTGGTGGTCCAGTGTTTGAGAGATCTCGGGGGTCCAGATTAATTAAGACTGCTGGTCCTCCTACAGGGTTGCCTTCCTCCTCAGCTTCTTTCAATCTTTGCCTAATTCAACAACAGGGATCAGCTGCTTTTGTCCATTAGTTGGGTGCAAATATCTGCCTCTAACTCTTCCAGCTTCTTGTTGCTAGAAAAGGACTGAAGCCCTGAGGGCCGGCAGAAGGAATGGAAACAGGCAACTTTAGGAGGTAGGAGGTTGGGGGGGGGGGAGTTCCTCCAGAATGCACCAGAGACCTGGAAGGTGAGAGATTCTCAGGACTTAAAGGGACGGACCTTAGATGAAATGCCCAACAGTAGGGAGAGAAAACTTATAGAGCCCACCTCCAGCAGGAAGACAGGGCATCCAATGATGGGGAGGAGGAGCCATCCCACAGTCACAACTCTGACCCATAATTGTTCCTGTCCGAAAGAATTACAGGGATGAAAATAGAGAGGAGACTGAGGAAAAGAAGGTCCAGCAACTGTCCCAAAAAGTGACCCAGCTCAATGGGAAGTCCCAAGGCCCAACACTATTACTGAGGCTATAGAGCACCCAGAGAATGGGACCTAGTATGACTGTACAATGGAAGCCACATGTTTTAACTGTTAATAGATCTGTAAAATTTGTATGCTTGGTGGAATGTACTCACTGATAAGTAGATATGAGCCCAAAAGTGCAAAATACCTAGGATACAACCCACAGACCATAAGAAGTTTAATAAGCAGGAAGAGCAAGTGAGGATGCTCCAATTTGACTTAGAAGGGGAAAGAAAATAATCACTGGAGGCAAAGGGAGTGACAGACCTGGGTGGGAGAAGAGGGGAAAGGGGAAAAGGTGAATAGGATTATATATGGGGGAACAAAGCCCAAATTGCCAGGAGAATGAATGGAATTATGCAGCCTATTGGGGTGGTGAGTTGGGGGACCCTCTAGAAAGTATCATAGACCTGGTAGGTGAGAAGCTCTCAGGACTCAATGGGGGTGACCTTAGCCAAAATGCCCAACAGTGGGGAGAGGGAACTCCCCCTCTAACTCCGGCAGATAGACAGGGCAGCAAGCCGTGTTATGGGGTTGCCACCCCCAGTAAAAATTTCTGACCCAGATTATTTCCTGTCTAAAAACTAGAGGGAGGAAAATGAAGAGACTGAAAGGAAGGCCATCCAACTTAGGATGCGTGTTAAGGGGGAGGGTGGTGGGCACCAAGGTCTGACACTGTTACTGATGCTATTATCTTCTTATAGAGAGGACCTTAGCATTGCTGTCCTCTAGTAGGCCCTACCAGCAGCTGGCTGAATCAAATGCAGATACTTATATCCAACCATTGGACTGAAGTTGGGGAACCCTAAGGTTGAATTAGGGGAAGGATTGAAGAAGCTGAAGGGCAGTGCAGCCACATTGGAAGACCAGCAGTCTCAACTAACCTTTGATCCCTGGGAGCTCCCAGAGACTGAGCCATCAACAAGGCAGCATACACGGCCTTGTCCAAAGTCCCTGGCACATATACAGCAGAGGACTGCTAGGTCTGGGCTCAGAGGGAGATGGTCCTACTCCCGGTGAGACTTAAGGCCCCAAAGAATAGGGAAAGCATCCTCTTGGAGGAATGTGGAGAAGGAATGGGATGAGGAACTATGGGAGTGTGCTTAGAAAGTAATACTTCTTTAGTTCTTGTTCATATTTTTTTAGGCAGTATGTACTTTCAATGGCTATGCTCAGATGTTTAACAATTTTAGACCAAATGTATAATTATCACAACAGCTATATTGTATCTACGGTAGAGTGTAGTGTCTTATAAAAGTCCAGCTGGTCACAATAATTACTGGAAGGCCTTCAGAAGTTTCTGAAATTCCTTGTGAGACACTTGTAAGAAAACTGAAAAGTGTCTAACACAGACTTAGAAGAATGACAAGAACTGATGTCGTTCCTTTAATATGATCGGCACCTTTTAAACTTTTCTATAAACTACAAACATGATTGTCTTACCAAACATGGAGACTCACCAGCTTTTCAATGTCCGATTCTTAGTTCCATGAGTTGATCAAGGGTGACAGCACCGTCACTCTTCACATGGTACACTAGTCGTCTGGTTTGAGTGCTCATCAGAATTACCCACTGGGTCATTATATGAAGAGTTTGAGCCTCATCTTAAGACTCTAGGATTCTGTAATTCTTAAGTGGAACTTGGAGTCTAAATACCTACCACATCCCCAAGTGATTCCAGTACTGTGGATTTGAAGACCACATGTTGAGAATGACTTACATAGTGATTTGAAACAATGTTCTAGCTGTCTACTTGGAGCCCATGATATGTACCAGAAGATTTGAAATGCACTATGAAGGGTGTGGATTACATCTCTGATGTTTTCCTAGGATATCTGGGAAGCTGTTTTGTATTTAAAATAATATGAACATATTAGAGGATGGATTCCAAACATTTCATAGGTTCCAAGCAAACCACAAGACCTTGTAGGTGTGTTTCTCCATCATCTCTACCTACAAATTCTACAACACCTTTGGCAGCCAAACTTTCTGTATATTTTAACCACTTCTACCCAGATATTTTAATATTTGGAGTTCCTTACTGGCAAATACCTGTTTGATTAATCTTAAATTCCCAGACTCTGGCAATAGAAGAGCTTCAACATTCTGTTTGGTTTTAGACAAAGCTTATGGTTTGTCATATAAACAAACAAAATCAAACCCAGACTACTTCCACTTTATTGGGTAAGCTGATACAAACTTTGGTCTCTTTCATTGGCAGATTTAGAGACAATATTTAAAAGCAGTCAGAGAACAGACTAGATACATTATAAGACTATTCTGTGATACACACTATTTCACCACTAGCATTAATTATTAATGTTAGTAAGCTACTAACTTTAGCAAGAAAACCAATTAGTGTTCTGGTAAATAAATATATATCATTCGTATGTCCGCTTGTGGTAAGTATGGGCATCTTATGTTTGAATGAACTTAACATGTACTTCTTAATTATGTTGCTTCCTACTGTGTAGGTTTGTTAACTATATGTGTGTATGTTTGCATGGGAACTCTAGTAGTTGTTGGAGGTCTGTATCAGCTATCATCTTCAATTTTGATGAAACTTCATTTTTGAGACAGAGTCCCACTTCCTCACTGAAACTAAAGCTTACTGATAGGCTTCCTTGGCTGGATTGCAAGCTACAGAATCTCCCCACTTCTGCCATTCCATCTCTGAGATAATGAGGATGGCTCACCATGTCTGTCTCTTTAAGGACCTCGTTCCTTCTAGACAAAGACTGTTTAGCATGAGTCATTCTCACTGTCCTCTGTAGCCCCACCTCCTTCTTTCATGTGCAATACTACTCTGTGGACTATGTCACAAAAAGTGGTGTACTGGACAGAAACTAAGTATTGTTTGGCAGGTAAAGGCTCTTACTGACAAGCATATCAACCCATGTTTAGTCATCAAACCGATATCATAGAATGGAAAGTTTACTCCAACTCTTACAAATTACCCTCTGATCTCCAGATGCTAGCACACACCCAGAACAAAGACATGAAACAAAGTAAAGGAAAATAACTAGCACACCTCAGATATAATAATACAAATTAAGCACATTTAGAACACTTTGGTTATTCAAACAGCTAAAGTTTTCATTATGTAACTATTATGTAATAGGGGCAACTACATTCACACATTTGCTCAAAACACACACTAATTAGAAACAGAATTAGTAACAGAATTAGAAAAAGACTACCAGAAACTATGAAATGTAGAGAGGCTCAACTACTTAGAACAGTGGAGTCAAAGGTGTGGTCTTTTTCAGTCACTGAATCTTTGAGTGGTTTCTGGGTGTTTCTCAGAGAGTGTGACCCTCCTAAAAGCAATTAAATTGCTTTTGACAGCTCTTAAGAATGCATTGCTAATTAACTCCTTAACACTTCTTTGCATAGTCCAGTGCCTTCTAAGGTGTTTCTTTGAGTGGCTAACAAAATGAGGTGTGGCTCCCAACAGAACTATGTAATACTTTCGTAATGAAAACCTTGAAATAGCACATAGCTATTAAAGGCATGCATGCACCCCTCATTCTTAACTTTTACCACTAGCAGAGCTTCTCACTGGGCTAGTGTGCCAAGTATGGAATAACGCTCTACCTCATGAGACTTTGAGGTGATTTTTACTGCTAAAGTCCGAAGTATGAATGGATGCATGGATGCATTCTCTAGTATTTGGCCAAGCTCAGAGCTTTATGACATAACATATTCTTTACTGACCTACATTAACATCTCCTTTTCCTTACATGCTTGAGACAAATTCTGAAAAACTTGCATAAGCTAGGCTTGAATATGCCGTAGACCAGGCCCAGCTTTAAACTTAGGATTTCCCTGCATCAACCTCTAGAGTAGTTAAGATCACTGATCAGTGGAACAAGAGCTTTAATATTTTCTGTGTAAATACAGTAACCCAGAAGACTAGGATCAAGGTGGAGATGTCCTAACCCAGAGCAGAGCTTCCCAGTTAAATATGTTGCTCTCTTTTCTGATAGTCAAGGCTTTGTTTTATGCCTGCATAATAAGTCCTCGAAGTATCCCCACTCTGAGATTCTCAAGTAGCATTTTTTCCATTTTGTTACATGGGAGAACAATAGCACAACGTTGAATGCAAAACATTTATTTTTAGAAGTATTAAGCTCTCTAAAATATGTGACAGAGATCTTCGTCTTTTTGGTGTTCCTTTAATTTGAAACATCAAAATTTTCTGTGGTTGATTTTTATTTTGTGTATCCTACTTTATCATCAGAATGAGTTTCTTATATATCTATTATTATTACAGACATTGTTAATAAAACTCAATTTTTACTAACTTTACCTTCTTGAAGACTTTATACATGAGCCCTGCATTTGTATTATTCATGTTCCTCCCTCCAGTTCTTCCAATGTCATCTCCTTTCCTTATCAATTTCATAATGTGTATGTATATATATATATATATATATTCACCTAAATAGTACATTTAATATTTCTCATATATGTATGTATCGAGAGTTAATGAGATGGGACAAGAAAACCTGTGTGGGAACTCCTCACTGACAGAAATTGATTCTCCCTGTTTCAGTAGTGATTGTCTACCTCCTGTGGTATGTTAAACACTGTTTTCAATACACTGGGTTTTTAAGGCAGCCACACTGCTAACTGTTCATGGGTACAGTTATTCTGTTGTAGCAAAGGGAATCTATTTAACAGAAGGTGTCCTGTGTCACATCTCCTGTAATTTGCCATGATCCTTTGGTGAAGAGTTTCATTATAGATCCAAATGTTGGGACTGGGCTCCCCAGGGTCACTTACTCTCATTCTTTTTTTTTTTTTTTCTTTCTTTCTTTTCTTTCTTTTTTTTTTTTTTACAATTGTTTATCTCTTTAACAATCTCTATTTGTGAAGAAGAAAGATTCTGTGGACATAAAAGTAAGCATTTAGAATACGATTAGGAATGAAGTTAATAGTTAATAAATCAGCAGAACCAAAGATGAATACCCTCTGACTGAGCAGAACTTAGGCCAATCACAGAGCTGTTGGTTATCTTCAAGACAAAAAGTTCCACCAGTGAACTATTTTAGATATCTTGCCCATCTGGCTATTAGTTAATAGGCTTTACAGCTCGATAGGACTACTGATTTTTCCTCTTCCTTGGCAGCTTGCAAGAAGCTTCAGATAACGTGAGAGCCAATTCTCAGGGAAGAGACTTTCAAGACAGTTCTATCTTGATTCCTCTAAGTGCTGTACCTAAAATATATGATGTCCCCAGAAATATACTCTTGGGAATTCTGGAAGGCAACTAAGGGCAGTAGTAGTAAGCCGTATTGATATAGGGGTCTTTTGTATTCCCTTGACCAAAATCTCATGGGTAGTTTGCCAAGCCTAGCCTTTTTGGTTTCCTTTTGTTTTTGTTTCTGCTAGATAGCTCATGGATCATGGGGGAAACACTACTATCACTTGTAAAGAATTTTATTTAAAAGTATAAGTGTTTACATGCGTATGTATGTGCTCACAAAACTATACCTATAGTTACCTAATAAATATTTACCGGTTTACTAGATTTTATCATAGTTACTTGCTCATATTTTAGATTCAATAAAATAGCTATACATGCATGTTTGCATAAACACATTCACAAACAAGTACCTGCAGGGCCATCCTAAACTACAAAGGGTTGTGCTATATCATATACAAATAACAAAACCTGTCAGTGGTTATATCTCAAATAAAATAACAACATTTCCCTATAACAAATAGAATTTATACCACATGCCTTGGAATACCTATAAATTACTTATAAAACCCCACTCTATATCAAAGCTTTATAAATAGTTGTGCATATTAATAATTTAAGAAACGATGACAAGATATAGTTTTGAAATACCCAGTAAAGTCAATGTGTCTATGAGAAAGGTGCACGATGATGGAGCATAAAAACAGGTTCTAAATAGCTCTTTTATTCCCTGCTTCAGGTTTGTCAGACAAGGTTTCTCACTGAACCTGTAGCTATGCTGGTGCCCTGTAAGCCAAAGTCATTCTTCCATCTTCACAGTTCCAAGTGCTATGGTTACAGGAATATATAGCCATACCTAGATTTTTATGTGGATGTTGTGATTTTATTGTTTTATATGTATGAGTATTTTGTCCACAAATAAGTCTTCTTGGCACATGCAGAAACCAGAGTAGTGTGTCCATAGTGAAAAGTTGGAGTTGTGATTTTTATATGAACAGATGTGTGATTGCTCACAAATTTAACCAGTGTCCTCTAGAAGATCATCCAGTGCTGCTAAGAACTAAGTCATATTTTGAAGTTACAAATCATACTTGTTTTAATAGAAAATTTTGCTCTGAGGTCACTTGAATTCCCACACAAGATTTTATGGAAGCACCATGCGTTTCTGGTGTCTAAAAGCTCTTTTTCCATAAATAATGGTTTCCACAAGATGACCTGGAATCAGGGCAAAGGATATAGAATCATGATCTTGGGTATGTGTCTGTGAAATGGTGAGAAGTGTATATTTGTGTGTGTGTGTGTGTGTGTGTGTGTGTGTGTGTGTATTGGTGTGTGTGTCTGTGTGTTTTATAGGATGTTATCTTAGGATATTTTAAATTATGCCACAAATAGAAATCAAATCTGTGTTTCTGCAGATGGAATTACAATAGGTAAGCATCTGTTTACTCTTACCCCTTCATGAGATTCTAATCTAAAACTGATTTTCATTGTTGAGAGGGTTGCTTAGAGGGGAAACTAGTCATATCAGCATGAAAAAATAAGTTAAGGTACCCAGCACGCTAATGTAAAAACAAAATACATGAAAACCTCAATGCTGGAGTAGTCAGAAGAGAGCTGAAACCTCAGAGGTCACTTGTCAGTCAATGAGTTAGGTAGCATATCCAGTGATGGACAACTGTCTTCAAATAAGTTGAAAAGATATAGAAGAAAATATTGGATATTGATCTCAATATCAGGGGAAATCCATGGGCATACACACATACACACACACACACACGTACACTGGAAAAAAAAAAACAAGTTAGTCTATATCAAAAGAATAATATTTTTTTTTGTTTTGTTTTTTAATATTTTTATTACATATTTTCCTCAATTACATTTCCAATACTATCCCAAGAGTCCCCCATAGCGCCCCCCACTTCCCTACCCACCCATTCCCATTCTTTTGGCCCTGGCATTCCCCTATATTGGGGCATATAAAGTTTGCAAGTCCAATGGGCCTCTCTTTCCATTGATGGCCGACTAGGCCATCTTTCGATACATATGCAGCTAGAGACAAGAGCTCCGGGGTTCTGGTTAGTACATCATGTTGTTCCAACAATAGGGTTGCAGATCCCTTTAGCTCCTTGGGTACTTTCTCTAGCTTCTCCATTGGGAGCCCTGTGATACATCCAATAGCTGACTGTGAACATCCACTCCTGTGTTTGCTAGGCCCCGGCATCGTCTCACAAGAGACAGCTATATTTGGGTCCTTTCAGCAAGATCTTGCTAGTGTATGCAATGGTGTCAGCGTTTAGAAGCTGATTATGGGACGGATCCCTGGATACCGCAGTCTCTAAATGGTCCATCCTTTCATCACAGCTACGAACTTTGTCTCTGTAACTCCTTCCCTGGGTGTTTTGTTCCCAATTCTAAGAAGGTGCACAGTGTCCACACTTTGGTCTTCATTCTTCTTGAGTTTCATGCGTTTATCAAATTGTATCTTATATTTTGGGTATCCAAAGTTTTGGGCTAATATCCACTTATCAATGAATACATATTGTGTGAGTTCTTTTGTGATTGTGTTACTTCACTCAAGATGATGCCCTCCAGGTCCATCCATTTGGCTAGGAATAATAATATTGAGACCAGAGGCATAATCAATCATCTATTCTGATAGTAATTATAGATGTCTAAATAAAAAGAAAACTAATACGTGGCAATTAGGCAGACAAAAACAAAGTATAAGAAGGAAGGAAGAATGATGTGTCGCTGCAAAAGTCAGTGTATTGCTGGCATACCTTTTCTTTAGAATAGAGATGTGGGGAAGCTTGTATGTAAGGACCATCTGACTCCAGTTTTCTGGGGAAAATTGGGAGCTTTTTGTCCTATATGAGATATTATATTGAAGTATTTTCTGGAAAATTTAAAAGCAAGCAAGCAAACAACAACAACAACAAAAGCAAACCAAGTTTCAGAGTTTTTGAGTCTGACACTCGGTGCTTCACACATTTATATGCACGCATGTACAAAATGCTGCCACATTTTTTCTTTCCGCAGGGGAACAGCTGTAGAGATATTAATTGTGCTTCAGTTATAAATGAATTGCCAAAAGGGACAGAGTGGGCTCTGTATCTCATCAGCATGCCCTGTCTGGTATAAATAATGAGACAGGAACTTGGTAAATTGGAAATTTGTGATAAAAACGAAATGTGATGTTATGAAGTCCCGCCAGTTCTTTCTTCTGGATTTATTGATTTTTAAGGCACTCTGCAAAACAGCTAAATCAATGATTGTCTGTCACAAAAACGTTGGCTGAAAGGCTTATATTACTGGGGTCAACTATGAATTAGCCCAAACCATAAACACAAAAATAGTACAAATTTTAAAAAGAAAAAAAAATAAAGTCACACATGGAAAGTCACAGCTGTTAGGAAATAGTATATATAGTTCTTTATTCCAGTGACAGTTCTTAATATAGTTTCTATAAAGATACTGGCAAAAGTACACATAAAATTAAAATTACTCTTGTAATCATTAAAGATATGCATATATAATTATAATCATATATAATTATATTCATGTTTAATTCCCATATATAATTTTAATATATATATTCTTTTATATACACATGCATATTTTAATCAATGCTTTATTTTTAAATTTCCAGTATTATAAAAATTATATAATTTTTTCTTTCTCTTTCCACCATCAAACTTTCCAACTGTCTTTCAAAATAATGGTTTCATTTTCTTCAAATCATGTTATCTAGCTTGCTTTCTTTCTCTGTCTCTCTCTGTCTCTTTCTCTGTCTCTCTCTCTGTCTCTCTCTCTCTCTCTCTCTCTCTGTGTGTCTCTGTCTCTGTCTCTCTCTAACTATCTGAGAGACTGAGAGCCTCTCTGTCTCTATAGTATTACTTTTATATACACGTTTTTGAGGGCTGATCATTCAGCATTGGATAAGTAAGTGGTATACTCTTCCTTTGGAAGGAGTTTCTCTGGTTTGCTCTCAGCATTTCTTAACTGCCTGTAGTCTATGACTAAGGCCTCCATATCTATTCTGCTCCATAGTAGTATATATATGGCTGCCTTCTATAATGATAACACTTTCCTGCTTCTTTACCTTTGCCCCACTTCTCCACTTCTTCCAGGTTCCTTCCTGTCACTCAAGTCAATAGCTTTTTCTATGATAGCTTTTGTACACACAAACATACACATACTTATACACAAATATATGAATCCAACCTGCTGAGTCCAGTGTTTGTTGATTGTGTGTCTATGTTTTCAAGGCTAACCACTCTGAATTGAACAACCAAGAAAGAACTCCTCCTTGGAATAGGCTAATTCTTCTACCAAGAATCATAGTTTCCTGTACTTCTTTGTCTAGGGGATGGGACATTGCATAACTTGCTCCCTTCCATGTTAACATATCCCTTTATATTGCCTTTCCTCTGGTCTTGTTTATTCAGCCATTGTCTATTTTATAATAGAATTATTGGCATTTTCACCATAAAAACCTTTCCATTCCTCTTCCAAGATGTACTTTAGCCATAGATGCAAGAGCTTGTTATGCAGATCCTCCATGGCTGTGCTACAGACAATCTGTTGATCTCGGCATTATGTCCAGCTGTGTTTTCTGTGGTGTTCTCCATTTACTATAAAGAGAGACTTCTTGGATGAGGGTGGGTACAAAGATAAGATGAGAATATGATAATGAATTATACTTGTCTAGTCATGCATTGGTCATAAATTTTTTCCTAAGGTTCATGATCTCACTAGCATCAGCATCTAGCCTCACTAGTTGGTTTTCTGTACCAGAAATGATTTCCTTATTGTGAGGTGAGCCTTAGATCCAGTAAGAAAGATGTTGGTTACTACCTACATGAGTGCTACATGTTTCAATTTTCTGTATACCTTGCATGTTATCATTGTCATAATTTATAGATGTTACAGCTGGATAAAAATATTAACAACTCCCCTATTTTGCCAGCTTATGAAGTATAGAGCTAAATCATAAGAATGAGGCTTTCAGAACAGTTATTCTCAGTGTTAGTTTTTTTAAAAAAATATATTCTCAAATTCTTTGTTTAAGCTTTCAAGAAATATTTATTTTTGTAATATATGGAGGTGGATGGACACATGCACATGGAATGCTCAGAGGACAATTTGACACAACCATGTCTATTCTTCCAGTATTACATGGTTTGGGGGTCTAATTTATCCACTGAACCATCTCACTGGCCATATCTTGTGTATTTTAAAAGTGCCAACGTTTTTATTTCTTTTTTCATAAAGATTCAATGAAATTACTATAGGTTAATTTTCCTTGTCCAAAACAGTTTGGATTAAAAGATATATAATAAATTTACATATATACGAATAATATATAACATATACATATGTATATGATATATAATTTATAATATACTCATGCATATATAAAAAATAAAGAGAGGTTTACACAGTATTTGTGTTTCTATATTATGACTATAATCTATCACACGAGATCTGCTATAAAATTTCTTTGAAACTGTTCTCAAAATGTTCAAAATTTGGGAGTATTTTTTTTTCATTTCAAATCTGTGTGTTTAAAATGCTCATTCTGAAATGCTTAACATGGTGTCACAATTATAATCTAAAAAAATGTAAGAGTGTTAAATGCAAATGTGGGTGGCAGATATGTTTGTGAACATCAGATTATGTTTTGAACAGAGCTCCACCTTTAAATTTTTACTTAAGCAAGACCAAATGCTTCAATTTCTGTTAAACATATCCCTCGTGTACCTTTACAACAGCACACACACACACACACACACACACACTCAGACTTTTCATTTATACATTCAGTATTCAGAAATCACATACCCTACCTTTAAAGTTGGAGCATACCTGGCATTACTTCATGAGTAAGATTTTATTTACACCCTGCTCACCTGACCTCCAGTTTTTCCTGATAGTAATCTTGGCACAAGAAACATTTCAGGGTTCCAGATTATGAAGTTCTTGCTTTTCTGCTTGTAGATTGTGTGTTACCCACCGATTAGGGAAGATTCATTGGCTTCTTTGATGTTACCAAGAATAATTGGTAGCTGTCACAACTGATGAAGATTTATAAAATGGAAAGGCACTGAGGAATGGAGATTAAGATATTGAAGGAAATACATAGGAAGAATACAATGAAGAAATGAAATGTTCATTCTACTTCCTTGCAAATATTTTATTAGTCTATAAAAGACCTTCACTGGATTCATCATTACATCTTTAAGGCTAAAATCACAACACTTAGGCTAGCCTGTTCCTCTCCTACAGCTCACTTTCTCTCTCTCTCTCCTTCCCCCTTCTATCTGCCCAATTACAAAAATAAATCCTCAAAATGTTAGGAGTTACCTTGCTTAGACCTGTGTGTGTGCCACTCTCTGTGACTCATTGCATAGCCTTTCACATATTCTTTTGTTCTTGCCAAGATTTTAATTAAAGCAGACAGAATTTCCAGTGCAATTTCTCAGAATCTCTCTAAGCATTCACATATCAAGGTCTCACTGTATTCTTAGAGCATATTTTGTTCTTATTCTCTGGCTTTCTTGTTCAATATGACAAATATATATATATATATATATATATATATATATATATATATATATATATCCCTATAAAAGACCCTTTCTATTCATAATCTCTTTAAGAAAATATATGGGAAAATAAAGAGAAGCTAATGTATCCCAGTATATGTTGGAAGATATATAGATATAGATTTATATCTCCAAAAATTTAGAGAGATGACTGAGTGCTTTACATATTGATATGTTTTAACTCTAATGTTAGCATACTGTGTTAATTTCATAAGTTTTAGATACACGGTGGCTTGATATTTGAGAAATACAACTTCAAACTGCCCTTGTCTGAAGATCTATCCCCAGGTTTTAGAATTGATATACATTTCTGAAATTTCAGACCAACAAGTATATTTCAGTCCTATGCCATGTCATTGGCTAGGTTTCTATTGCTGTGATAAAGCACTGTGATCAGTAGCAACTGTGGGAAGAGTTTACTTCATCTCACATCTTTTTGGTCCTGCTCCATCAGTGATGGAAATCAGAGCTAGAACTGAAGGCAGGAACCTGCAGGCTGGAATTGAAGCAAAGAGGATTCTGGAGCGATGCTTATTGTCTTTCTGAGCCTGCTTTGTGTGTACATTCCAGGACCTGACAGGGGATGGCAGCCTACTATGCAAATCATTAATCATTAAAATGCCAACCTAGACTTATGAACAGGCATAATGTTCATAATAATCTAATGAAAACATTTTCTCAACTGAGCTTCTAATTCCCACATAACTCTAGTTTATATCAAGTTGACAAAATTCAACCAGGATACTAACACAGAAAATTCCTACCATAAATGAAATTCTCACAACAGAGAAGGATAGCCCTGGACCATTTGTCTACCACTCCAAACATCATTGGCCATCACTCCTGGCCTTGATTATTTTGATATTCTAGAGGATTTTCTTAGTCTTGTTTCTAACCAACTTCATGCTTATTCTGCACAAGATATTGTTTTTGTCACTACTTTATTTAACCCATGATAACTTTGTCATTGAAACTCAGTTTCCTTCTTGAACACTTCTCAATTATCTTTTTGGATATAATCACACCTGCTGATGTAGGATTGTGAAGCCTGTGAGCCACAGGAACCCATTTCTGCACATTTAACACATGTTCAGTCATTTTATAGAATTCCCCACTGATAAACTCCTCAGCCCCAGTCCCTCATCACTAAGTCTTCTTTCCATTATCTCTCACATGGGAGCTACCCATGAACTTGCGTGAGAGTTTGACATCACATTAACTTTGGTTTTCACCAATATGTGTACCCAACTTGAAAACAGGTCTTGCCTACCCTCATAAGGATAAGAATAGAGAAAATATTTACCATTATTTATTAGTAAGATTAAAATGACAGTAACACAGAATAAGGATATCAGCTCATAATACCAAGCATCATATCACTGTATATATTATTCAATAAATGACTAATCTATTAAATCTTATATCTACTAAAGAGATGTTTACAAAAAAAAGAGATGTTTACATGTAAGATACACTTTCTGATGATAGAGAAAAACAAAAGAACACAACAGAAACTACCAGGAATTTTCCCTTAACTCAAAGATTTAAAGTAAAAAAATACTCTAATTTATGCATTGTGTTTTAAAGATTGGACTTGCAGGCATCTATGTTTGGTCTGAACTCAGATCTTGTACATCACTAAGTGCACTGAGACTATCACACCCAATTGTAACATGTTTGTTTCAAAGATAATAAAAGTTATTGATCGGGCATTTATCAGTCAGTCATTCCACTTTGCAAATGTATCTAGGACAACATGGGACCCTGTGTGAAGCAAGTACTAAATGATAGGGTTATGTTTTTCAGAAATGTGTAATTTTGGAGGTGAGAATTATAGGGAGATTTTGAAAGAATAAAGAAGAATGCTGTAGTTTAAAAAAAAACAGTTAAAGATTCTTTCTTCTTATTTATATTTAAAATAGATTCTTCTCTCATACAATACATCCCAAATACAATTTCCTTTCCCTCCTCTGCCCCTTGCAACTTCTTTTTACCTCTCCTATTCTCCATATTCACTGACCTTCCATTTCTTTAGAAAAGAGCAGACCTCCAGGAGAGGACAGCTCAACAAGATAAAACAACATAAAATAAGAGGTAAAAGGCACTGCTAAGAAGCTTGTAGCATATAAAGAAAAGTTTCTTTGCATAAAAATTTCCCCATAAAATAAAAATTACCTGAAAGACAGTCAAACAAAGCATTGTAAGACCTCAGTGGTGGGGTCATTTCAGGATAGCAATCAAACATGTCTTCAAAATGTTGTGATATTCTGTTGAAGAATGATAGGAGTAGATTTACCAGGCCAACTGTTTAGGTAAAGTAAAATGATTCAAAAGATTAAAGTTCTGATATTTTTCTTGTTAAGTGGCTATTTTTTTCTAATTTCCCCCCAAACAAGCTCCAAAATTATTCACTTAACTCAGGACAGTGTTCCTAGTTTGCAACTCCTATGAACTCAGAGACAGACTCATCCCTTTCTTTCAATACAAAATTTACCTAATGATATGATCAAGTCCTCCTCACATTAAAACCATTCATTTAGATGTTTCATTTTGTTTAGCTTCCTGGAGCCTTCAATATTTGGTTCACATACAATACTCAATCGTGGCATTTTGTAGCTATTGTTTAAAACATTCATGCTCCCAGGATTTGCACTCTAGAGAAAGCAAGAGTTTTCTCCTAGTGATAGTTTCTGAGCTGCTGAAATAAAGGCTTGATACATGGTAGGATGTCAATAAAAAGATTGTGAAGGTCCCGAATAAGGGATAAGCTGACTTGCCTACTTTCTGGCTATATTGTGGACAGCAGTATGCACAGGATAACACTCTCTGTTAGTAAACATCATTTCAAAAGTACTCCCTCTGAAACCAGAAGTATCCCAATGACATCAAAGGAATACTGCTTTGTTTTGATCTTCCATCCTACTTGCTCCACTGGCTCAATGGCTTTTCACTTAGGCAGGTCTGAAAGTTGACAGGATTTTGTCTCTCCCTTCACAAAAGAGAGCTGACAGTGCACTGTCATCATTTCTACAAGTCCTGGCTTCTCACTAGAGAAGGGGAGCTTATTCTTAAAGAACAGAAATAAGCAGCCACTAGGATAGGTGTGTGCTATCTTCATGGGTAGTAGCCTTAGCTCACATTTTATCAAACAGAAAGTATCATGTTGCAGGGAACGCAAGATTGTGGTACAATAAGGTTTATCCTCCCTTTATGGAGGCCGACAGTAAGACAAGCAAGAACATGATGTTCTTTCTCTTATACATATTTTTTCTTATAAATTACTTAGTTGTGTGTGTGTTTGAGGGCAAGCATGCTGTTTGTGTTGCTATGTGTCACGGTGCACATATGGATATAACAGGACCACATGTGAGAGTCACTTGTCTTATTTGACAAAGTGGATCCCAGCAATGAAATCAACACATCACTTTTGGAGGCAGATGCTGTTATCTGCTGTGCCAGATCACATGTCTCAGTCTCATATTGGATATTAGAAAATTGAGTCAAGGATGTTAAAAAGAAATTCTTATTTGATGAGTGTATCAATTTTTGGATGTAGAATAGGCACAATCTTGTATGTGTGTCCATGAAAGAGCTCATGTGTGTGCATGTATGCCTATATATGTTTACAGGTGTGTTTGTGCGTTTCACATTCATATATGTATACAGAATTGTAGAAAACAGAAGCCATGTTCCATGAATTCTTTCATTGTTTTCTACTGTAGCTTTTGAGATATGGTCTCTCATTTAACTTCTAAGTGATCAATTTTGTGACCTTAGAGGGTCAGGAACCCCCCCCACCCCACCCCACCCCGCGCCCAGGGATCTGCTTGAATCTACTTGTTCAATACTGTAGGAATGAACATGTGGCATTGGGTCCAGAATTTTACATGGATGTTGGGGATCTGAACTAATGTCCTCATTCTTATGAAACCAGTGTTATTCTGAATGATATTCAGTCTTGTAAATAAATATATAATCAAAGTTTATAGTTTTCTACAATGAAAACATACCATCTGCATGCATTGTTACTGTAATCAGCAATCATAGTTTTACCAGAAATTCCAACTCTCCTATTCTTTCCTATACTATAAAATCCTGTTAAGTGTCTCACATCTTGAATATGCTATTCAAAAATCTACACCATGAGTCAAAAGAAATTAATGAAGTTATATAATAAATCAGAAAGCATTAAACTTTCCCATTACTATGGCATCTAAATAGTACATCTCCGTGCCTGCCATGAGTAACGTAATTTGCAAGGTCAGGATAGATATACCTGGCATTCTAAAGCACATATAATATTGGCTTAGTTCTCTAGTATTTATAGGATACTATTTCTTAGGAAACTGATTAGGAGAAAACTCTATTGCTAGAAATACGCTGCATATGGAATAAAAACACACTTTTTCTTGTTTTTTGTACTGTTGAGGAAGTTATCGAAATTCAGAAAGAGTTTATTTATGCACATGTTACTGGAAACCAGGCAGCTTATTAGTTTTCAGGACCAGGCCTCCAGTTGCCCTCATTATCTGTTTGCAAATGTACTGCCTAGGCCACCAAGATAGCAAGCATTGTCTGCAACTGTTGTAGAAGGTACTTTCCTCCTATGCATAGTAAACATGGGTGAGAATTTTTACAATAACACATTTCCACATGATTCTTTCCAGTGCTCTCACTCAATGCACATTACAGATATATTCCTGAATGATGTATGGGTGAGCAAGAATTGCCCACGTACTCAACTACATTTTCTAAAGCATTTTAATCATGTATGAAAGTTTCTGACTCATTTTAAACACAATGTTAAGTGGCTTAGCTATTTCCTTGTTACATTATTGCTTATGTCTATCTATGTGCTCCAGAAAAAAAAATGTGTGGATGGTGGATTCATTTCCTTAGTTGATGTGTCAAATTATGGAGCCAGAAAGAATGGAATGGCATAATGCATTTTGGTACTGTCCCTCATTTTAACCCAGTTAGGAAACTTACCTACTCGTATACTAAAGTCAGTTTGGAGCACATGAAATTTGACAGACCTTTTCCACTGTAGGCTAAGAGGTAACTTAGAAAGAGAACACTCAGAGAACAATGAATATTACAAGAGAGAGGGGTGCTAACCCCTGGAATTTTGATGTGGTGGTGTAAGACTCTGATGAACCTTAGCTACCAAGGACCCCGCAAGTGAACAAGCAAAACCAAGGATCGATGAAACAGTAAGAGGAATTTATTGCTCCAGAGTGCTGGGGGTCATCCTGCACCCATAGGAGAAGCAGCTACCCTGGGCAGCCAGGTCAGCCAGTTATTGAGCAGCTTCTTGAGGCAGACTAGAGCAACAGCAACTAGGAACAATATGATTGGTAGAACAGTGCTACGTTTAAACTGTTACTTAGGGAATGAGATAGAGCTTCCCTTGTCTGCAGGTGGCCATGAGGAATGCTTGTTCTGGGATTCCCTTATCTGCAGGTGGCTAGTCTTCTTGCCTGTGGTCTTTCTGAGGACTTTCCCTTCCAGAGGGGAGGGGGACCTGGTGGAATTTTCCAAAGGTTCTGAACTGACCTCTTTATTGTGTATTTGATTAAAGGAGTTCAAGTTAGAGCTTAATACCCACTTCAGCTGGGTTTAACTGATGGCAAGGTTTGATTATCAAGTGAAGAAAGACTGTCATTTGCTATTCCTCAGGCCTATAGTTGAGTGTTCTTGTGGTTTGGCTCCCTACCTTCAGAACTCAGCTGTCAAAGAGATCTGAATATATAGGGTTAATCTGTTAAAAAGCACTATGTTTTTCCAGGTCCATGTATAACCTTCCTTAGCCTGTAAAGACACCCCCCCCACACACACACACACTCCTCCAAGGCAGCCTTAGAGATTTGGATATTTGGCACATGTCTTCTACAATTAGCTTATGCAATTGAAACATACCAATGGGACTTAAGGCATGTTTCTCACTAGGAGCACTTGCTTGATGTCTGTCTGGAGAAATGAATGTTGATGACCATGGTATTAGAGAAATGGAATAGTGATATGAATTGGCTGTTTGGAATTTTTAGTTTTTACCTTAATTACACAAGAGCTTTGCTATTCTGTGTGTATATATATATATAATATATATTTATATATATATAAAGTAATCAAGTGGAACAACACAAACCCATAAAAATATTTGCCAGTCAAGTAGGTGACTGCCTTACAGAATTACTTGACAAGACTGCAACGTAATGACCTGGATGTGACATGTTGAAAACATCCAGAACATCATGCTTCTGCCTGTAGTAACTGTTAATTTAAATGCCAACAAGTTATGCGGGTCATGTGAAATTATGGCATTGCTGCTCTACAACAAACAAGCCACGTTGCCATGGAGACCCCTGTGCCCACATATCTATTGTGTTGCAGAGTACTTGGGGGAAATTAGTAAGGGGGATGAGAAAAGTTGAGCCAAGGGTTTATTTTTATTAAACTAATGAGAAGAATCACATCACTGCTATGGCCTGTTAGGCTTGTGATCTTTGCAATGTGCATGAATGTTTAAGTAAGGTTTTTTCAGATGATATGTCTGAGCCCTCTGTCTGCGGATTGTACCTACTGAAAACTTGGAACAGGGAGCTAGAAATTAAAATGAAAACTTTGAAGACTATAGGAGGCCATCGGTGCACGCCTCTTTGGATTTCAGCTCTTGCAAAGGTTATGCTTCTTTATTTTTCCACTGGCTATAGCAATGCTTATTCGCTAAGAATGTATTGCAAATGACTCCTTGCAAATGGGGTCTGTGTTCCTCTCATCATAATAGCCTTAGCTTTTCCAGTGTGCGCATTTTCACGCTGCACCAAACCTTTGTTTTCTTGCTCAGGGTGTCAGCACCAGCATTTTTCTTTCTGAATAATGTGCAGAATTGGTGTGCTGACTTGCTCATAAAAAAAGTATAGCCAAGCTAGCAGAGCTACGCTACCTAAAGCCCAACATCTTATTTTCCCGAAGGCTTTTCATCTTAGTTTGTCAGCAAACCAGAACCTCTAACCTGACAGAGTGATGTCTTTGATGGTTAATTTTGCTTGTAGTGTTTGCTGTCATGATTGGAAGAAAATATGTAAGTTCTGAAGCTAATAGGAGGAAAGTTTCAAGTGGGAAAAAATGTGGATGATACTGTAGGCTCGCTATTAATTAAGACCCGTGCAACATACTGCCACATTTCATTTAACTAAGAATCTAAATGCGGAAAAATGGGTTTGTTAAAAACAGAAATCACCTTGGACTGGTGTGTTCACACTTGACTTGATACTAGAAGCCTGGATTGTGGTGATGGGGATCATTTTGTTGACAACAGCTGGAGAGACAACAGCTATATTATTATAATTAGGATCAGCATCCAGTTGGATTATAATAGGGGCTTTCTTGGAGAAATGGCACAGTGTCAAGTTTATAGTCACTAGCTAAATGAGTCTCTTGTATCCTTGACAAAAGGACAAAAACTGTTCCAAATGAAAACACAAACAGAGAATCCTGGTTGTTGTATTTCCCGGGTATTACTCAGGGTCCTATTTATCACAGAGCAACACTTGCTGCTTTGAAGAAACATCATCCTGCAAGGTTTACACTTTTCAATTTGCCTCCGTGCTCTGCATTCTGCATGCATTTCCATAGAGAAGCCTACACAGCAGCTTGACTTGAAATCTTTGCTGCTGCAAGATGAACTTCAAAGCATCCATTTTCCTTCTTCTGGGTGATCACTTGACAAATGCATCTGTAAAAACCTCCACACACTTCCATTGCCATGAACAGGTGCATCAACAGTATTGAATCACTCTGAAGAAATAACATTTCTGGCAGATTAGACACTTTCCAAGGGTCTGAGATCCATGCATGTGGATTTCTGGAAGGCAGACACTAGGCAGACATATCTGGGAAGAGTATGTAGACAAAAGCTTGTCTTAGCACTGTTGTAGTTCCCAAACCAGTTAAGCATCTTTACATTTATCTAGGATAAGCATGGCTCTTGAGAATGCCTTCTATTCAAGTAGCATCAGAAAACTTGTATTGGCAAGTTGCCTGATGCCTGGCTTAGTGCTCACTACATTAAACACTTTTCTCTTTCTGACCCAAGAGCAATTTATCCTGACGCAGAAACTGATGTGAAATAGATTAGACAGGGGTCATGTGCTGATGAATGTGAGGTTAGATGCCAATGTTTTTTTTTTTTTTTGTCAACTTTAATAATGAAATCACTTCCTTCATATGAGCTTATTGCTATATACATATTGTTTTATTATGGCTGACATAGATAACTGTATCAATTGTGCAATGATCAGCTTAGAATTATCAATGTACCTACTATTTATTGTATCTTTAATATTGTAAAAACAACTTGTATTCAGTTTCACATGTGCACCAAAAAGAGTACATTTAAGTGAGGAGAGAAAGTTTCTAGATAAATTATAAATAAAAGTTTCCCATTGCTTACATGGATTATTAGAGTGAATTTTCTGAACATGTCTGCAGTATAACAATTGTTACCAACTTTGTTGATACAGACAAAAATGCCAAGGGTTAGAATGTTCAAATATTTAGCTAAATGTGCAGAATTTTTTCAAGAATCAGAGATAGACAATAAAACTTGTGTTCTGATTTCAGTCTTTGTGACTTTCCCCCCAACATTGTACGTTTTCAGCAGACTTTTACATAACACTATTTTAGGTTTGTCAAGTAAAAATGATTGTCTTGGCCTATGAGTAGCTGAATCCTAGAGCTGCTAAGTCATTCCTTCATGCACCAGTACTGCGATGGTGATGGGGAGCCTCTCTCAATGAAATGGCATCACATGACAATAGACAGAGAAGCTAGAGTCATGGAGACTAGTTGGGGGAAAAAACAACCTGCCAAGGACACATTCTCACTTTCTTCCCTGTGAGAAATGGTCAGCCTGGTTTGTCTCCCTAATGTACAGTATTAAATATGCTTCCATTTTAAAAACAAATCTGAAGAAGAGTTTTGTTCTTCAAAGTAGTCATAACAGAAATTAATAGGCCAAAACAAAATGAGTAAGGGTCAGTTGTGAAAAAATTGTCTTAACATATATTTTGAATCATGACTTCACATGAGAATTGCCTGAGAAGAATTAACAACATGCTCTACTGCAGTCAATGTCCTATCATTATGGTTGGGACTTACAGGATCATTGTTGAAAGGTAGTAAATCTACCACAGAGGCATGGATATTACTCACAGACTTAGCATATTATAATTTCTGTGTTATCTACAAACATTATTTGCTTAACCCTCTCAACTATACTAGTTATATAATATATATAATATATTACATGTAATACATTATATAATATATATTATATAAAACATATTTGTATGTTTGAATTTATATATGTATACATGCATACATACGTGTATATATTATATATGTTATATATACACATATTATATATACTTAATCCAAGATTCTGTCAAGTTAAATGGCTTTCCTGAAGAGATGTGGATGTGTTTCAGAACAAGTTAGCCCATTTTGTATGCAAAAATTTCTATGGTACTGCTTAATCCAACCCTATAGATCTTCAGAAATTCTTTGAATTTTTTTGTCTACAAAGGAATTCCTTAATTTTAGTCAATGCAGAATATGATTTCAACGTTGGAAGAAAATCTTCGATTGATTCCTCTGTCTCCCCATATTTAATAGTGACTGGGGTCACTATCACAGTATCATAGTGACGATTAAACATGAATAACTTTATGTGTTAGTGTATTATTACTTCACATTGGGCAGGAAAATCACGTGCTATAAAAAGGAGAGATACTAGACACCAAAGCAAGGGAAAATTCTCCAGTGCTTTTTCAGTGCAGAGTTTCACTCTAGTATTCATTCTGATTTCTGTCTATCCTTTAAATTATCTTTGGAGTATTTTTTTCTCTGTCCATTTTATTTCTTTAATTTTTGGGTTAATTTTATACACTACAAAAATAGTTGCTATATATCTTCCTTAAAAAATGTTTGCATGCTTACAAAATACTGTAGAGTGGTATTTTACAAACAGAAATAATAATTCAATTCTCTGACACTTGGAGATAATATTCTGTGGGTTAAGAAAAAGTATGTTGCCTCTTCTGCATTAAGAATGTGATGCCCCCACAGGAAGATGGATGAAGATGGAAGAAGCAAAATGACCAAGCTCATCCATAAGCCATTTCATACAGGAAGGAAATGCAAGTAGCTAGAAAGGAGCCTGATGGACTGACCACTGTGCAAGTGCCTAGCTACACAGTGAAACCCTTTCTTAAAACAAACAAACATGCCAGCTTACTTGATACTGTCATTTTCACTATTAACAATTCAATTTAAGATAAAACACATCTAAGCTGTGATTACCATGCACTCACTGAATCTTCAGATTACAATCTTAGTACACAGACACAAATAAGGTAATTGATAGGTACATCCACTCTGTTTCATCCTGTCCCGTGGTCTTAATGGTACTGCTACTGTAACCTCATAACTGGTGTTTTCTTTTAATCAGTCTCCTTGCCTCCAAGTTATTCTGGAAGCACTGAGATCAGAAGTGGCTACATCAGGAATTGATCTGGACCTGAAAGGTCAATTCTTCAGACAGGGTGCATATAGTACATGCATTCTTTCATTCAAATGCTTCCTATAATTTGATCCTAGCCTGCATCTCTAGCCCTGTATTTGGTATCAGAGTTTTCAGGTAATCTCTTCTAAAATTATTTGGGCAATCTAGCTCCCTACCATCTGCTCATGCAAAACTCTTTTCTTCCAGTTGTTCCCAAGTTAAACTGTATTCAAATAATTGTCATTATTGGTCTTCTAAGTGTTAATTTCCCCCAGCAACATAGATATGTCACTTGGAAAAGTGAGTCTTATTACACACACACACACACACACACACACACACACACACACACACACACACCAAAATGGATTGTTCCCAATTTATGGTGGAGTGCTTTATATGAGTGACATTCAAGACATGTTGTTGCTCCGTAGTCTTTAAAACTGATGAAACATCATTTTGAGGATAAATTTCTATTATACAGCGATCAACTGCTCAACAAATGTCATTACATTTTTTTCTGAACAGTGACTGCAATTGAAAGCATCTCAAAAACAATATGATTGATAAGATCTTTCAAGGACTCAATCCTATTTCAATCGCAGTGAAAATAAGTAACTCAGATGCACAATGTATCTCCTTCAGGATTAAAACCCTCTTCTTCTATATGCTAGAAGCTTTAGCAATTGATTATGTAAGGCTGATAACCCCTGACACCAGCTTGTAGTTGCCCTTAGTTAAACCCAACAGCCCAACCCAAGGCCAAAGTTCCATTCTCTCAGGCCATCTAATCCCTCCTTCTTCAGTCTTGCAGAGTGAATGTCTGGCCCCATTTCTCAATGATCACTCCAGCTTGCAAACCCTGCTTTATACCCTCATGTGATCTATTGCAGCCATTGTCATGGTTTCACAACAGCTTGTATACTCCTACTTTGTTTTGTTTCTATCACTTACCTTCAGAGGCTAATGAAGGACACCCTGCAGTAGAAATAATGCAAATATTATTTTATTAACCTATTTTCTGTAAATGATCTGTGACATTAGTATTTTCAATAAATCACCAGGTAATTCCAATATATGCTTTCATTTAGCCATTTAATCAATAAAAATGCTAAATAGCTACTCTGTGAATGGCTTTTAACAGAGAAAGGACAATATAATTGGGCCTGCCCTCATATGTATTTCCAATCACATCATATTCCCCTTGGTTTCCATGTTTCAGAAGTCATAAAGCTATCCCACAATCTTCTCTCTTTACCTGTGTTTGAAATCTTTCTTGGAATTTCTTCTATGCACATGTCTATGCCAAGCTATGTCTATGACATTTCCTTAGGATTTGTTTCAGGGTAGTCTATCTTGAAAACCTCCCCGTGACCACTCTGTGCTAGACCAAAAGAGGGGCCAAGCTTGCTGCTCCTGTATTCTCTTGAGTTCCTCAGTCAATTTATATGTTACCTTCTCTTTTGTCCCACACAAAACTCTCTGCTCCTTTAGTACAGGGATTTTTCATTAGCATATATACTGCCATCCAGGAGAGCTCTATGTGTGCAGTTGTTATAAAACACAGAAGATTAATGTGAGAAGAGGTTTCGTTCTGTTATCCATGGGTCTAATTACCTGAGCTACCTGATTAATTGGTGGTTCCTCTGTTATTTTATATTCTGAGAAATTAAGTGTGATAGACTAAAATATTCCTTTGATATTTATGTTCTGGCTTTTACAGCAGACAACTTTTCAAGGTACATTCAGTTGTACTTCAGCAAAACTCAAGTGCTACATGCTGTATTATATTATTAACCTTTTGTTTCATATTTCTTTGATATGGTTCCTTTGCACATTCCTTAAGCTCACACAAGTCTAATAGATATCCTTCTGATGAAAACTACAAAGGCATCTTAAATAATAGAGACTAAAAATGCTATCTTAATCCACTATTTCAACCTGGTAGTACTATTTCTTATAAAATATTTGCTGTTGAAGTTCTAACAAAGCAGTTTGGCTCCACATTTAGGGAGTTCTTTATTTCCTATGGGTTCATGTATGATATACCTGACAAAATTTAGCACCTGGGAAAGAATTATAATCCTTTCCTTACTGTTTATACTCACTTATTCTGTCTCTCTCTCTTTTAAACTAGGTACATCTGTTACTAATGTAACTGCCACTGATGCTGACGACCCAGTTTATGGAAACAGTGCAAAGTTGGTTTACAGTATCTTGGAGGGACAGCCGTATTTTTCCATTGAGCCTGAAACAGGTTTGTGGCTTAAATTTCAAATTCTATTTAATGTGTTTTGCTTCAGGGAAACACTTATTAGGAACTGGTTTATGAAATGTTCTGGCTAAATATTCTACTCACCCTACCAAAAATGTTTGCCGGCACATTGTGAGATACATGGATAGCCTGCAATTATTGATGCTGATTAAAACAAATTATAAAACTGGGGTTGGCTATCTCCCTTTAAACAGATGGTCCAATACCATCCTGGCATAAAGGAAGAAATAGTGCTTACATCAGGCAAGTTCAATGTCATATATAAGAACAGGTTCAGTAGTTTTATTAGCTTTGTGTTGAGTGGCAAGCCACTTTCTAGGTTTCAATTTGCCCATCTTTGAAACGAGTATAAGCATTGCCTTTGTGTTATTAGTGACACAAAAACCATTTAATGCACTGTGATGTCTCTATCATTACATCTACCACTGGATTCCTTTTTGAAGTCTCAGCATTTTATCTTTTATAAAGATAGTTTATGGATCAGGTCAAATTCAACTAATATTATCAGGTCTAATTGGGCACATATAAGAAATCTTACTCAGAAAACAAAGAAACAAATAAATACACATATAGACATTGATTTTTCTTTAAAGAAAAAAAGACAATATAGAAAAGATCCTCACTGAACAATACATATTGTAAATGAAGACATCCATTCTTAAAAGCTTTAATGGACCCTAAGATTAAATTTATCCTGACAGGCTGAATTAAGTCATGGGGTTTTATTATAGCATACATAACATTATTATATTTTATTGATGTCAATGTTGTTATTTAGATCAGTTGTTAATAAAAAATACTCCTAACTGCATGTATCTTTCTTTTCTACCCTGCGGTTTCTGTCTTCACTTTACCGTTCAGAATCATTCAGCCTACCTGTGTTATTTTTCTTTGGTTCATAAATTTCTTACCACTATTGAGAGAAATTCTGTGAGTTGCCATTATGCCACTCATTAGTCAGATTAAAAATTAAATTTTTCTTTGTGCTTTTCAAAATAAATTAAAAGAGCAAAATATGCATTTAAAAGAAGTATACTTATACACAAGCAGTCCATAGCTACAGTAGTAAGCATAAATTTGGAAACAGGAAAGTACTTGTAAAGTGCATTAACTTTGAATCCTATGGTTAGATAATTTTCTCCAGGGAAAAAGAAAGTCCTTCATAAAGTTTATCTTATTTGAACCTTTAGATAGTCCTGGATGAAATAGAATAAAATATCATTTAAAGAGAAAGAGTATATAGACATCCCTTATAACTCTTCAAACCTATCAAAAGCCTAGAGGTAGAGTTGGGAGAAGCTAAAACTCATACTTATGTCTCCATTTTCATAACCACTATAAAAATGTTAGATTTCTCTGATTTCTTTCCTTTATATTTCAATCCCTCTGCCTTTTTTTTTTATATTCCCAACTTCCTTCCTTCCTTCCTTCCTTCTTTCCTCTCTTTCTTCTCTTCACTTTTTTTTTCCTTTCTTTGTTTTACATGGTCTAACATAGCCCAGGCTTATTGATAAAACCTTAAGTTTTGGATGCTGGCCTTGAACTTCTAATATTTTTTCCCTCACTTCCCAAGTACTAGAATTATAAGGCTGAACTACTACTATACTCAGGTACATTGAAGTTCACTTGTGACAGGTGACAGTTTTGTTAAAAGAGCTTCTATAAGACAGAATTGTCTTGGCTTCAAAATTAAATTGAATAATGTCCTGTGTTGGTTCTTAGCTCTTGCTCACTTGGACATTTTTGTACATAATTTCCAGTAAAATAAATATATGAAGCCAGGATTTCCCATTGAGCATTAACTATATACAGCTACTGAATTAATCATGGTGAGGTAAAAAATATTTTAAAATTATTCTCAGCTTGCAATTATCTCATAATCTATTTCAGCAGGGAGATTTTTTTAAAAACATAAATATAATAAGCATGACAATGTGGTTTAAGTACTTTATATCTGAAGAATAAACTGTCATGAGATATAGATAACTAAAACTCCTTACTTCAGTAGAAGTTTTATCGATATATATGCTCTTTGTTTAATTAAATGTGCTCAACTACATTTATTATTTATATTTTTAGCCAGTATAATAGGAATCCATATCACATCCATTTAGGCTTTATAATTTATAATTTGACTAACATAAAATTGTCAGATATGTATTTTAATAAGGTAATTCTAGTCTTAATTAGGACAATTCTTTGCAGAAAAATGCTACTCAAGCCATTCACACAATAGTTGCTAAGTAAATATTGAGTAGATAAGGACAACATTTTTATCTCCAAAAGCTACAATGAAATTTAAAATAGGCCCAAATTCAATCATCAACAAAGAATAAATTAAAACTATATACATAAAATAGGAAAGTACTTGTAAAGTGTATTGATTAGGGAGTCAATAATTCATAGCCCTTCCTCAGGCAACAAGGACTGCTATTACAAACATCTAATTTAGGACTTACATGGCCTTGAAGAGATAGCTTTTGAGTGAAATTTACACATAACTGTAAATTTATACATTATTACACTTGATTATGTTCAATTTTTAAAAAGTAGTTTGTTTTCCCATGGAATCTAATTCTTATTGTTTCTATAAAACTTTTCCTCTCCTAAACAAAACAATACAAAACAAACAAAACAAAAACCCTGATGATAAACAATGAGAGAGGAGGGAAAAGATTATGTAGACATGGAAAAAAATAAACACTATAAGAAACTTGCAGTTCTACTTTTATCAACATATAGAAATGTTGTCAATGTTCTTAGAATAAAGACAATCAATATGTGCATGAAAGGGATATTCATTAGATTGGCTTAAAGGAAACAGAACAGGCATCTACCAATAGCTGCTGACCTACTGTGCCAACTGAGGGTGTATAACAGCTCAGTCTACATTACCATGCACTTAGCAGCCCTGTCTGGATTTGAGAGGCCAACAGAGGTATAGGTCTCTGGTCTGTATTGAATGAAGATGGTTTCAGATGCACAGAGAATGAAAGGAGCTCTATTGGGAATAGTAAGTTGACAACAGTGTTGATAAACTTGCCTACACAACATCAATCCAGGCAAGTGGAGCAAAAGTTTTTCTTTCTCCAAATTCTTTTTATTTGAGCTGCCACTTGGAAGTGCTGCCCACCGTGATGAGTGTCTTCCCAAATCAATTATGCTTTTAAAGAACAATTTTTTACTTGTATGCCCTGAACTTCTCTGTAAGTTAAGGACCTGAGCCAGACAAGTTGAAATCTAAAGGGAACACTGACAAAAATATGTTTGGTGGTGACTAGAAGATGTGGATCACTTGAAGACTCTGAGCAAAAGACAATGAAATAGAGTTAGGAATAAATTCTGTTAAATGGGGTTTAGGACTGAAAGATCAAACTAGTCAGGAAGCTTGATTGGCAGCAAAGTGCTTCATATCAGATGCCCATCAGTTAGAGAAGAGAAAACAGAAAGGAAGAAAAGACTAAACAAGATAGTTAGGTCTCCATGTTAGATGAATCCATAGGGATGCTTGGGGTGTCTAAGAAATCTCATATTGCACAGATACGCCAATATCTCTAGCAGATATGCCCATATCTCTACCATATACCCTATGTTGAGCTATGGACTTTTATGTATCTAGAACATTCTTACTACAGCTGAAGAACAAAGTCATGTCTTATAAAACAAGTGAGTATAAGGCTGAGCAGTGACATGCCGGGTCAGAAAAGGTTGAGTCATTAGTAGCTCCCATGCATCAAAAATATCAAGAATGTTCTCAAATGACCCATCCAGCAGGTCCAGTTATTTGTGGGTCTCAAGGGGACTCCTCCTGAAACCAAATTGGGGGGGGGGGGTGAGAGAGAAACGGAAACCAAGCACAGAAAAGACACAGAGTCAATCTGAATCTTGTCAAGGCCTCATTGTGTTCAGCAAAACTTACAGATTTTATATAAAAAGGGGAAATAACCCTTATGCAGAAGGGCAGGGGAGGGGGCAGTGGTAATTTTCCTTGGTGACTACAAGGAGAGGTATGATATCTAAAAGTACATCTTGTGGTTATGACATCTGCTGTTTGAGTCAGTCAGGTCTGGAGTCATCTTGTAGTAATTCTGAAACAGTCTGTTGGTGACCTTCATCTGGACTTAGTCAGCTTGAGGAGGGGGTCCATCTGGGAACAGTCCGTTGGTGACCTTTGTCTGGACTTAGTCACCTTGGGGAGGAGGTCCAACTTTATGTCCTAAGACTTGGTAGTTCATTTGGATTATTATAAAGAATTTAGTTTTGGCTCCCAATACTCAAACGTTTATCCATATTTAACATTCTAGAAACAGTAAAGAAATGTCCAGGAATGAAGAGAGACTTCTTAGAGACTTTTTAGTTGTCACCTTGACACATCTAGGAAGTTGAAGAATTGCCTGTAGGCCTGTCTTTGGGGGTATTTCTGACTGCTGATTGACATAGAAGGGCTAAGCTAACTTTGAGTGCTAGCATGCTTAGACAAGTGGGCCTAGGCTGTAAAGGAAAGGTAGGTAAACATGAGCCTGAAGGCAAGTCAACATTCACAGCATTCATCCATGTTTTCTGACTTCAGGTTCATGCCTTGAAATTCTCCTCTGACTTTCTTTCATGATGGATTAGGATCTGAAAATTGTAAAATGAAATAAACCTATTCCTCTCCAATTTTGTATGGTTCACTATTTTATCACAACAGAAAACCCAACTAGAATACCATTCTCACAGAAATGTCTCTGTACATGTTTGGTTTGTCGATTTCAGAAAGTGGCACAGCAGAATTCAATAACAAAATGTTATCAGTTATACAAGGTCAGACTTTCCATTTTCACAAGGACCTGGCCATGCCAGTAAGGATCAGACCTATAGGTAAAGTGATCAATAATTTGACAGAGAACCACTCACTCAACAGGTTCTGCAATACAACTATGTTAAGGATCTTTATGAAATGTAGACTGTTCCTTGAGAACTGTCAGCAAATTCTTGGTATAAGGAAGTTTTCAGTACATTAAAAAACTCTAAAGCACAATAGGCAGAAAACAACTGTTATCTCATCTTGTCCTCCAAATAGTTAAGAACAGAACTTTTGATTTTGGAATAGATAAATTTTGCTTTCCTGTTCTTATTATACTCTCACATAATGAAATCATGTGCTGCTGTCATAGTGGGTGATCTGCATCAAAAAGGTTCTTCCCTTATTCCAGACATCAAGATCACCAAGAGACACAAAATTTGTTCGTTAATTCCTTTTTGGAGCTTGAATAAATTGATAATTATTGTTTTCATTAACTTTTCATATTTTAAATAGTTTCTCATATTGGAAGGTTGAGAAAAATAAGGACATTTTGTTGTGTTGGTTCACGTATCTGTCAACCTAAAACATTGTACCTAACATAATTCTGGAATTAGGGAGAGAGAATGAGAGAGAGAGAGAGAGAGAGAGAGAGAGAGAGAGAGAGAGAATATTACTACTGAAAGAGTAATTGGATCAAAAATTACAGAATTCAGAGGATAAGACTATAGTTTATAGCTTTCAAACTCAGATATAATTTATTATCTTTATTCTTTCCCATGTGAACACTTTTAGTGTCAATCATACTTTGTTTGATATTTGATTATAATTTTTAACAATCTTGGCATTTTCAAATCTATACCTTCAATACCTAGGTCATTTAATAGCCATTATTCCTGTTCTAAAAATAATAAAAAACTTAAAATCACAGAAGCTCCTTGCTCAATTCACTTAAAGATCATAGAAAAGTTTCAAGTCGAGAGAAAATAAGGAATAAATATTGGGAGATATCCCACTTCCTGAGGGGTACTTACTGTCAGGTCTGCTAATAATGACAGCACTAACAATGCCGCCGAGGAACGCAATGCATTTTTTCACATTCTAGATCGAACTGAACTTTGTATTATTTTTCCTTTTATTGAAAATAGTTTTCATTCTCATATAATATACCCTGATTATGGTTTTCCCCCTCCCTCCTCTCTTCCCTATTCCTCTCCTTTTTCCCTCCCATCGAAATCAACTACCTCTCTGTCTGCACACTTAAAACGTTGCAGATGGAAATGCTTTTGTCTTCATCTTGCACATGACAAGTTTGTTCATAAAGAAGAAGATAAGAAGCTCGCCAGCACTTAGGTAAAACTAGTCTAATAGTAAGAAGAGGGAAATGAAAACAAGTATATGCAAAGCCATTCCTTAATCTAACATTTATTGCATTTTTGACATGGTGGCACATGTGTTCACCTCATCAAATATATGTTCAATTATTCCACCCAGTGTTTTGTCAGCATCACCGACAAAAATCTGTGGGGCTTCATGCCATTTCTTGCTCAAGGTGTTTGAAGCCATATCAAAAGTGAACTGGTGTGAATCTGAAGTCCAGATTTGAATTCTCTTAAGTCAATACATGACATCCATCCATGTGGTATATTTCATATTAGTCGAGGTCACTGGCTTGGAAAGGGACCTACTAAACTTGAAAGTAGGTCCAGATTTCCTTTATTACTAGGTCTAGGAGGGAGAGAGTTGGATAAGACATGAGTGTAAGCAATTGTAAAATGCACCATCATTTTTGTGAATAGCTTTTATTATGGTACTTCAAAGGACTCAAAATAGCTTATTTGTAGTCTAAAAATATTGCCTTTTTTTCTCTTTTTTTTCTCTCCACCACCCTGAATACCATATGTTTGCTTATAACATTTTAGGCACAGCCAGGAAAAAAAGCAGCGTTTCCTTCAGAAGCTCTAATTTGAAGCCAGCAGTGAGAAAACAGTTACAGTGAGTCCTAAGCGACTGAAGACAGAATGTGTAAATGAAACGCTGGGCGAGTAACTAGTAAATGCTTAATTATCTGAGGAAACTGGGGTGAAGTTTCAGGACAGTCCAAGCTTTGCTCCTGGCAAGCTTGAGTATGAAAAACGACCTGCTTAAAAATAAACCAACTTAATTCATTGACTCTCTTTTTTTTTCTCTTCTTCTTCTTATCCTTCTTAAAACTAAGACCATCTTTCTTCATTGGATACAAATAAGATTTGTCTCAGTGGAACCTGTAAAAAGGATCAGAGTAAAATATACCCCTGAGGGGTGGGGACCATGTAATGAATGGCTCCCTTTTAGAAAAATCAAGATAATAATGGAGTCTTCATGGAATGCTGTAACAGAATTGAAGCAGTTTAATGCCTTCAGAGTCAAAGTGATAAATTACAAACACACGGGGCACAGAGTCTCTTTTTAATCAGGATTGCATAGGTTAACATAGTACAGACAGGATCAGCTTCATGTATGTCTTTGAAAAGGAATATTTAGAGATTTTCAAGCAGGCCAAACTTGCTGGACTATGCATAAAAGGCTAGGAATGACTCCTTATTTCACATTCATTGGTATTTATTCCCTGTCCATATGCTAAATTATGCTCTAGATACTCATGGTGAGGCATTGTGCCAAACCAATACCGATTGTACATTAAATATATATTGTATAATTAGAAGATATTAAATTAGAAGATAGTCTATAACTATCTAGAGTAACAGAACACAGTGCATGCATGCACGCACATGCGCGCGCGGGCACATACACACACACACACAAAACAGGAAATAGAGCTCATTTTATAGCAATGAACTGGTTTTCTATATACACACATTTGTGTTTTAAAAAAAGGAAAAGAGGGTATTTTCTTAAAGTCCTCAGAGAAAGAGTTCTAAAAACGTGATGGCAGTATAACAAGTGGCACATTTGTGCTTAGGAAAACTGCTAATAAGGTTTTGCCCAAATACCAAAGCAGTTGGTATTTTGTTATGATACAGGCCTGAATATAAGAGTTCATGAATGGGGACTGAACAAGAATGTGTTTCAGGCCAGCCAAGGCTCAATAGCAACTCCACAAGTAGATAATTTCTCTCAAATAGACAATTTCAAGTAATTTATTTATATAGTCAATGGTGATTAGAAGAAATAATGGCATTTGTGGTTCCAACATTATATAGTTATCAAAGACATTTATGAATGAGTAAAGTAAGACATTAAAATCTTAACAAGGAGAGAAGAGAGGAAAAAAAAAAAGAAGGCAAGAAAAGGAAGAAGACCTAGGCAACTCCTCAATTTATTTCCTCTCTGATAGCTTTATGCTGGGTCAAGTTGTCAGTTAAATCTAAATCTAGAATCCTAAAAGTTTAGAACATGTCTCTTGTGCTTCTCGGTGAATATAAGTATCTGATTATTTGGAAACTGTAGCTATGATATGGTTCATTGCACTCTAGCAAACCAAAGATTCCTATATAGGTTGTACATAAGATTAGACCAAATAACTATGCTTTTTTACAAGGCAGATGTTTCTCAAATCCAGGAACCATGATGTATGACTCACAACAGTGATATAAATAACTCTGTGCATAGCAAACTAGAAAACTAGTTGTGGTAATCATAAGTAATAAACACGCAGTCCTGCTTTGTGCCACTTTTACAACTTTCTTTGAAACTCTGAAATGGCTGTTGATGTCCTTGGTATATATGAAAGACAAATAAAAACTCTAAAAAATATATTTTCAAATGTTTTAGGACCATAGACATGAAATCTGTGGTTCCTATTAATATCTCTTTAGTTTCAACCTATAACTAATTGCAAATAAGGAAACTGTATAGAAGGATTAAGAGGAGGCAAAGAATCTGGGGCCAGGCTGTGGAGAAAATAGAAAGTAGGTGCTCTAAAGATGTCAATAATCACATTTCAATTATTGTTGCCTTTCAAATAAGTAATACATGCATATTTATTACCTCTACATTCAGATGCCTGGTTGTGTGAGGTATAGACTGAGAGCACACTGTCACAGACTATATAACTAGCACAGATCTTTACAGATATCATCTTAGATGACAAGGCTTGTGTACATATTTTCTGTAGAGTGAAAAAATGTTATAAAAATAATAAAGTGGTAAGATGAACGACTCGCTGTAGCTATCATTGTTTGTATGATGGGATTGAAGATTGTGAACAGAAAGTATAAATTTAACAGAACATCTTTGAGTAACAGTCTCAACCATTTAGTTGTATCTGGAAACTGTTTTAGGAATCTGTTCTTTTGGGGAATCCCAAACTGGGGCTATGTCCAAAGAATTGTATCAACAGAATCACTCCTTCACTCTTTAAAAATACTTTCAGACTTTGTGGTTTAATAGAACATTCTCGGTATAATAACTGTAAATGATTCCTCTCATAGGTATGCAATTATGCCTATACACATAAATAATGAGACTTTTCAACTTCATGCTGTGTGTGATATGTGTATGTATGTATGTATGTATGTATGTATGTATGTATGTATTAGTCTATGTATCATTTTACGTCCTGGTAACTTTACTTGTGCACTTGGAGGCCATAGGATGAAATTAAATGCCATACTCAATTGGTCCATCTCTTACTAACTCTAGACAGAGACTCTCGTGCATGGAAGCTAGAACTCACTGTACTTCAACTAGGCTGCCAGAGATCAATTTATAGTGAGTCTCTCAATGCCACCAGCTCTGTTCCCAGTCCTATGGTTATAAGCATATGAAACCACACCAGGCATTTAAAGCATAGATTTTTAATGGGAACGGAATTCATGTCATTATGCCTTAACAGAAAACACTGAACCATTCCACAACTCCCTACACCAGTTAAAAAAAAAAAAAAGTAGAGGAAAAGGTATTTTTCAGACATCTTGGTACCTGATGTCCTGTTGAGAATTTGTGGTTAACATTTAATTAAAAATTCAGAATGGTAATATGATTTATTATAAACTTTCCGTTTATAAGAACATGAGAATCAGAAATCTGGAACTCAACAAATTTGAGATTTTGATTTTTAAAAGGTTAACAAGTGTTGTAGAAGTTGACAAACACACACACACACACACACACACACAAACATGTATAACTTAAAGTATGTTTGTAATTGCTTGGAAGGTATATGTATGCCACATAAATAGATAAGGATGCATATATAAAATATAAATTTGGAGAATTTTTGTCAAAGTTGTTCTGTGTGAAAGATCACCAATGGAACTTCCCCTTCCATCCTATTAATTTTAATATTACTGCAGTGGTATGGTCTCTTTTATCAGGCACATTTGTCCTGACACCTGATTCACTTGAAACAGAAATTTGAGATGGCTTAATTGCAATGAACATAGTTTTGCACAGTTATATTAAATAATCCAATGGAATTCAAGTTTTGTTTCCCTGCTTTCATTCTCATCAGACTATAAGTTAACTGTTCAGACACAAATAGAAATAATAGAAAGCAATATGTGCCAGACCTTGAGCAGTAAACATAGATAAAGCACTTGGTAATTGCACAGGCTGGAGTGAGTCTTTGCCGGTCCTCAGGTCCTGTTTTGCCAAATGGGGTCAAGGAAATAAGTGGCCTCAAAAACTTTTCACAATCGAGTTTTCTCTGTCTTTGGAATTCACACAGAACATTTGAATTCAGATGTGACTGAGTACAAAAATTAACACCTTTAGCAATCAAATTTTGCTAGATGTAAAAATTCACAAGTTCAAGAATTAAAACAGTAATAGTCTGGCTCAAGGACTATTAATAATAGGTATTGAAAAATATTTACAAATTCAGTACGTCTCAGTGCTTATCTTTATTTTATAACTTCTAGAGTTAGTTTCCAATAGTTAAAAGGGCATTCCTCTATCCTCCTTCTTGTTCTATTTCCTCATTCTAAAATATTGCAACAATTAAATATTTGAATCACCACAGTATAGTCTATTTTGAGATGACATCATTTTCTATGAGATTTGAAAATATCATCAGGGGAAAATCACGGTTGAAAACAAAATTTGCATTATTTCTGTCACATCAAAACTTACCATGAAGTTCCAACACTATGGAAACTAGTTATTTATGATTTTCACCTAAAGCAATTGGAAAAAAATAGAAGAATGAATATGCTTGTATGTTCCAAATAAAAAGCTGAGATTCCATGGAATTGCTATATTTGAGAGAATGGACTTCAGAGGATGGTAATATAAGTAATATAATTGAACAAAGAAGATATGTGAGATCTTCATTGTGGATTTTGGAAAGAGAGTAAAGCTTAACTTCTGCATGTACATTTCATAGTATCATTGGTATATGAGATATATGTACTTGATCCTACATTTTTATTTCTTAAGATTGAATGACTATAGGTATATTTTAGGACCCTAAATGTATTCTAATGGAATTGTCAGAGCATGCAACAGATAGGTTCCACTCTAGACTCTGAGACCTTGTACTTTTCAAAATTAATCTTTACTTAAGGTGTGAACTCAGATCACACACTTAGATATTGTGTCTTTCAGTATTGGCCACACTGACATAAAAAAATATTGACTATTAGCTTTAGGAAGAACTCATTTTGGAAACTGTGTTTTATTTACCTTTAACATTTTTTCAGAGATCTCTACTTTGAGTAACCTGTTAATTTATTATGTAGTTGAGGGTGATTTCTAACTTATGATGCCATTTCTTCTACCTCCTAAGTGCTGGGATTACATAGTCAAGGCCACCATAGTTTAAGTGATGCCAGGCATTGAACTCAGGATCCTTATCATGGTAGGTAAGCACTCTACACACTTAGGTAAATTCCAGCCCTTGTTCATCATTCTTATACAGATTACCCATTTAATTTGGTAAGATATCCATAATGTAGTGAGCCTGAGTATTCAGTCTTTATTTCACATACTGCTTCAGTACAGGAAACTGTGTAATCCAAGATCAACATTTTGGCATGAGGCAAGGATCTATGTTGCTACACCATGAGCATCGCACACAGCAAGACAGGGTGAGGGGTAAAGGCAAATAGGAGCTGAGAGAGTAAAGGCAAAAAAAAAAAAAAAAAAAAAAAAAAGGCAAAGGGGTAAAGGCAAATTCAGCTGAGAGACAAGTGGTATTTCTAAGTGATGGCTTACCCAGTCACCCTGAGTACTTCTTGATTCTGCATATTTCCCTCACCATTTGTGTCCTCTCATTGGCACTCTTCTTTTAACTGACTGATAATACCTGTATTGGAGACAGTTTACCTCCCTTTTTGATGCAACCATTTCAATAAATGTCAAGGTACCGAATTTTTACTTGTGCAAATATTTATATAAGAGAGAGAATAAGCACACCAGTAATTTAATTCTAAGGTATTCAGAATGTTTCACATGCATAAATTAATTATGCCCTGTAGCTCCCTGTTAAGTAGGGCAATGTCGCTAAAGCTCTTGAGTATTATCTGCTCAGAGTTTTCTATCACAAAGGTGATAAAGTGGGAAATATTAGCTTAAACCTCCTTTTCTTCTTGGAAGAGGTCTGGAAGTAAGTATTAGATGGATTTATGTTTATATGAAACTTCTGTCTTAGTCCATCTGTGCTGCTATTACAGAATGCCACATACACCTGGCAGTGTATAAAGAGTAGCCTTTTCCTCAAGTACAGGAAACTGTGTAATCCAAGATCAACATTCTGGCATGAGGCAAGGATCTATGTTGCTACACCATGAGCATCGCACACAGCAAGACAGGGTGAGGGGTAAAGGCAAATAGGAGCAAAAGTTTTCTCTCTTTAAGAAAGAAACAACTGTGATTACAGCATTAATCAATTTAGGATGGCAAAGCCCTCATGGCCGAATCATTTCTTAAACACTGCACCACTAAATACTCTTGTAACTGCAATGAAATTTCAGCTTGACTTTTGGAAGAGTTAAACATTTAAACTATAGCAATTTTTTGAAGAGAGGGAAATGCTCTGTGTCAACATTGAAAAGTCTAAAATTGTACATGGCTTATATGTCAGGCATTCTACAAACCGAGTCCACATCAATAGAAAAGTCAATTCAGCTTGTGTTTCTTCTTGTACAAGTAGAAGGCAATTGAGGAAAGCCTTTGATGATTGGATAAGAAAGAGCTGGGACAAAGGCAGAAGGGGAGTTATTATTTCGTGAAGGCTGGTGAGAGGAAGAAAGCTATTATAATGCTGTTTCTACAAATGGTGCAAGGATCAGTGAGATGTGGCTTTGGTATAGTCACTATGTCTGAAGTACACATCTAGGAGAGACTGGTTGATGGCATTCTGAGTTTAGAACTATGTATGCTTTTCCAATACAGAAGGGTGGAAACCACTCACCAAGAATCTAAAGCCATTAAACTGCATAGGGAGGTAGGAAAGGCAGTAGTCATTTGATGTGTGGTAGGAAGATGGCAAGAAGATCTTTAAAGCCTCACAGATTAAATTTGATAGAGTTGGGCCAGAAAAGTAGATTTAAAATTAAGAAGAAAATTACATATGGAAAACCATCAGGTTTGATTAATCCTGTGATAACATGTGATATATTCTTTCAGCTTGCAAAAGGGGAAGTTTGGATTTCAGCTCAGTAATGACTTAGTCCTTTAAATATTTGAATGTAAGCAGGCATAGTACTCTGACCTAATTTGTTTTTTGTTTTGTTTTGTTTTGCTTTGCTTTGTTGTTGTTTTTGTTTTTCTGAATCATCATCCCTTGTCACAGTGGCTGTTTCATTAAAGATGCTCTCTCAGTATCACAGATTCTAATCACACAGTCTAAAGTTACACAAGGTTGAAGAACAAAAGTGGGCAGATAAAAGTAACATGACTTTCTATCTAGATTCTAAGAAATTAGAGTAAAATTTGAAGGCTTTGACAGACTTAGCACATGATGATGAATCAGTAAGAAAAGGAAAAACTTAGCTCATTTGTCAGTTCCCTGTTTCCTTCCCTTAGATCATTTTGCATATGAAGGCAATTTATACTATAAGTTAACCCCTATTATCACCTTGTTGTAGCAGGTGATTTGCATCTACAAAGACTATAAGTCTTAAAACATTTTGTGCCTCTAAACACATAAACCATCAACAAAAACTAAAGTTCAAGGTCTGAAAACATCAAATGTTTAGATAAGCAACTATGAAAAGAATAATGTACAAAGTTATCCAGAATGAATGGCATTCTCTTATATTTGGACTCTTTATTGGATACTTGCCAATTATCCCAGGAACAAAAAGGGATAAATATTTTTTTAAAGGAAATATGCAGTAGCTAGTCATCTCTGCAATCTGCCTCTATCTATAATATATATTTAGGTGTTTTATTTGTGTTCTCATGAAATGTACATATTAGTGATGGATAGATTAGCTCAAAATGGAGAGGGAGGGAGGGAGGGAGAGAGGGAGGGAGAGAGAGAGAGAGACAGAGACAGAGAGAGAGAGAGACAGAGACAGAGAGAGAGAGAGAGCTCATTAGGTGGGAAAACATGTGGATTCCAACATTGTTTGGTGGAGATGATAGTTTGAATACATTTAACATGCTGTATTTTAGGAAGGTAGCAAATTCTCTTTTCAGTACACTCATACCTACTTATTTTATTTCATTCCATTGTCAATTTAGAAACAAACATCACAGAAATCATGACTAAAACATAAGTGGGAACAAGGATGGAGTAAATCTCCCTGTTGGTCAAGTACTTAGTAGAGAAGATTCGGGCTCCAAGTACATTTTCCAATAAACATGAAAAAAGACAACTTCTAAACATATCAGTGTGCTTCTCTAGTGGTAGCACAGAGAAAGTAGATGAGGAAAGATTATGGGCATGCCCTCACTAGTAGTCTATCTAAGTTGATCAGCCTCATGTGGAAGGAAATTAGACAACTGCTGCTAAGCTCTACTTGCCATAGGCAGTGTCAAATAAGTTCAAACACTATCTAAGGAGCAATGTTACATTTGGCAACATATGTGCTTGTGTTGACCTTCATTGCTTTGTCTGTATCACCTGGACTCTCATTTATGAAACAATCATGTGAAGACAGAGATTCCCTTGTGAGGGAGCATTTTATGCTGATTTGCACATATAAAGCAAGGAGTGACTACAGGTTTCTCCGAAATGGATGGCTTTGGTTTTCTGTATTCTGAGGAGAAACTAAGAAAATATAAACTTATAAACCCCAGACTTTTTTTTAATTACTATTAAAACAAACAACTACAAGTTTTCCAGACCTAGAGTGTTCACCAGCTTGAAGAAGTTTGTTGCAGATAAATCCCTGGCAAGATTCTTCAACAAGTATTATTTTGACCAAAGGGAATGGGACTAGTAAGGATGTATTGAACTTAAACAAATTGACATTTTAGAGAAGAGTGGGCTTCCTTGTTCATTTTATCTTCGGCCCGTACAAACAACCTGAATTCCTAAACCATTTATCTTCACTTAGATGTCTTGGAACAAAGTCTCTGGAAGAAGTATTTGTATGAGAGCAGAGAGAGAACCGAACTTGGTGTGTGGAAAAATTGATCCGAGTCAGTGAGCCAGAAAGAGTCCACTTTCAAAAAAGCAGAGAAATTAAAGTAACATGAACCATGTATTATAAATTTAATTTTAATATAATTCATAATCTACTTAATGTATTGGAAGAAAAGGCACTCTGATGGGTTTGACATTGTTCTCTAAGGGACTGATACACTGTTCTTCCTAACTCCTTGCACAGTAATGCTGCTAACTACCACATGTATCACATTTTCTTTTCTTTTTCTTTCTTTCTTTTTTTCCACTAATTTTGCCTCTGGCTTCTCTCAGGAAGGTCAAACTCCAACCCTTGTAGTCTACAAGTCTGATTCTATTAGTCCGGGAAGGATGTGCATCCCTTCCCATTTACTTGCCTCTTTGCCATGTGTGGTAATCTTAGCAGGAATGCAATATCTAGAAAAATCCTAGAAAAACAAATAATAAATCATAGTAAAAATTCATTGATGTAACTGAAACAATTGATAATAATTGGCTTTTACAGGATATATTTGTATAATAAATATACAATATATACATATCCCTTTTCTTTTCTGCTAGTCATGTAGTACAATGCATTTAACAGATAAAATGGTTCACAGAAGTATCCAATGACTGGTATGGAGGCCATGAGGCTTCATGAAGCTCTATCAGTTGTAATACACTCTTCTGCTTTCTCACAGGATGGTAGAGTTTATTTAGAGAGTCCCCTTGCCTCTTTTTGTCACTGCCTCCTTGGTAGGTGAGGCCATGTTTGATATGTAGTAGATGCTCCATGAACACTTGTAAACCGATGAGGTTCTTCCTTGTGAGTTTTTAATCACACTTCCCCTTCTCTTCCTTTTAAAGTAGATCTGGCATGTTTTTTGCTGTGCTTTCACTCCCAATGGATGGGAGATGAAAGACGTTGACTACCAAGTACCAACATTATTTTAAAAACATACATCCATCTCACACCAGTCAGAATGGCTAAGATCAAAAATTCAGGTGACAGCAGATGCTGGCGAGGATGTGGAGAAAGAGGAACACTCCTCCATTGTTGGTGGGATTGCAAGCTTGTACAACCACTCTGGAAATCAGTCTGGTGGTTCCTCAGAAAATTGGACATAGTACTACCGGAGGATCCCGCAATACCTCTCCTGGGCATATATCCAGAAGATGTCCCAACCGGTAAGAAGGACACATGCTCCACTATAGCAGCCTTATTTATAATAGCCAGAAGCTGGAAAGAACCCATATGCCCCTCAACAGAGGAAAGGATACAAAAAATGTGGTACATTTACACAATGGAGTACTACTCAGGTATTAAAAAGAATGAATTTATGAAATTCCTAGGCAAATGGTTGTACCTGGAGGGCATCATCCTGAGTGAGGTAACATAATCACAAAAGAACTCAAATGATATGTACTCACTGATAAGTGGATATTAGCCCAGAAACTTAGTATAGCGAGATATAAGATAAAATTTGCAAAACACATGAAACTGAAGAAGAACGAAGACCAAAGTGTGGACACTTTGCTCCTTCTTAGAATTGGAAACAATCACCCATGGAAGGATTACAGAGACAAAGGTTGGAGCTGAGACAAAAGGATAGACCATCTAGAGACTGTCATATTCAGGGATCCATCCCATAATTAGCCTCCAAACAATGACAGCATTGCATACACTAGCAAGCGTTTGCTGCAAGGACCCTGATATAGCTGTCTCTTGTGAGACTAGGCCGAGGCCTAGCAAACACAGAAGTGGATGCTCACAGTCAGGTATTGGATGGATCACAGGGCCCCCAATGGAGGAGCTAAAGAAAGTATCCAAGGAGCTAAAGAGACCTGCAACCCTGTAGGTGCAACATTATGAACTAACCAGTACCCCAGAGCTCTTGACTCTAGCTGCATATGTATCAAAAGATGGCCTAGTCGGCCATCACTGCAAAGAGAGGCCCATTGGACACGCAAACTTTATATGCCCCAGTACAGGGGAATGCCAGGGCCAAAAAGTGGGAAAGGGTGGTTAGGGAAGTGGGGGGGGGTGTGGAGGACTTTTGGGATAGCATTGGAAATGTAATTGAGGAAAATATGTAATAAAAAAACCATACGAAACAAAGAAAGAATACAATAACTAATCCCAGTGATGACAGGAAAGAGGGAAAGGAGGGGTGGTGTGGTTGAACAAAAATGAAGGATATCCTTCAGAAAGACACTGATCTGACTAGGTGAAAATAACACAGCATCATTGTCAGGAAAGAGGCAGATTGAGAAGTGGGTTAGGTAATTCTATTCTGAAGGACAATGTGAAGAGGAGGAGGGAGGTCACTGTGTTGGACAAAAGGGACCCTGTACTCTTAAAGAAGACTGTGGGAGGGTTTCAGAGCAGAGTTTGTAGAATGCAACAAAAGGCTCCTAGATTGAAATGAACGGAGTAGTGAGGAGATCGTTTTAGGTCAGGGTACCTCTGGATTGTAAAGAATCAGGTTGTCAAAAATCTGACTGACTCTAGCATGTTAACTCCATTTAGTATTTGACTAGAACCTGGGTAGTGGAGTGGAGCAGCACAGTATTTTTAGCTCATTCCTATTACTAATTTCCTATTTAGGGCAAGCATGGCAAGTGGTTAGCTCACCTATGACACTTTGGTTGAAGCTTCAGTAAGAAACAAAACATCCTTTAAAAAAACCTATCTAACTGCAGTCCTGTGAGAAAGCAGTGGAGCCGGATTGTTTTCCCAAAATGTTAGTCTTTTGTAAATATCATGCATATTGTAACATGATCTCATAATGGTATGGATGGGCTAATTACTATGTTTTCAATTACTAGCCATAACTTTTCAGGTTTAATTTTCCTTTCTAGTTATTAAAAATAGGAACTATATCTTAATGACTGTCTTCATATTACAGGAATAAAAATCAGAGTCACAAGATGTTAAGAACATTTCCTGTTGATTTATATAACACTGTAGATTAAAAAAAGAAAGGCAGAAACCAAGACCAATGTGAGATACTAAATTTAGGCCCTTAAAACACCATGTCCTACTTGTCTCTATTGGCAGGCTGTGATCAATATATTGTGAAGTGTCTGATTAATATCTAAGACCACGCAATTCCTTTGAACCATGAGAGTAACAAATTGGTTAAAGTCTGTTTTCAGTGTCTGTTTTACTTTATGAATTGTTTTTTATTAGATATTTTATTCATTTACATTTCAAGTGCTATCCCCTTTCCTAGTTTCCTCTCAGAAAGTCACTTATACCGCCCCACTCCCCAATCTACCCACTCCTGCTTCCTGGCCCTGACATTCCCCTGTAATTGTGGGGATTGGAAAGATGGCTCAGCACTGCACATCATGGCCCTCAAACTTCCTTCACCCTAGTCCTATGGCATATGATGTATCTTTGGCACCAGATATACAAATAGTGCACATACATATATTCAGGCCAAACACCCACATTTGTAACAGAAAATAAATAAATCTTTATAAAGATTAAATTTTGTAGATAAATCCTTTTATCCCTAGTCTTCCTTGGTCATTTATCTAAAGGGATGCTTGATTTATTAAAGGCTATTTCTACATCTAGTGAGATGACAATATTTTTTTTTTTTGTCTTTTGGTTAGTAGAAGAATAGTGTTTGCTCATTTAAAATTTCCTAGTCATAGTTTTGGGATAGATAGATAGATAGATAGATAGATAGATAGATAGATAGATAGATAGATAGATAGTATGGGACCTACCCTTGGTCTCTCCCAATACAGAACCACAAGATGAATGTGTAAGCTTTATTTGAGCACATATGGACATTGATGCCAATTTTGCATTAGAATGAGAATAAGTAATGGGCTAAGCCAGTGCAGAAGACCATAACAATGAGTATATGACGATTATGCTGGTATTTCCACCTAGAATGTTCTCTTCCGTTACAAGCCTACTAAGGTATTCGTAGCTACAGGTCCCTTTTGAGCCAATTTAGTGAGGCAAAATGAAGGAAAGGATCAAACTCAAAAGTCTCCTGAGCCTTACCAATCACACTTATTTCCCAGTCCTTCCATGCCTGCTCTCCAGTCCTAGTGACCTCAGTCACCAACAAAAGGAAAAGAAAAAAAAAGTCCAATCTGTGTTGTCTATATATTTATTGAAGCATGGTTAAACTCCCAGTTTCTTGCCTCCTAAAGAAAACTGAGTCCTTCTCTTTATGTTCCAATCAGTCTCATGTTAACATAAATTTAGGCAGGATAATTAACCCCTAGAGTCCCTGAACACAAAATATTTTAGACCTAAATTTCTACTTCATTTTTTTCTAACACTTGTTTTAGCTGTTCTTGTTCTTGTTTTTCTTGATCTTTTTCGTGTTGTTCTTGTTCTCATTCTCATCCTCGTTCTCCTCTTCCACCTACTCCTCTTCCTCCTCCTCCTCTTCTTCCACCACCTCCTCCTCTTCCTCCTCCTCCTCCTCCTCCTCCTCCTTCTTCTTCTTCTTCTTCTTCTTCTTCTTCTTCTTCTTCTTCTTCTTCTTCTTCTTCTTCTTCTTCTTCTTCTCTCATTTACCTAAAGATCTCTAACTTTCACAAATATAAAACATATTGCAAACTTAGAAGTCCAACAAGTTTTGTAAACTCAGCTATTTTAGAAGTTCAATCTCTGAAAATCCTAAGTCTCCTTTAAAATCTAAGACTTGTTTTAAAAATTCAATTCTCTCAGTCATAGGCTCCTATAAAATCAAAAGTAAGTTAAATATTTTCTTACCTCAAGAGTGAAACCAGGGTGTAGCCACAATCTCATTAAAATAAAGCTATTCTCCCACACTATAATTAATTTAATGTCCAATATCTGGAATACACTGGTGGACTGGGCTCCTCCAAAAGGTGGTCACTTTTCAGACATGCTCTCTTCTGCACACAGAGCATGTCTTCTATGTTCAGGCAGGCTTTACCACATGGCTGCAGCTCTTCTTGACAGTCACCGGATGGTACTGACATATCCAAAATGCTATGGCCTTTTACTAAAACTGGGCTTAGCTTTCACCAATAGTCTCTCCTGGGCTCTCTCCTGACCTTTTTAATTCTGGGTTTTCAACTGCTAGTGAGTATTTACCTTCTCCACTGCACTCTCTTGGCCTCTCAGAATACCAAACCTGGGCTGCTATAAGCCTTTCATGCCTTCAAAACAGTGCCACTTTGGTAAATTGTTTACGACCAAGTGTGGTGGCTTCATGAGGTACAGCCATGACTGCTTCTGAAATAGAGCTTCTGTACATTGACTCTCCAAAAAAAATTTCCCAGAAGATTTCACCTCAGTGATGGTGGTGCTTTCTTAATCACCACTATTTCTCAGGTCCTGCTGAAGAGCATTGATTATCCAGAAAAGCAAAGATTCCACTTTAGTGGTTCTGGTCTTTTGTTAATCACATCCAATTCTTCAGCTCCAGCTGACCAGACAGCACATATTTTTCATATATATATATATATATATATATATATATATATATATATATATACACACACACACATATATATCCCCACCGAGTATTTTCTTCCTTCTGAAATTTGGCATGCCAATCTTATATGCATTGCCCACAATTCTTATCTTCTAATCTCCTACTGAACAGCCCACTTAGCTCTCAGCACTCAATGGCTTTTGCAGCTCAATGTCCAAAATTTCTTCTAAGATCCTACCTAAAATATAGTGGTCAGGTCTGGCTCAGCAATACCCTGATACTGGGACAAAGTATATATTAATCAGGGTTCTCTAAATAAACAAAATTTATATCATATATGTGCATGTATATACATATATATATACAAACACACACACACACACACACACACACACACACACGTGTATTTATGTATCTATTACCCTATGTGGTCCAGTTGGCCCACTTGTCTCACAATGGCTGTCAACCAAGGAAATATCCAAGAGTTAGATGTTTCTCATTCCCAAGGGTGGGTATCTCAGCTCATCTTCAAAATCCTGAAGAACAGGCTATAATGCCAGTGAAGGAATGGACTAGCCAGTAAAGAGAACACAGGAAACAAGCAAGCTTCCCCCTTCCACCTCCTTTACACATGATGCCAGCAGAAGGTGTGGCCCAGACTATAGATGAATTTTCCCACATCAAAATATCTGGATTAGAGAGTTAGGGAAGCAGAAACCGGCCTGAGTAGGGCCACAGGCCTCATCCGGCCGGATCAGCGCCAGGGTAGCTGGAGAGCAGGGTTGCCTGATACCCTCCAGCTACCCACGACCCCCGCCGCAGGATTTTGGGACTGCTGGTGAGTGGAACACAGCTTCTGCTCCAATCTTTAAACAGTGACAACGATAACAACTAACCCCAGAGATTACCAGATGGCGAAAGGTAAACGTAATAATCTTACTAACAGAAACCAAGACCACTCACCATCATCAGAATCCAGCACCCCCACTTCGCCCAGTCCAGGGCACCCCAACACACCGGATAAGCTAGACATGGATTTAAAAGCATATCTCCTGATGATGATAGAGGACTTCAAGAAGGACTTTAATAACACACTTAAAGAAATGCAGGAGAACACTGCTAAACAGGCAGAAGACAATAAAGAGGAAGCACAAAAATCCCTTAAAGAATTGCAGGAGAACACTGCTAAAGAGTTACAAATCCTTAAAGAAAAACAGGATAACATAATCAAACAGGTAGAAGTCCTTACAGAAAAACAGGAAAACACATCCAAACAGATGATGGAAATGAACAAAACCATACTAGACCTAAAAAGGGAAGTAGACACAATAAAGAAAACCCAAAATGAGGCAACACTGGAGATAGAAACCCTAGGAAAGAAATCTGGAACCATAGATACGAGCATCAGCAACAGAATACAAGAGATGGAAGAGAGAATCTCAGGTGCAGAAGATTCCATAGAGAACATCGGCACAACAATCAAGGAAAATGTAAAATGCAAAAAGATCCTAACTCAAAACATCCAAGAAATACAGGACACAATGAGAAGACCAAACCTACGGATAATAGGAGTGGATGAGAATGAAGATTTTAAACTCAAAGGACCAGCAAACATCTTCAACAAAATTATAGAATAAAACTTCCCAAATCTAAAGAAAGAGATGCCCATGAACATACAAGAAGCCTACAGAACTCCAAATAGACTGGACCAGAAAAGAAATACCTCCCGACACATTATAATCAGAACAACAAATGCTCTAAATAAAGATAGAATACTAAAAGCAGTAAGAGAAAAAGGCCAAGTAACATATAAAGGCAAGCCTATCAGAATTACACCAGATTTTTCACCAGAGACTATGAAAGCCAGAAGATCCTGGACGGATGTTATACAGACACTAAAAGAACACAAATTCCAGTCCAGGCTACTATACCCAGCCAAACTCTCAATTAACATAGATGGAGAAACCAAAGTATTCCACGACAAAACCAAATTCACACATTATCTCTCCACGAATCCAGCCCTTCAAAGGATAATAACAGAAAAAAACCAATACAAGGACAGGAACCATGCCCTAGAAACAACAAGAAGGTAATCCCTCAACAAACCTAAAAGAAGACAGCCACAAGAACAAAATGCCAACTTTAACAACAAAAATAACAGGAAACAACAATTACTTTTCCTTAATATCTCTTAATATCAATGGACTCAACTCCCCGATAAAAAGACATAGACTAACAAACTGGCTACACAAACAAGACCCAACATTTTGCTGCTTACAGGAAACTCATCTCAGAGAAAAGGATAGACACTACCTCAGAATGAAAGGCTGGAAAACAATTTTCCAAGCAAATGACATGAAGAAACAAGCTGGAGTAGCCATTCTAATATCTGATAAGATTGACTTCCAACCCAAAGTCATTAAAAAAGACAGGGAGGGACACTTCATACTCATCAAAGGTAAAATCCTCCAAGAGGAACTATCAATCCTGAATATCTATGCTCCAAATACAAAGGCAGCCACATTCATTAAAGAAACTTTAGTAAATCTCAAAGCACACATTGCACCTCATACAATAATAGTGGGAGACTTCAACACACCACTTTCACCAATGGACAGATCATGGAAACAGAAACTAAACAGGGACACAGTGAAACTAAGAGAAATTATGAATCAAATGGATCTGGCAGATATCTACAGAACATTCTATCCTAAAACAAAAGGATATACCTTCTTCTCAGCACCTCATGGTACCTTCTCCAAAATTGACCACATAATTGGTCACAAAGCAGGCCTCAACAGTTACAAAAATATTGAAATTGTCCCATGCATCCTATCAGATCACCATGGACTAAGGCTGATCTTCAATAACAAAATAAATAATAGAAAGCCAACCTTCACGTGGAAACTGAACAACACTCTTCTCAATGATACCTTGGTCAAGGAAGGAATAAAGAAAGAAATTAAGGACTTTTTAGAGTTCAATGAAAATGAAGCCACAACATACCCAAACTTATGGGATGCAATGAAAGCATTTCTAAGAGGAAAACTCATAGCTCTGAGTGCCTCCAAAAGGAAACTAGAGAGAGCACACATTAGCAGCTTGACAACACACCTAAAAGCACTAGAACAAAAGGAAGCAAATTCACCCAAGAGGAGTAGACAGCAGGAAATAATCAAACTCAGGGGTGAAATCAACCAAGTGGAAACAAGAAAAACTATTCAAAGAATCAACCAATCAAGAAGCTGGTTCTTTGAGAAAATCAACAAGATAGATAAACCCTTAGCCAGACTCACTAGAGGGCACAGGGAAAGCATCCTAATTAACAAAATCAGAAATGAAAAAAGAGACATAACAACAGATCCTGAAGACATCCAAAACACCATCAGATCCTTCTACCAAAGGCTATACTCAACAAAACTGGAGAACCTGGATGAAATGGAGAAGTTCCTAGATAGATACCAGGTACCAAAGTTGAATCAAGATCAGGTTAATGATCTAAACAGCCCTCTATCCCCCAAAGAAATAGAAGCAGTCATTAATAGTCTCCCAACTAATAAAAGCCCAGGACCAGATGGGTTTAGTGCAGAGTTCTATCAGACCTTCAAAGAAGATCTAATCCCAGTTCTTCACAAACTATTCCACAAAATAGAAACAGAAGGTACTCTACCCAACTCATTCTATGAAGCCACAATTACTCTGATACCTAAACCACAAAAAGACCCAACAAAGATAGAAAACTTCAGACCAATATCCCTTATGAATATTGATGCAAAAATCCTCAATAAAGTTCTTGCTAACCGAATCCAAGAACACATCAAAACAATCATCCATCCTGACCAAGTAAGTTTCATCCCAGGGATGCAGGGATGGTTCAATATAAGGAAATCCATCAACGTAATCCAGTATGTAAACAAACTCAAAGACAAAAACCACATGGTCATCTCGTTAGATGCGGAAAAAGCATTTGACAAGATCCAACACCCATTCATGATAGAAGTCTTGGAAAGATCAGGAATTCAAGGCCCATACCTAAACATGATAAAAGCAATCTATAGCAAACCAGTAGCCAACATCAAAGTAAATGGTCAGAAGCTTGAAGCAATCCCTCTAAAATCAGGGACTAGACAAGGCTGTCCACTTTCTCCATACCTATTCAACATTGTACTTGAAGTCCTAGCCAGAGCAATTCGACAACAAAAGGAGATCAAAGGGATACAAATTGGAAAAGATGAAGTCAAAATATCACTTTTTGCAGATGATATGACAGTATACATAAGTGACCCTAAAAATTCCACCAGAGAACTCCTAAGCCTGATAAACAGCTTCAGTGAAGTAGCTGGATATAAAATTAACTCAAACAAATCAATGGCCTTTCTCTACACAAAGAATAAACAGGCTGAGAAAGAAATTAGGGAAACAACACCCTTCTCAATAGTCACAAATAATATAAAATATCTTGGCGTGACTCTAACTAAGGAAGTGAAAGATTTGTATAATAAAAACTTCAAGTCTCTGAAGAAAGAAATTATAGAAGATCTCAGAAGATGGAAAGATCTCCCATGCTCATGGATTGGCAGGATCAACATTGTAAAAATGGCTATCTTGCCAAAAGCAATCTACAGATTCAATGCAATCCCCATCAAAATTCCAAATCAATTCTTCAACGAATTAGAAAGTGCAATCTGCAAATTCATCTGGAATAACAAAAAACCTAGGATAGCAAAAACTCTTCTCAAGGATAAAAGAACCTCTGGTGGAATCACCATGCCGGACCTAAAGCTCTACTACAGAGCAATTGTGATAAAAACTGCATGGTACTGGTATAGTGACAGACAAATAGACCAATGGAATAGAATTGAAGACCCAGAAATGAACCCACACACCTATGGTCAATTGATCTTCGACAAGGGAGCTAAAAACATCCAGTGGAAGAAAGACAGCATTTTCAACAAATGGTGCTGGCACAACTGGTTGTTAACATGTAGAAGAATGCGAATCGATCCATTCCTATCTCCTTGTACTAAGGTCAAGTCTAAGTGGATCAAGGAACTTCACATAAAACCAGAGACACTGAAACTTATAGAGGAGAAAGTGGGGAAAAGCCTTGAAGATATGGGCACAGGGGAAAAATTCCTGAATAGAAGAGTAATGGCTTGTGCTGTAACATCGAGAATTGACAAGTGGGACCTCATGAAACTACAAAGCTTCTGCAAGGCTAAAGACACCATCAATAAGACAAAAAAACCACCAACAGATTGGGAAAGGATCTTCACCTATCGTAAATCAGATAAGGGACTAATATCCAACATATATAAAGAACTCAAGAAGGTGGACTCCAGAAAGTCAAATAACCCCATTAAAAAATGGGGCTCAGAACTGAACAAAGAATTCTCACCTGAGGAATACCGAATGGCAGAGAAACACCTGAAAAAATGTTCAACATCCTTAATCATCAGGGAAATGCAAATCAAAACAACCCTGAGATTCCACCTCACACCAGTCAGAATGGCTAAGATCAAAAATTCAGGTGACAGCAGATGCTGGCGAGGATGTGGAGAAAGAGGAACACTCCTCCATTGTTGGTGGGATTGCAAGCTTGTACAACCACTCTGGAAATCAGTCTGGCGGTTCCTCAGAAAATTGGACATAGTACTACCGGAGGATCCAGCAATACCTCTCCTGGGCATATATCCAGAAGATGTCCCAACCGGTAAAAAGGACACATGCTCCACTATGTTCATAGCAGCCCTATTTATAATAGCCAGAAGCTGGAAAGAACCCAGATGTCCCTCAACAGAGGAATGGATACAGAAATTATGGTACATTTACACAATGGAGTACTACTCAGCTATTAAAAAGAATGAATTTATGAAATTCCTAGCCAAATGGATGGACCTGGAGGGCATCATCTTGAGTGAAGTAACACAATCACAAAAGAACTCACACAATATGTATTCATTGATAAGTGGATATTAGCCCAAAACTTAGGATACCCAAGATATAAGATACAATTTGATAAACGCATGAAACTCAAGAAGAATGAAGACCAAAGTGTGGACACTGTGCACCTTCTTAGAATTGGGAACAAAACACCCAGGGAAGGAGTTACAGAGACAAAGTTCGTAGCTGTGATGAAAGGATGGACCATTTAGAGACTGCCGTATCCAGGGATCCATCCCATAATCAGCTTCTAAACGCTGACACCATTGCATACACTAGCAAGATTTTGCTGAAAGGACCCAAATATAGCTGTCTCTTGTGAGACGATGCCGGGGCCTAGCAAACACAGGAGTGGATGTTCACAGTCAGCTATTGGATGTATCACAGGGCTCCCAATGGAGAAGCTAGAGAAAGTACCCAAGGAGCTAAAGGGATCTGCAACCCTATTGTTGGAACAACATGATGTACTAACCAGAACCCCGGAGCTCTTGTCTCTAGCTGCATATGTATCGAAAGATGGCCTAGTCAGCCATCAATGGAAAGAGAGGCCCATTGGACTTGCAAACTTTATATGCCCCAATATAGGGGAATGCCAGGGCCAAAAGAATGGGAATGGCTGGGTAGGGAAGTGGGGGGCGCTATGGGGGACTTTTGGGATAGCATTGGAAATGTAATTGAGGAAAATATGTAATAAAAATAAAAAAACAAAAAAACAAAATATCTGGATTAGAGCGATATCCTTTCCCCTCAAAAGATGTGGATTAAAAGGGAGACTCCCCACTTCAAATGATAAAAAACAAATCCCTCATAGGTGTACCCAACCACATGGGCTTAATTTAATTCTAGCTGTTGTCAATTTGAAAGTCAAGAATAGCCACCACTATGAGACCATACTACCATCTATGAGAGCTGCAAACCATACCATCAACTCATTATGCTTGCTGTGTTTTAACAGTTCATAATGGATTGTGATTCTTAATTCATTTGCTAGGATTTTGTATGCTCTTCTATGTGGATGTGGACTCAGACATTGCTATCATCTACACAGCAGGATGACTCAGAAGCCATGGTTTCTAATCGAAGGATATACTGCATGATAAAGCAGGAATTTTACATTCAAGAATGCAATTTTACACACCAAGATACTTAAATGAGTCGAAGTAGTTTTACTTAAAGATTTCCAGCTTGATAGTCTCTCACAAACATTTAAGCCCAGTGGCACAGGGTAGAGAGGGTCATACATGAAAAAGAGACACATATTCAATTCATTACAATGCTTTGATCACTTAGGAGGGAATGGTTAGACAAATATCCTGCTGAGCATATTGTGGAGATGTATTTGCAAAAAAAAAACCCTCCAAGTCTATCATTTTTTTCATGCTTCATAATCAGAGAGTTAGAGACTGAGATGCACTCTCTGTTTAGTTGCAGATGACATAACTTTGCTAAAGATTTTCTCCAGGTGTATTCCATACCAAACTCCCAAAATCCAAGAGATAGTAAGTGTTCAAATTCTAAAACGTAATTAAAAGTCAGTAATTAGTGCCAATCAGGAAATGGGTCAGGTGTCTGGACAAAGGGAAATCTCTTAATGCTACAGTCTACAATACTGTCACCTCATTCTCTTGAATGTTCACACAAATTGAAGCTGTGACTGTGTTCTCACAGAAAGACAAGGTCAAGGGTTTGACCTCAGAGGGACTTGGTGGCCTTCTAGCAGTATTAATATCTCTGGTATCTGGAGACTGGGTGATTATTAGTATGTATCAAACTTTGCATATTCATGAATGAATCTCCAGGCATTTTCTTAAGTTGATAGTTCCCCTTTGGCTTTTTCTTCCCTCCTACATTTTCGTCCTCTTTGCATTATTTTCTTCTCTCTTACAATTACTAAAGACCTATTCTGCGTCAGGGATTTTTGTTATGTTTGAGGCATATGAGGATGAATGAGATGTGGCTTTGCATATGGTAATTTGCTCTCAGGACAGATTGAAATAGTAAAAGCTGTAATGAAATGGAGACAAAACAGGAAATTAATTGATGTAAGAAAGTTCCTAGCAAACATGCATAAGATAAAAAGGAAGAAAGCAATTAGTTCTACCTGGAAAGGCCTTCTTACTGATGAAACATCAGAGCAGACTCTGAAAAGATTAATGGACTTTAAGAGGTACAGTAAAAGGAAAAAATGGACTTGCTGCGTTATCCATACAGACTTGTAGATACATTAAAATGTGTGCCAGTTCTCAAGAAAGTACAAGGCCAGAGTCTCAGAGGCATATGATTTGAATGGAATTGCACAGACTCACATTTAGGGACATGGCATTGGTAAAGGTTTGATTGCAAAAGAAAAATCCTTCTGTTAATTTTTAAACGTGAACAGGGCACATTTATACCTTGTTCATTAAGATTTATTATTTATGCCAATTGTCATCCCAGAATAATTAAATTTAAATTTTCATATATGTAAGTTTACATTTGCAAAATGCAGACAATAATATGTGTGAATTTAAAATTTTATGTGTAATGCATTGCTTGTTTATTGGTATAAATGCAAAATATACATTACCTTACTTATATCTCTGCCTGTCTCTCTGTCTCTATCTCTGTCTCTGTCTCCCTCTCTGTGTCTCTGTCTCTCTCTCTCTGTGTCTCTGTCTCTGTCTCTCTCTCTCTCTCTCTCTGTCTGTCTCTCTCTCTCTCTCTCTGTGTGTGTGTTTAAAGTTTCAGGGAAAGATTTGATTTTTACCTCTCAAGTTATAATATCAAAACCTAAGCTCTTATTCAAAAATGTACAATATTCTGTATAAGTGATATGCAGAATTGAAGGAAGTTATCTTGTCAAGATCATATACTCATAATTCTTTCATAACAAACTCTCATACATTAGTGCCTGAGCCCATTCACTAAAACATGAAGCCCTGTTTCTTTTCTCAAAGTCCTAAGAAACAGGGCTCAGGTCTCTATAGCACCTCCACAGACCAGATCAAGCTAAGTTTGTATATATTTCACTCTCAGTCTTTATATGCATATTATTAGATACATCAAACATGGCATATACTACATGTAAGGAAAACTGGTAATTTGATATACACATTTTTATGTTGCTAAAGAATTTTTTCAATGTCTCTATTTATTATGGAAATGGGAATCCAAACAAATGGAGTATGTCAGTGTAGTCAGAAATAAAACGAAAATGACAAAGCGGTGAAGACAGGGGAGCACTTCCAAGGCTCATGTGAGTGAAAACTAGAACATGCATCCTGGAAAGCCTTTTTGTACTGTAGTGGTAAATCTTGCTATGATACTATCTACCTTTAACACTGATTTAATATTTATCTACTATTGATATTAAATAATCTTACTTTATTAGTAATGTCCTACAAAAATATGAAAATATAAGTACAAAAAGAATGAAAACAGAAATACTTATTTGTAATTTTCTTAGAGATACTTGTTAGTTTAAAACATCTGAGTTAAAAAATGTAAGTTAAAAAATTTGATTCCTGATTCATTTGATTTCTTTGATTTCTTATAACTGTGGCACATGTTCACATTATACTAGATACATTTGATATGTCTCAGTATCCAGGTTATTGAACATAAATACCAACGTCTACCAAAGTTTAGCTCTCATATGTATGCCCTCTCACTAAATAATCTCTAGATTACTTATAAACAGTTTATAAGGTAAATGCTATGTGAATAGAGGTTATACTGTATAGCTTAGGTCCTAACACTAAGAAAAAATCTCTAAACATTCATTGCACACCCAATTATAACATATTTTAACTCATAGTCATTTTATCTAGAAATGCAGAACTACTGTCAGAAAATATAGAGCTATAAGATCTACCTTTACCCAGCTGATAGAAGCAAATGCAGATACCCATAGCCAAACATTATACAGACCTCATGGAACCTTGTAGAAGAAGGGGGAAATGATTAAAGAAGCCAGAGAGGTTAAGGACACCACATGTAACACACCAAATCAGATAACCTGAGCCCATATGGACTCCACCAAGTCAACTAACCTGGACCCATAGGGACTCCTAGTGACTGAACCACCAACCAGATAGCATAGTAGGGAAGGACATACTGTCCCATAAATCTACGTAACAGATGTGTAGCTTGGTTTTCATGTGGATTCCCTAACTTTAGGAGCAGAGGCTGTCACTGACCCCGGTGCCTGCCTTTGGATCCCTTTCCCCTATCTGGGCTGTCTTGTCTACTATCATTAGGATGAGGTGTACCTGTCCTACTGCAAGGTGAGTTGATAACCATGGGGAGCTTCCACTTCTCTGAAGAGAAAGGCAGTGAGGGTGAAAGAAGGGGAGGTGAGAGGGTAGGAATGGGAAAAGAGGAGAGGAAGTTGCAATCTGGATGTAAAGTTAATTACTTAACTAACTAACTAATTAATTAATTAAAAAGTAAGATCTAAGGGAGTATGTCTACCCACTTAATCATCCATCTATGTATCTATATATCTGTTATCTATGTCTCTATTGATCTATCTATCCATTAATCCTTCTCCTATCTGCCTATCTATTTTTCTTTAAGTTATTGCTTACAAAGAAAGAGAAATGCAGTCTCCTTTGAAAACTATGCTGGCTGACTCATTGTCTTAGTCATTTGTGTATTTGTCGTACTTTCATCATAATTTCATTGGGCGGATTTAACACTTTTATGAAAACAGTTTTGAGTGCTATGGTAGGCAAGTAGGATGAGTCTCCTCTTGGATATTTTTGACCTTCATAACTGGCAGCATGTAGCACCAATCACATAGCCAGCAAAAAACAAAAACAAAAAACAGTACAGTATAAGAACTCGTATCTCTCATGAATCTTTACCACTTACTCTCATATATGACACACTCTCTTTCAGAGACAGTGAGATAATAGCTGCACATTGAATCAGCGAGGGCTTCTGGGGATAACAAAGGTAGGGGTTTCATAACTGGGATAATGTGTTCAACAAGACACATTCAAAAGAGGAGTCTAGCGCAGCATTTTATATCAACTGCAATCTCTGTGCAGCACAATCTGGGAGACCCGAGACGAGTGAATTACAGTAATCAGCCTTCAATATGACAAAAGACTTAATCAGCATCTCCTTGCCTTTGTCACGAAGCCTCTCAATCTGGTGAGATCACAGAAATTATAAAAAGACGTTTTAGAGATGGATACAAAATGCTTCTCAAATGATAATGTTAAAGACAATGGAAAAGTGGGGGAAGGCACATACAAGTTTTATATTTCTGAGATGTCTGAAACAGGATTCTAATCAGAAGCACTCCCCCAGTGCTTAGCCATAAAAGCCAGCTGTCTATCCAGCATTAGGGAGAACTTAGGCCAGTCTAAGTTTCTTTACTCTGAAATTTTACACTAGGGAAATCTCTATTTGATTGAATAAAGCAAAGATAAAACTATGTCTTTTAAATACAAAAGAAGGGGGCACATGGGTCTATTCATAGGAAGGTGATCAGTGCAGACTGCAGAGGAAGAGGATCCCCTTTTCCATTTATCCCTATGCCAGGGATCCCTCAAATCCCTTACCTTCCCTAACTCTACTCCCCAGTGTCAGTTCCAAGTATGCATTGAATTAATTTATGGAGAACAAATGTTCTCATTAATTTTCGATTAGATTAGATTTCTTAAATCGAGTTCCTGGGAATTCCTTTTAAAAGATACTAGTTTCAACCTCTACTGTGAACCTAAAAAGTGATGTTACAGATTGTCTCACAACCCATAGATTACTTAAATTTCTATTATGTTGATCAGATACAAGACAGAAACAACTCAAAAGGAAGAATCACTAACTTTGGCACATGTTTCAGTAGGTTCCTTACATGACTGCTTGAATAAATACAATAATGACTTGGGGACAGAAGCATGGGTAGAAGGAAACAGTTCCAAATGGGAACAGGGAGCAGAGAAAGAAGGGGAGGACCTATAGCCCATATATAAGCTTCAGTGGAAACTCAGTGTCCTACATTATCCTGCTCCTTCCCAACTGCTACAGTTTTTACAACTTCTCAAAAAAGTAAAACCATCTGAAACCAGGTACATAACACATGGACATGCAGGGGGTATTTTATATCCCACCTTTAACTACTGACTTGTTTTCTTCAATTAAAATCCCAATTATGCTTGACCTTTCTCAAACTTATGAAATGTTAGGGTCCTTCATTTTTCAAGTAGAAGAGTTTACCCTGGGGATGTCTTGTGATTTAAACAAGTTTAGCAAATTTCAGAAGAGGATCAATCTAAACTTTAGAAATCATACTTATCTAAAATGTATAAAAATTAGAAAGAAAGTCCAATACAATTATTGTACGAATTCACAGAGGTCCTGGAACTTTTAAAGTGAAAAAAATTAATTTTTATTTATTATGAAACTGTTCCTTAAACAGATCATGATAAGCAACAAAGGAGGATCTGTCTGTGAGAAGCAGTAGACACTAAGAAGAATAACAGCTGTAGGGGAGTGCAAGGAACAAATGAAATTGATAATTGCAAAATGAAGTAGTAGATATATATGAAAATGACATAACTAAACCCATTGTCTTGCATGCTAACTTGAAGAAATTATTAAGAAAAAAATCACATCAAAGAGATTAACTAGCTGGCACAGAAATAAAAAAAAACTTGTCAAATATCATTTTGAAAAATTATAATCTGTTTATAATTTGTTTCCATGTTGCAATGGATTCTTAAATATACATGATTTCTTGAAAATGCAGCTGAGCACAGCAACTGTGTGGCTATCAGCACATTAATGCAAAAGTAATAATGTTCACTGGTTAATATGATAAAAAGTGATTTGCACTTTGCATTTTGGTTATACAAAAGCATTTTTGTATTACTTTGTCTAACATAAAGGTGGCAGGAAGCTCTTATTTGTCTTATTAAAATAAAAGCTGGACCCCAACTAGCATTGCTAGTGAAATGAAGACTTAAGTCTCTTAGTGTCCAACATGTCTAACTCTTTGAACTACAAATATGTGAAGGAAAACAGTCTATTCTAATTACTCATTTTTCTGTTTTCTGTTAGATGATATAAAGTACATTTTTTAAATAAAGAACATTTTTTTCCTGTCTGTGAACTTCCCAAATCTGTTGATTTTGTGATGAAAATGTGATCTAAAGCAGCAGAGACTTTAATGTATTTCAGTCTTCTACTTTAGGAGTTTATCAATGTCTCACAATGCTGTGGAAGTGAAATCATATGTCCTATGAGTAGGAATAAAAATCTCAAGTAAAAGTAGCAGGTATAGCCAGGACCCAACAAAGATTAAAAAAAAAAATTCATAGATAAAAGGCACTAGCAGTTTCTACTGTGCTGTCTTTATAGCCACAGGGTAGCTAGAAAGAAAGTCTAGAAATTTTGTCTTGGATTTTGTAATGAATTACTGCTAGTACTGGGGTTAAGATTAGAGGCGGTGGGCTCGGGCAATCTGTTCATTATACAGTTTGAACCAAAGCCAATTACTTGTGTTGTGTGTCCTGAAGTAACCTTAGAGGGAATTCCCACTTGCTTTAGCAGTAGGGAAAGTTACTCCCAACATCTTAAATAAGAAGATAGAGAGCAAAGCTGCTAGACATAGATTTCAGCTTGATGTCATTGAACTATTCACACAAGGCAGTATTCTCACTGTATTGATAGGTTCATACATGCCCTGATTCTCAGCGACCCAGCCTCACAGCAAATGCTTCTGACTGTTGCTATCTGGAAAAGAGTGGCATTCTGCCAATGTCTTTTGCCATTTGGTGAGAAAGTGACAATATATTCACTATATTTGATGGCAAAAGAGTAACTTGGTTACTGGAGAACACTGATCTTCAAAGCATCCAAAACTGGCAACACAAGTGCCATCAACAACCTCATGCTTAAGGGAGTAAGAGAGGCAATGAGATACAAGACAGCACTTTTCTATAGCAATATCTATAAATTAGGAAAAAGGAAATAGAGTAGCCATGCCATGATTATTTTGTTTGGGGAATTTAAACATTGCTTTGACACAAATCTAAACAAATGTATAGAAAACAGAAAGGCATAGTACTGAGCTGGAGATAGAACACTGTAATAGTAGAACACTGAAATAGTACTTACCTAGAAAGTTAGAGATCTTGGATTTTCCCATAAGTGGAAAGAAAAAAAGAAACAAATAACAGCTTCAGAAAAGGAAGAGAAGGAGGAGGAGGAGGAGGAGGAAGAGGAGGAGGAGGAGGAGAGGAAAAAGAGGAGGAAGAGGAGGAGGAAGAGGAGGGGTTGAAGAAGAAGAAAAGAGTAAAGACATAGTATGGCATGACCATGATGCCGAGTCTTCTAGGTTCTGTAAAGGTTAGGGAACTAAATACTTTGGATATTTGTTACTGTGAGACTATGACATAACATGGCATATTCATATTATGACAATCTATGTGCCTATAAGGATCAACTGTACTGAAAAAAAAGTTTCTAAATGACATTCACTGTGTAAAAGCAATTAAATGTGATAAAATGCTAGTGTTATTTTATAATTATGATTTGCCTGTTTAAAAGCATAGACCCAGATAAATACTAAATGCATAATAAACTTCGATTTGTGCAGAGAGTGAACAATACTTATCAATGACCAAATTATGTGAATGGATAGAGGGCTATGTAAAGGTTTTTAAAAATCAAATTTGGGGGTATACAAGCAGGTTTGGAATACTTAACAAAACAGTAAAATTACTACTAACAGATATACCTTCATAAGCTTTAATCTCCACAAAGAACTTAGCAGTGCCTGTCTGTGTATTGGACACTCTCTGAGGAGAACTTCAGGGCTCTGGCCCATCTGGAATGACCAAAGAGTTGGGTTTTCTGGAGGGGAGGGGAGGGGAAGTCAGATCAAGGCGAGCTGCCTTGTCTCTTCTGAGGCCTCTGCTGCTCTGAGTCCATGCAGGCTAGGAGCTAAGGTCCAGGCTGAGCTGGAAGTGACTGTGGGGGGCTCGAGCAGATTCCAGAGATAAAAGCTTCCAGAGAGAATTTCCTGCCCCAAAGTGTTCCAGTCTACAAGACAGACACTCTCAGATGTTCCATGAGGAAATATCTCCTGTGTTTTATTCCTTGTGGATAGGGTCTTATATACATTTTGGGGCAGGTTGGGGTCTAAAAGCAGATGCTTTCTATTGGCTTGGTCTGAGATGTTAGGGATGCCTCATTTGCAAGTGGATGCAATTCAGAGTTTGCCCTACCTGACTGATTGTCACAGTCCTCTCCATGGTGTGTCTTTGTCATGTGTTCTGGGACAGGAACGAGTTCTGGAGTATATGAAATGCCTACCACCCTCAGATATGAGAACTCACCAGGTTTTTCTGAATCTGCTCAACCTTACCAGTTTTTTTTTCTGGTGACAGAGTTCCACTTGCCCCACATAGTACTAATGCATTTTCTCCTCCTTCCTTCCCCCCCCCCTCCTTTCTGTACTTTCTCAGTTTTCTAATCCAGTTGTCACTTTTATGGTAGAAAATATTATGCAAATGAACTGTTAAAATGTAAATAACACTATGTTCATTTTAAATACCTGTCTGCTTTACTTCTGTTTGGTGTTTTACTCCTCTGAGTTGATTCTAACAATTCATTCATTTTGTTCCCTTTATTAATGAATTTGTGAGCCAAAGAATAATTTATCTTTGATCTTAGAGCCTCCAAGCTTTTTTGGTGATCTACTCATCTTCTAGGGGAGTTGGGGTGTGTGATAAATTGCAGGATTCTTTCACTTCCAGGCTTTTCCTGGGTAGATGAGTCTATGTTGTAATTTATACTTCAGTGTGGTAGGCAGTTTGTTTTCCAAAGTATATTTTTTTACAAGTTTTCTTATACCTTACAAAAAGGGTTTCTGAAGGTTGTCTATAAATGCCTATGATTACATTCAGAGTTAACATTAGTTGTATGGACATATACCAGTTAAATATCAACAGAAAACCAAGTCTTCTCATAGCAGCACTTGATATATGTATATGTGTGCCTGTGTATCTACGTGTCTGTGTACGACTTGCTCATTTCTTAGTGAACATTCTACTGAAGTTCATTCTTCCATTTTGTTTCTCTTAGCTATTATAAAAACTGCCCTTCCTAACATGGACAGAGAAGCCAAGGAGGAATACCTGGTTGTAATCCAAGCCAAAGATATGGGTGGACACTCTGGTGGTCTGTCTGGAACCACAACACTCACAGTGACCCTTACTGATGTTAATGACAATCCTCCAAAATTTGCTCAGAGTAAGTGATTTCCTACACTTGCCAACAATTACGTTTTTACTATAATTTTCCTCAGCTTTGCAGAAACTGATAACAGCCAGGGATTGCTTATTTCCAAATTTTTCCTAACAGAATTTTATATCCATTTTCATAATTTCAAGGACGTGGAGAGAGCACCAACTATCAAGGGGATAATGGGTCATGGAATCAGAAATAAATTGAGAGAGTAAAAGAAAATTCAGCTTAGATATTGATCCATTATTAATCCCATTGTTGTAGAAAATAAACTAAGTCTCAAATGGGAAAAGAAACTATACATTAAAGGTGTTTCTAAACAGACATGCTACTTCTTACAGGTTGGAGGGAGATGACTAATCATTGATTCTCCCCTCCTAAGGGTATACTCTGCTTTAATGATCTGATCTCAACAAAATTCCAGGCAGCCACAGTCACAGTCCTTGGAGATGATCACTATTTTCTTACATACATGTCCTTTCATGAAACATGTCTTAAGAGCATTTCCCAAATAATATTACATGGCAGAGTGATTCATTAAAGTTTTTCAGGCATAGCAGTATGATTCTTGAATTGAGAAAGGAAGGATGCATAGAAATACATGGAACAGGATGAAATGAATGAGCCAACAGAGGAATTATAGTCACTGAGGCTAAAAATCTGTAGCTAAAAACATGTATCCACAATACTATGTGTGCATATTAATATACATGTATCCATGTTTAAAGATTCTGAACTGGAGTAAATTAGATGCTTTTTTTCTGTCTAGCTTTTTTGATTTAATGTAATTTCCTCTATGCTCAACTGTGAAGCCATAGTCATATGCACCACTATTTCCTTATGTAATATTTGATCGATAGGAACAAAATTATTTCTAATTTATGGGTATTGTAGCTAACATGGCCCTAAATTTGTACATGTCTGTATATTAGCATTGTACTAAATTTGTACATGCATGTATATATACACTAATTAGGAAATTTACATGCATGTATGTACATCTGCACATGCATATATATATATGATATTGTTTGTATTATTAAATATATACAATACAAAACTGATAAGGATTTTGCTGTCGTTGAAACTCAGAAAACCAGTGAGTTATGTTTACTGAAAGGCACTGAAAAATGAGGCTACAGACACATGAGCAGTTACTGAGTTATTACACCATGTTAAATAGCATGATGTTTAGTGTAATATCATTAGGAAGTTATTAAGATATCTTTATTTGTAGGTGAATTCACTGAGTTTCTCCAAGAGAAATAATAAATAGATGAATAATTATTTAAAGATTTCTGGTGCCTGCACCACATTACCACTCAGTAACATTAAGTCTACAAACATACCTTTCGAACGTGTTAGGAACCATGGTACAGGTATAAGCAGAATAAAGTATATGGCCTCTCAATACATAGGTGTTAATTATGGAAGCCTAATGATGTGCTGTCTTATGAATTTAAGAAGAGAGCTTATCACATTTCTGATATCAGCAGCTAACTACCTGCTGGAGATTCTTCCCAGCATAAGAAACACCACGTGAAATCTATTTTTTGAAAAGAATGAGAGGAACTAGGAAGGGCAAGAAGAGAGAGGAGGGGCAGGGTAGATGTCTAAAATGACATATTTGATAAGCAATTGAGCATTCATTCATAAACATTCCAAGGTACAATGTATAGAACTATATTTTCATATAGAGATGTATACCTTTTATTTCTGCCCTTCTTTGAAGTATAAGCCTCTAAGGGATATGTATTGAAATGATCCATCCTACCTTTTCTATGGTCTTTTATACCCTCACTCATTAATATGTAGTTCATCTTTTACTAAAAGGTGAGTATTTCAATTCAACACTTGTAGGTGGGTTCTTTAAGCAATTTCCTTGTGCAAAAGTAAGGATTATTAACTGTGTTTGCCCAGATAAAGTTAAAAAGAAGCCTCACAATGGCAGTGGATAAAAGAATGCTGTGTTTACTTAGCTTTTCAAGGCTCCCTGATGTGGGATTGGCAGGAAGGGGCGGTCCAATGACTGATTATTTATTTTGTAAGCACACCAAGAGAATATCCCCCAAGGTTACCTGGAACACAAACTTAGAGCATACTGGGAAGCTTGGGTTGGACAGGAAGAAGATTGTCTTAGCCTACATTATTACATTTGCACTCTACTTGCAAAACAGTTTTGTTCTCCAGTCCCATAGTTTTACAATTCCAAGAAATAATTTTGCTTTGTCATTAACAAAGAGAACTTAAGGAAGTCTGCTCATCAAATTAACCAGCCAAATTCTATTGGATAAACATACCATGGTTATCCAGGGATTTAGTGTTTGAACTTAAGCTAAAATTAGGTAATGTTCTGTAGATTTCTTTTCCTTTTTTTCCATTTTGTTGTGATTTCTGTAGGACTCGGTCTTCCTGGTTGTCTGAGTTTGGGTTTGCCTGAAACAGGCTCTGAGACAAGAATCTTATTATATGTAATTTAACTCCCTCAAGGAGCACCAGCAGGGAAGTAAAAAAGGCAGGTGTGCAGGATCCAAGCACTTAACACTGTGGCTGAATGTATCTTTATCCTACTGAGAAATATCTGAACTGTTGAAAAATATAAGAAAAAAAAATAGTAACAACTCAAAGTTATCCTACCAGAAAAGGGGAGAAGTCTACTATTTCATAAACTAACTCCTGCGACTCGACTCTTTGATGACTGTTTCCATGGCATGAATCAATGCTTGAACAGTTCCTCCAGCCTGACATGCAATGGATGAAATAGAATCTGAAGACAAGATAAAACCCCGAGGCAAAGAAATATAGGAACAGGTAGACAGATATAGGGCAGATGAGCAGTAATGTGTTAATGGCCAGGGAGAGTGGTCCAGTACCATAAGATTCCACTATACCAATGAAGATAAATGCAACCAACATCACAACATAGAAATTGGAATAAAAAATAGGACAAGTGCCACTGATTAGACATACTTTACTGTCCCCACAGGAGAATGAAAACACATTGTAATTGTATTTTGCCTAGGGAGTTTTGAAGGTAGGATTCCAGTCTTCAGAGCAATGAAGAATTTAGTGACAAGAGGATGTTTCATGTATCTGGATAGCTTGCTGCGGGGCATGGCAGAAGTTTAGTAATTGGATTTTATCAAAAACGCTCTACAAGTTTGTAAATATAAAAGTAAGTTCAAAAGTGACTTTCAACACGTTACACATTGCATCTCTCTATGCTGAAATGAGCTTAATATTTTATGTGGGGCAACAATGAATATTCCCACAGGCAGGCAATGTGATTTTACAGAATTTAGGAAAAGAAATTCTCATAGACACATTAATATTCTGGTAGGGCTACTCCAAACAAATACTTGGTAACCATACAGATAATAAGTAAGTTCTCTGTCTCTGAATAATGATGATGATGACTCACCACTTCTGGGAAATATTTGTTTTACATTTGTTTAGATGAGTATGCTTTTCATAAAGGAGATATTTTCCACTTCTATTACTATCTTGGTAATATCTCTAGAGACATCCAGAATATAGAGAATGTCCAATTAATTTTGCTAAATTAATTAGTGAATGGATAGTGTTTCTATAATACTCAGTGTTCTTCATCCTTTTATAGGTTTGTATCACTTCTCAGTACCAGAAGATGTGGTCCTTGGCACTGCGATAGGAAGGGTTAAGGCTAATGATCAGGATATTGGTGAAAACGCACAATCATCCTATGACATCATTGATGGAGATGGGACAGCACTATTCGAAATCACTTCTGATGCCCAGGCCCAGGATGGTGTTATAAGACTGAGAAAGGTAAGCTAAAGGGTTTTTTCTTCATTTTCTAAATATCTTTGAGAAACATGGCTTTTGAAATCTCTGAGTACTGGGTAGACAGAAACAACCCAGAGTTGGTAGATGTTTAGATTTATGATGAATGGTGGATTGAAAAGTATACCTAACAGAACTATTCAGAATTGCCAGTCTCTTAGGGCCATATCATGTTTCAGATGTCCCCCGGTAAACAGCTACCATGCTGTAGCTAATACTTGTCTGTACATTTATGACTCAGTGAGTTATTCAATAGGCCAAACAAACAAATACAAAAACAGTCACTCAGTCTTTATGCGGGACACTGAAGTCACTGCCCTGAAGGGAACCCTTAACCAATGGAGAGAAAAGATGGACAGGCAGTTTCTACTAGCAGATGAAATTACTCCAGGGTACAATTACCCACAGTTTAAGTGGATTCTCAGAGGGGACATGTGTCAATTGCCTCCTACGAGTAACAAGTTCAATAGATTCTAGACTTTATTTCCTGTGTAGCTCTCGTATTTTTTTCCTTTTTTAAAAAAATTAGGTATTTTCTTCATTTACATTCCCAATGCTATCCCAAAAGCTCTCTTATTTTTGATCCCCTGTCTCTTTAAATGTTCCTCCAAATACATTAGCATTTTCCCTAAGCTTTATTGAAAATTCTGCTTAAAAAGAAACTCAGCGATAAACAAGATGCTTAGACTCTAGCATCTTATGTAGTAGCTCTGAAGCTCAATATGGAGAGTGACTCTCCTATAACTGATTACTTCAAATATGTCGAAAATCCAAGCTGTGGGGAAAATCAATCTCATGGTGTCCTTGTTTCAGAGCTTAGGCCATTAGTACAGGAAGACAACCTTCTAAAGAAAATGAAGATTTGAACCATTTTGGCCGTTGAAATATGTCTCTTTTTTTCTACTTATTTTTGTAATGTTTTGATTTTATACAGGAATCACTCTATATGGTTTTCAATTTCTGTTCTTCATCATGATATCTATCTTCATAAAAAGCATGCTGCAAAGAGGTCATGAAGAATGGTACAAACTTTTACTCATGTTAGATCCATCATTGTGAATGCCATGATACTCCATTCAACATTATTCTTCAAATTTTTTCAAATTCTATTTTAAATAGATTTTCTAATTTATGAATAATAAGTGATGATACACACTATTGGGAACCAATAATGTTTTTGCTGCTGTCTTGATTAGCATTAAATTGACACAGTGTTAAGCCTACAATGTGCTTCTATCATGTTGCATGATAATCTAAGTCAGCTGGAGATGTAGCTCAGTGGTGTCTGCTTGTCAATCATGAGCAAGACCATAGAATTCAATCTTTGGCAGCTCAAAAATGTATGTGGAATGGAACTGCTCTAAATTTCATATTAAAGAGGAATTAACAGTGGGAACCTAGAATTTTCTGGCTATTTCTTTTTTAAATAAAATGCTTATAAAAGATGTTGGGGACAAATGCATATATTTATTAAAATTCTTCAATGAGCAGCATGCTCATGCCAGGATCCAAGTTCAGAGCTTTGAGCTAAGAGTCAAAAATATTTAAAGGTTAGCATTGGCTGTATAATTATGTTTAAGTCAATTACTGAGTAACCCACAACCAAGTTTTCTTTGCCTAAAATTTTCTAATGACATTTTTATTGTCATTATCTGCTACCCATTGTTCCTGTTAGGTGGTTTTATAAATTGAGATAATTAGTTGTTCATTGTAATCATGTCTACTAATATTTATAAACCTGGAGGCAATTGCTGTGACCTTAGTGTCATGATATACAAAAGTAGTTTTTAGAGACTGAATATAGGGAATCATATTTCAACAGGCCACTAGGCTACTGTTTATTAACTGGTGAAATCCTAAGGACATGAGAGGATGTTTGGACACATTATAGTTAAGCTGGGCTGACGATTACAGACAGACAAACAAACAAATAAACAACAACAACAAATTGGCCTTGGGGAACTGCTTTGTTTTGTTTATGTACTGAAGCAAACCCTGGACGCAGAACCTATTTACCCATTTCGGCAGAGTGGTCTATGGAACCTTTTAATAAAATTATCTAGGAACTATGTGGAGAATGCCTACAGAGCTATTTGATATTGGCTTTTGTCAGAGCATGAGGTGAAGGAAAGGGAAGATATTGTTCAGAGAGTTCAAAAAAATACAAACCTGGACAAAATTTAGTGATAGTTTGCACTGCATTATCGCCAGGGCATTTCCACAAGAATAGATTTTTTGTTTGTTTGTTTTTGAAGGTGAGAACTCTTTCCCATTAATTATTTAATTTTTTTTATTTTCTGATGAAGTCCCTTTTGCTACTTTCCCCCCAGCCCCACCTTTATACCCCCTTCCCAACTTTACTCTCCCATTTTCCTCCAAGACTGGGAGATCCTCCATGGGTACCAACCAGCCCTGGCACAACAAGTAGCAGCAGGACTAAGCCCACCCTTTCCCACTGAGGCCTGACAAGAGAGCTTGCCTAAGAGAAAGGATCCAAATGTAGCCAAAAGTGTCAAAGACATACCCCACTCCAATGGTCAGGGGACTCACATGAATACCAAGCTGCACATCTGCTAAGTATATGTAGGGGGTATGGGACCAGCACATGCATGCATGTGGTTGGTGATTCAGTCTTTGTGAAGCCCTATGGGCCCAGGTTAGTTGACTGTGTAGGTCTTCTTGTTAGACCCTTTAGCTTTCTCAATTCTGTTCCACACTTTTCCTTGAGACTCTTCGAGCACCACCTAATGTTTGGCTGTGGGTCTCTGCATCTGTTTGAATAGGCTGCTAGATGAAGCCTCCCATCATGATACCATCATTAATAGTATCAGGGTTTGGATATCTTGCATAAGTCTCAAGTTGGTTCATGTATTCATTTGCCATTGCCTCAATCTCTGTTCCATCTTTATCCCTGAAAAACTTCTAGTTGGGGCAAATTTTGAGTTGAAGGTTTTGTTGGTATGTGGGTGCCCCCCTTCCTCCACTGCAAGTCCCAATTGGCTATAGGACTTAGTAACTGTAGGCTTCATATCCCCAGCTGTTACGGGTCTCAGTTAGGGTCACCCCCTTAGACTCCTGGGAGCATCTCACTCCCAGGTTTTCAGGTTGTTCCAGATAAGCCCCCAACTCTGATCTCTGTACATTTTCGTAGATCTCTCTTGCCCTGTACTCCTCATACCTAATTCCTATCCCTGTTCCTCTTTCCATCCACTCTCCCAGCCAGTTCCCCACTCCATCCACTTCTAGTGTCTATTTTATTTCCCTTTCTGAGTGAGACTCAAATATCCTCCCTTTGTCCCTCCTTGTTTCTTTGGGTCTGTGGATTGTAACATGGTTACCCTACACTGTATGGCTAATATCCACTTATAAATGAATACATACTATACATGTCTTTTGGGCCTCAGTTACCTCACTCTGTACTTTGTGGTACAAAGCTAAAGAGAGAATTCTCAACAGAGGAATTTCTAGTGACAGAAAATCACTAAAAGAAATGTGCTATATCCTTATACATCAGAGCAATGTAAATCAGCTCTGGGATTCTATCTTACACCCATCAAAATGCTGAAACAAAAACCACAAGGGAGAGTATGTGCTGGTGAGGATGTAGATAAGTGTAAGTGTGCAAATTTGTACAACCATTTAGAAATCAATCTGGCATTTTGTGAGAAAACTGGGAATATTTCTACCTCAAGACTCAAATATACCATTCCTGGATATATATATATATATATATATATATATATATATATATATCCCCTCCCAAATGTTTCACTATTCTACAAGGACACTTGCTTAAATATGTCCATAGCAGCTTTATTCAAAATAGCCAGAAAATGGAAAAAAACTAGATGTCTTTCAGCCAAAGTTCAGATAAAGAAAATTGTGGTATAGACAATGGAATATGACTCAGCTATTAAAAATGAAGAATTGAGTCTTTGTCTTAGTCGAGGTCTGTATTCATGCACAAAACATGACCAAGAAGCAAGTTGGGGAGGAAAGGTTTATTCAGCTTACCTTTCCACACTGTTGTTCATCACCAAAGGAAGTCAAGTGAGGAAATCACACAGAGCAGCAGCTTGGAGGCAGGAGCTGATACAGAGGCCATGGGGGATGCTGCTTACTGGACTCTTCCCCTGGCTTGCTCAGCTTGTTTTTTTATAGCATCCAGGACTACCAGCGCAGGGATGGCACCACCCACAATGAACCCTCCCCCCTTGGTCATTAATTGAGAAAATGCCTTACAGCTGGATCTCATAGCAGCATTTTCTCAACTGAAGCTCCTTTCTCTGTGGTAACTCCGGCTTGTTTCAAGTTGACACACAAAACCAGCCAGTACAGTCTTAATATCGACCAACACTGATAAAGGAGTGAGGTGAAGGATATGTCAACTTCAGTTCAACAAGTTCTCCTTTTATATACTATCCCACTTTTGTACCTTAAATTATACATTTTTAAATTAAGTAAATTAAATTAATATAAAATTAAAATCACTATTTCTCAATTAAAATTAATATTAGTATATTACACAGAGCACATTTTAAATATATTTTCTGAAGTTCCTGGAATAACAAAATTATTATAGTGTGGATGATTTGCAAAACTTCATCTCATTGGAAATCATTTTTTCCAAACTAAATACATGCACATTATTATTTCCAAATTAACAGGGAAGTACATTTGCACCATTTATCAGAAAATATTAAAGAGAAAAATTAATTCCCATTATATCAGAATTCACATATAGAAGCCAATATTGAGGGTGAAATAAGAATATATATTTAATCTTGCACAAGTGCTCCGATGCTAGCTTTTGTTCCAGGTTCCATTTTCTAAAAATCTGCACTGCAGATTTAAAATTCTGTTTCTTCTGAGAAATTGTGATGCATATATAAACTATCTATTTGAATCTTGACAGACTTACATTCTTAAAATCTGGAATCTTATAACTTGCCAAGAATTTCCCTAGATGGGTTCTGATATATGTAAGGGGAATATAGCCACTTACCTTGCTCGATTTACACCAGTCACTGACAAAAATCTTGCAGACTGTTAAGGAGTGAATGATGACTCTTTCAGAAATAACATCAGGAATAGAGAAATGATGTAATTTCAATTTTTATGTGGCTGCTGTGCAAAGTCAGACCTAGTTGAGTCTATTTATTTGCCTTTACAATTTTTTTCCAAATGTAAACAAAAATAGGTTTGCATGTGCAAGCATATCACTTTATCTGATTACCTGCTGAATAGCACAGCACTTTTGACAGAGACCTAAGAATGTCCTAAAAGAAATAAGCCCCATTTCTGTCACATAATCAGTGAGAGTAGAAATGATTGGGAAATTATATAAAACATTCTTTGTTAGGTTTAGTGCTACATCGTGCTTTTTAATATTTCTTTTGGCTAAACAATCATCATTTCTAGTCTTTCCATTTCATACACTGTGCAGAAATGATAAAATATTGTTCCAAGATAGAGATTGTATTCGGTGCCACCTTATCTGCCACCAGCAGAAAGCTTGGTTAACCAAATGTTTAGCATGCTGGTCATGTCATCACTAGTAAAATTTTATTATGATGCTGAAGTGAGAATTTGATGCTACAATTCATGACTGTGAATATTTTTGTGAATTCCAAGTGAAATGAGGAAAACACAACAGAACAATAGGAGATTAGACTCTCCTAGCTTGTATAATAAAAAAGTATCAATAAAGGCCTGTAAAATTTACAGGTTGACTCTGGGGGAAACATAGCCCATTAAGAGTCACAAACTAGCTTAAATGGGAATAACTTCCATCCATCCACATTATACTCATTTGTTCTTGCTGCTGTGGTTTAGTGAGAAGAATTCATCTTTGTCATTTTTTTTAACAGCCTCTGGACTTTGAGACCAAAAAATCCTATACTCTGAAGGTGGAAGCAGCCAATATCCACATCGACCCACGTTTCAGTAGCAGGGGACCCTTTAAGGATACAGCAACAGTCAAAATTGTCGTAGAGGATGCTGATGAGCCTCCGGTCTTCTCTTCACCAACTTACCTCCTTGAAGTTCATGAAAACGCTGCTTTGAACTCTGTGATTGGCCAAGTGACAGCTCGTGACCCTGATATCACTTCCAGTCCAATAAGGTAATTTGTTTCTAACTGTTGTACACAGTGCTTCATTGGACAAAAGAAGGAGCCCTGGGACTGTGCCCCTGTGATGAAGGACTTTACATTATTTATCTCCTCTCTCTCTCTCTCTCTCTCTCTCTCTCTCTCTCTCTCTCTCTCTCTCTCTGTGTGTGTGTGTGTGTGTGTGTGTGTGTGTGTGTTGTGCATCCACAGTCTACTAAGTCACAAACAATGCCTAGGAATAGGAATATCAAAATAAGTCAAGTTTTTCCAGCTCTTGGAAAGCTTGAAGGAGATGAAAAATTACAAATGTTTTGTAGCACTTTGGGAAGAATCTTTTACATTTCATGCTTTATATAGTTTATATTTTTAGTATTGCATGAGCAAGGCCAGTTTGTATTTTGTCGCTTGTAACAGAAATAGTGAATTATATTTTAGAATTCAGAAGTATGAGACCACCGTGTCAATGCATTGGATGTCCCTATCTTGTTTCTGAATGTGGCTTTGAAATTACCTTATTCTCTGCTTCTGAGCTTTTCTGATAAGTCAGCATATCTAAACCAGTTTCTTTTACAAAAAAAAAAAATATTTCAGTGTCATTTTTAAATGCCTTGTGTTTATAATATTTTTGCTCAGAATTTTTTCCTAGGATGATAACTAATCCCTTCAAGTTATTTTTCTCCTTGCTGTAAGAAATGAAGCTAAAATGGGTTTCTGATTTTTATGTTGACTTATAGACATTTCTTTCCCATGTAGAAGTCGACAGAGGAGAGTGTAGTTGCTCAAAGTAAGTTTCTTGCAAAATCACACTCAATACTTCTTATGTTGTGTGTTGGTCTCTGAGGATGAAGTGTTGGCTAATGATGTGCTTGACAATGGATGTTAAATATGGTCTGATAAATGTGTGTGTGTGTGTGTGTGAGAAATTGTGAGAGAGAGACAGACAGACAGAGAGACAGAGAGACACAGAGACACAGAGAGACAGATAGAGAGATAAAGGGGTTATAGAAATACTAAACATTTCAATTTCTAAGCTACAGTTATCTAGGGTTGTCATCTTTGTGATGATTTTTTTTCTTATAAGCTCTATAAAACTAATTTTCTGAATCTTGCATGTGTATGCAGTTTAAATTTCATAATACTATTTCATTTCTTAGATACTAGCTGCTGTTCTATGTATTTTTGTTATGCTTATGCCTTAGAACTTTCATGTCCTTCAGCTACTGTGCATCTTAAAGCATATAGACTTTGGTGGCAACAAACCATTTATGATTGTTTTGTACTTACATAGATACATATACTTAACAATAATAATTGGAGAAGAAGAGGTAATTAATTTTAGTAGCTGTAAAAACATATGGAGAGTTGGAGTGTTAACAGGAAGGTTGGAAATGATATAAATACAGAACTCGCATGTGAAAATTGAAAATAAAGCACAATTTGAATAATTACTCAATATATTATTTTTCATTAATCTTTACATATGAAATTAAATATATGTTAAGTTCCCTTTACTTTCATGGTGATAAAACTGTGAGGTTGAGGTGAAATGTCTCAGAATATTCAGTTCCTCAAATGACAGAAGGCTGGGCTAAAGTGGAGTTATTTTCTCACCTATCAAAACTTATATATAAATATATATATATAAATTACTTATCTTGATATTTGAGGCAATAAAAATACAGCCCCTTGAGGATAAAATAGAAAGGTTTCTGGCGACAACAACTAAGAAGATAATACTCTGTGTGAGACTCTGACTAATGGCCATTAGCATCTCAGAAGCCCAGACATGCAGAATGCCCTTCATCTGGTTGAGAGAAATATATCTGTGAGAAGGTCAAATGTGAAACATAAAGAGTCAGGAGAATCCAGAATTGGACACTTTCATAGGCTTCAATTTCCTCCTTACATTGTGAAATTGTGCAGTGTCTATGGTGGGATCTAACATGCATGGACACAGTTGTATTTATTGCAAGAATATGTGACCTTGTTTTCATCTTCCTCCCATGTTCTCTGTAAGCAAAGACTCTTACTTTACTCATAAGCCCACTAATAAGCTCGAATATGAAGGGTGTGCGTGAAACAGTTGCAACTAAAGTCTCATTATGAGGATAATTTCAAATCTTGCTTTGACAACATTTCAATTATTACAAGATACTACAAATAAGTGCTTGCAACTATAATAAAACATGATCCCTAAGAAATATGATCACACACAAGGAGACACACAGGCACACACAGAGGCACACATAGACATGGAAAAATATTCATTCAAACACACACATAGACACAGAAAACTACACATTTAAACACACACCTATCTATATTTCTCTCTGTGTGTCTCTCTCTTTCTGTCTCTCTGTATCTGTAGGTCTATCTATCTATCTATCTATCTATCTATCTATCTATCTATCTATCTTCTATCTATGGTGAACATCACAGTAATGGCAATGATATTACTATGGAATGGCATATTTTTAATCAAGACTAAGTTTGAGGAACTTAGTGATTCAAAATGAAAGTAACAGTTGAATCACAGAACCAGGCATAAACCAAGGTCACTACCCCTCTCATTGTTTGTACAGATTTTAAAATCTCTCTATTTTACTGGTAGAAAGCCAGTTTTATTGAAGTAACTGCAGCCCCCAGGTAGCCAGGCTATGAGTCTCACTGTTACTGAGTATAGCCATATCTATTATTGTCAATGGAAAGTGACAATAATGGCTGTTCGGAAGAAGCTAGGGACTCTATAGCAGCAACTATCCAGCTTAAAGCATGCCATTTTTCAGTCCCCCATTAGGGAGGAACTGGGAAAAGATGTACAGATCAAGTGTGATTTCGTGACAGACATATCAGTGCTTCTAATATATACCAGGCAAGTGTGAGTTCTTCAACATCTCTAGTCCCATACAAAGAAGAAAAAGAAACTGTTTGAAAGCATGTATGGTAGACTTTGATATGTCAGAGATAATGTGGGGCCCACACAGCCCTGGTTGGCAGGTGAATTGGACCATGGAGGTGACACTACAATGAATGACTGCTTTTCTTCACCTTTTCAAATATCATCTCATCTCTGCATTTCTACAATCTTCCTATGTCAGGGGGCTCACAGAGTAGCTTCCCTATGTCCATACACAAGTGGTTAATTTGACATAGAAATTAAATCCGGTGACTAACCAGGTCAGCGCATAGGTATTGTAAGTCCAGCAGATGGGTTTGGCACAACTTTTCCTTTCAGAATAGATCTAGGGAATGTGAAATTTCAGGGAATCTCTGGGCACCAGATCGCTGCGCATTATTTTCTCCTTAGAGCTATTGTATTTCATATGCTGACACGAATGTATCCATCTTTCAGGATAATATTTGCTTTGCCATCCAGCAAAAAAAAAAAAAAAATAGTCAGCTATTGTGGCATCTGCCATGTTAAAGCATGCAGTCATTTGTTGGCTCATTGACTTTCTGTTAGATTTCATTTTTGAAAGTAGCTCCTACCCAGAAATATCATGCATTTTGAAATACTTATACCTATATCTAGATCTATATTCATATCTGTATGTCTCCTTATTCCAGTCTGGGAAAAAAATGAACACAGATATACATTAATACCTGTGATCACACTGTCTTCCTCCCAGGAACATTAATTAAGGGCTTGTTTCTTTCTTCTTTACTACATGTTGTGCAGTAATATAGAGTAATTTCTGACAATGTGTTTAAAGGTGATGTTTTTCAACTTGGCCAAACTAAGCAAAAAAAAAATCATATTACTGTTTATTTTTTTTAGCATAGCTGTCAGATTCACAGTTCTCTCCGACACCCTTTCCTCATTTTATAAGATGCTATATTCTTCATAGGGTTTTGAGCAGATGAGGTTGCTTTCTTAGATGACATATCTATTAGCATTACTAGCTCATAGGAGGTAAGACATCACACATTTTAATGTTTTACAGATTGACTTGCTTTACCTGTATGTGAGTTTTCCCTGAATGTATATTAGTGCACTTTGTACATGACTGGTGCACACAAATCTAGGAGGACATTTGGACTTAGATCAGAAGTTACAAATGGTTTTGAGCAACCACGAGAACCAGGAACTAAATTACAATAGTCTGTAAGAGGTACTCAACACCACTGAGTCAACACTTCAGCTCCCCAACCCACATTTTAAAAATAAAATGGAAATTAAATATTTGGTAGATGAGAAGAGAATTTTAGTAAAGTATCGTAGATCTATGTAGAATAAGTTTTTAGCTTATTTTATCTTGTTGTTTGTTTGGGCTAAGTGAAATTTCAAAGAGTAGAAATAATGTAAATAATGTCATTCATTCTAATTTTCTCATGCTGCTGACTTATACATTGTCACTAATGTGATCAATGTCTTAAGGCCTGTGATATCATGCTAGTTTAATCTGATATCATTTTTTTTCTGAGATATGTCTAGTCAGCATCCTCATTTAATATAGGAAGGTGCTGAGGACAAATGGATGACCTTTTCATGCTTTGCATGAACAGATGTGTGATCTTCATTGTCAACATCATAATTACCACCACGAGAATTTTGCATGTGTCTCTGAGGGTGCTTTTCAGAAAGTATTAACTGAAGTGGAAAATCCTCCCTCTTGCCCACCCTACTTTATATGACCAGTGTCATTCCCTGGACCAAGATCCTGAACTCAATTGGGAAAGTGAAGTGTGACCCAGAATTCATTTCTCTCTGCTTCTTACCTGCAGATGGAAGGTTGCCAACTTTCAACAGTACTGCCTTTCTTTCCTTCCCAGCATTATGGGCAGTTCCTCAAATTGTGAGCCACAGAAAAACAAACAAGCAAACAAATGAAACAAAACAAAAATAAAAACAAGAACATAGTTCATTAAGGTGCTTCTGTCAAATATTGTCACAACTTTGAGAAAAGCAACTTATACAATCACCTTTTTTATTAGATATTTTCTTCATTTACATTTCAAATGCTATCCTGAAAGTCCCTCATATACTCCCCGTTCCCTGCTCCTCTAACCACCCACTCCCACTTCTTGGCCCTGTCATCCCCCTGTACTGGGGCATATAATTTTTGCAAGCCCAAGGGGCCTCTCTTCCCAATGATGGCCGGCTAGGACATATGCAGCTAGAGACATGAGCTCTGGGGTTACTGGCTAGTTCATATTGTTTGTTCCCCCTATACAGTTGCAGACCCCCTCAGCTCCTTGGGTACTTTTTCTAGCTCCTCCATTGGGGGCCCTGTGTTTTTAACATGATAGCAAAATACCTGACATAACCAACTTAATAGAAGGAAGAGGTAGTGCTCCTAGTTTCAGACTTGTCAATTCCTGTTAGGCGTCAACAATTTGAGTCTCAACAATTCGGTGTATCATATTGGGAACATGTTGCTAAAGAGGCTACTCACACCATGACTGCTATTAAGCTTTCATGAAAAAGTGATTCTATATCCTCTGTAAAAGCCATTCCCAGGCAAATTAACTTCCTTTTACAGGGCCTTGCCTAATGATAGTTTCATTTCTATGTTCTGGTAGCGGAGTGCCTGCTTCAACTCAGAAGTAGCCACTGGGGACATTCTAGACTGAATTCCTTCATTTGGCTATTTCTACACTAGACTGTCTGTTCCTCTTCCATATGACACAGTTTCTCTCTTTATCTGTGAGCACTGCAAGTGCGAGTGTTGACTTATTCTTCATTCCTGAAGTTGCCTCATCGGATCCAGGGAGCCTGCAAGGGAAGCAGAAAACAACTGGTCGATGGTGTTCAGCCAAGTCTGTGTGGGATGGCCCCACACATCTGCCTTGCTACTTTCTAAAGTCTGTTACTACTGTCTGTGAGCTGTAGTGTGTTCTGGAAGATGAATATGGGAGGCTTGTTCATGAATCTAACATTATTTCAAAGTGCTAAGAAGTGGTAAGGTTTTAATTTAGAGGAAAGTCGGCTGGAACTCTGGAAGGATGAGATATATGTATGTGAGCGTATATCAGTTCATCACAGGTGCAAGATCTAAACCTGAGCTTCCTATCACTAACCACTAAGTACATGAGTGGCCTGCTGGATTTCAAATTCTTGTATGAGAATATAATAATGACAACTGATGCTTGCTAATGCCATATTTAGTGACAAAAATCACAAAAATGCTATGAAATGTAGAGAATTGTTACATTTGAGATGAAAAGGTCCCTAACATACAGTGAGTTTTAAAAAATTAAGTGTACATTTTTATACAAAGCTTATGGGGCACACATGGAAGGACTCATGTCTCCAGCCACATATGTAGCAGAGGATGGCCTTGTGGGATATCAGTGAGAGGACAGGCCCTTGGTCTTGTGAAGGCTCAATGCCCCAGTGTAGAGAAATGCCAGGACAGGGAAGCATGAGTGGGTGGGTTAGTGAGAAGGGGATGGGGGCATGGGATAGGTGTGTTTTCAGAGGGGAAATGAGGAAAGGGGATAAAATTGGCAATGCAAATAAAGAAAATGTCTAATAAAAAATTTTAAAAAAACAGAAAAATAAGTGGACATTTTTATACAAAGCTTATGTATAAGTTTTCCTTTATTCCCCATTCTCCTACAATAAATTTATTTAAAATATATATTGGGAGTCGCAGTGGTTTGGAAGAGAAAGGAGGCTATTTTGTTTGTTTGTTTGTTTGTTTTCCTGTTTTGTTTTATTTTTTTTGTAGTAGCTTCCTGTTCTTTTTAGAATATTCACCTTGAATAAAATTACACCAGATTTTAAATTAAAAGTCACACTAGTGACCACTTAGTAAGAGAATAGGTGATTGATTCCAGATCACAGTGGCCACACATTCTATTGTCCTGAACCCTCTCCTGAACATAAGTGTCCACTCAACACAAGAGCATCGCACTGCTGTTTGCTCCTGGTATGAGAGCATCCTTGGACCTCCTCTTGGTAACCAGGCTGGCTGCTAATGAGCTCTTTTCATAAAAATGCTACGCACTCCCAGTATCACCAGTGATACCGAAAGAGAAGCGTTTCTGACTATACAAAACATTTCATTAATTTGGAATGATAGTCTACAATGGCTGACTTCTTCATCAATCTTGCAATAACATCCCCTCAAATGCATGCTTGTGTGTGTGTGTGTATGTGTGTGTATGTGAGAGAGAGAGAGAGAGAGACAGACAGACAGACAGACAGAGACAGACAGAGACAGAGAGAGAAAGAGACATAGTGACAGAGACATAGACAGACAAAAATATGAGAGACTGAGACAGACACATAGACAGACACACATTCTCTCTCTCTCTCTCTCTCTCTTTCTGTGTGTGTGTGCTTGTGTGTGTATTTGCATGTGCGAAGATTGGTATAACATGCTCATCATATATTGTCTAGAGCACAGATCAGTGCTGAAACCCATGAACACATTCCCATGTAACTCAAATCTTGCTTGCTCATCTGCATCTCCTCATTTCCTGTCTCCTATGGCTATCATCATCTCTTTAACCAAATTTAATTACTTTATATAAGCCAACAATGCAATCCTTTCCTTTTGTGATGGGTTTATTTTATTTATTTCAATGTATGCAAAGGCTATCAATAATTTTTTTACATATTTCAGCATGTCATCATTTTCCAGGATGAATAATATTCCATTATAATTATATATTGTACTTTATTAATCTATCACCAGTCAATTAACATACACATGATTTAACTCCTGAAAACTAAACAATGTCTCATGGACTTTGGGAATAGTTATATGTCTTCGAGTTGCTTTCCCCAATTATTTTCAATAAATAATCAGAAAGGGGTACCTCTAGTTTGCATGGCAGTTTGATTATTAAGGTTTGGAGGGAATTCCATGCTGGTTCTCATAGATGTTGCACCATCTTTCATTCCTCCCTTAAATGCATAATGGTCTGGTGCCAAGGATCTAATATTTTGAGATATTTAAAATTTGATGTAATGATGTCTAAATTCACTTACCCAGAGAGAAGTTTTCTTGTCTCCTAACTTAAAGCACTAATTCTCTCAATGCCATTTCAAAGCTTCTCACTTCCTGTTTACAATGGCTGGAATCAATTCCTCATGTGGTGTTATATATGCACAGTCATCCATTCATTTACATTTAGTCTCCCATTCACACTGAGGTTTGTCCTCCTTATTATACTAATTGAGCTTACAGTTTCCAGGAAGTTTTCTTATACAGATCCATTCCTTGGAAGGCCCTGACCCCTACTGCAGCACCTTCTCACTTGTCCTGTCTCTCACCATGGCCCATGACTCCAGCTGTAAAATCTAGCCCGTCTATTTCTATACATAAGCTCTCCTCTATAAACAAAACAAACAAACCAAAGAAAATGATACAGGCCATGGTTTTGTATTCATGCTCTATAGTAAGAAGTCTGACTGAATAGCCACAGGAAAACTAAGACATACATAGTTACGTTTCAGCTTAGCTATTCTTGAATTCAAGCTATATTGCTATGGTAAATAAAGCCCTACCTGTAAAGTCAGAAGGAAAGCAAAGATTCCTAATACAATTTGAGTAGAAGCAACTATAGCTGTTTAATGAGGTTAACTGAAACCATGTCATCTTACAGAGTCCCTTGTACTAACTTGGAAAGTAGACTGTGTTTAATGCTGTTTTTTTCTGTTCTCTTCTCCTCCCTCAAAAACATGCTTTTTTTTTTTCTCTCTAGAGAATAATAAATAAACAGAACTTTGGGACTAGAAGAATGCAGACAACATTATTTATTAAAGCAGCCAGAGCAACCTGTGGAGCAATTAGAGGCAAAAAGCAGAAAACTTGTAGATGGAATTTTTGATTCTCAAAGTGCATGCAAAAAATGCTAAAATGCTTTCTTTAGGCATAATAACAAAAGTGAGAATGAAATTAAGCAGTGAGAAAGAAACAGTTGGAGTTCAGTGAAATATAATAACTGATTCATAACTAAGGGCTTTATTTCATTATGTGTGCCTCTAAATAGCATCTTCACTTGCAGCCAGCTCAAAATTGTATCCTCCTGTACATTTTCCAGAGAGAGACTGCAGACCAGTGTTGAACAAAGCATTTTTATACTACAAAAGTGCATTTGTTCCTGCTAAATTTGAAAAATCCAACCACATTACCTTTTTTCAAGGATAGCTGTTCTCTCACACATTCTAAGTAACACAGGGACTGTGGGCAAATGGGTTTGACCTCAACATTTTCTGCTCTAGGTTCTAGCATTAAGTTTATTTGGAAAGGAGATGGGTATTTTCTATCAAAGAGTAGAGACAAAGTGTAGGACACTGGTGAACTCTGCAGAGCATTCAGAATATACCCAAAGGGAAGCTACTTGAGCTCTTTGGGGTCCTCATGATTCACCAAGGATTATCAATATAATGATACTTGGTTTTGACAAGCTATATATCGTCTTTTTATGTAAGTAGTCCCTCCATGATTATATAGCTAATGGACCAATTAAAGGAAGAATAATTACGGACATTAGTGAAGTCTTTGACTCCAAATGTAGAGTATGACTGAGAGAGTATGGACAGAAACCCTGAAAACACCTACTTTAAAAAAGTTGACTGACTCCCATACTAGTACACATGGTCCCAATTAAATAAATAAATACCATGACCTTCAGAAATGCTTTTCAGCTAAGATTCCTTAAACTATTTCCTTAAGACTTTTGTAATCACTTAAATTAGTTTTAAATGAGCACAGACATGTGATCAGAATTGGAGTTTCCTTGGAGCCTTGCATAGCTACTTTGTATTGGTTCCACCTGAATGCTATGTCCTGCACACAGAAAGAGCAATACTTTGTTAGGATCAACACTTAGGAGGCAGAGGTAGGCAGATTCTGTGAGTTCAGGGCAAGCCTGATCTATGTAGAGAGTTGTGGGACAGCCAGGAGTACACAGGGAGACCCTGACGTCTCACCAAAATGAAAAACAACTTTCACATGCCTGTCATTGGCCTTACCTTACATCTTGTTTGATGTAGCATGTCTCATCTCCACTGTGAAGCACACTGGAATGACTGGCTCACAAGCTCCCAGGATGCTATTATCACGTTTCAACACACAGTAGGAACACCACACTGCTTGGAGATGACTTCTTGGGATGTAATCTCCAGTCTTCCTGTGTATGTGTCAACTGTCCTATGCACTGTGGTCCCTTTTTAGCTCCAAAGCGGTCTTCCTTATTTACCTGTGGAGTAAACTCATAATTACCATTCAAACTGTGAAGGAGAATGCTGTGGGGGTAACTGGTTAAAGATGAGGCTTTCTTTCATGACATGATTTCATGATAGTGAAACCCTGATCTCTTTCCTGTTTCATCCTTTCTGCTGATCGCAGTTAAATGACAGCACTTTCATTTAGCCCAGTGGATCTCTTTCAGATAAATATTTTCAAGCACAGGAGTTTTACATTAAGCAAAATTGAAAGCATCTGTATAACAGTTTCCCTAATAATATTTAGACCTCTGTTGTAGGATTTTCCCTGTCCAATCACTTTAGGGCAGTGGCAGGCCTGTGATTAGACAGGAAAAAGGAGGCAGAGCTAAGAGCTGGGAAGAGAGGGAGGAAGCAGGAGGGGAAGAAGTAGGGGAAGCCAACATGGAGGCAGACGGACAGGAGGAAGATCGTATTGCATCATCAAAAGTCTACCTGGTTTTAAACAACAACAAGTAGTTAAGATTTTCACAAGTTAAGATAATTGGGGTAGAGCTTTTATCATTATCAATTATCTCTGAAATTATTGTATTGACCTCTTGTAAATTGTAATCTTATTGTTATATAAATCTGATTAGATAATTAAGCTTTAAGAGTCAAGGTTCTACTGGGTAACTAGGTGCTGACATGGCTGATCATGGGGCTTCAGGGGGGGTGTCGCTGAGTGGAAGCAAGAACTGGGGGGCATGGTGTCTGAGAGATGGCCCAGCAGGAACCGATGGCCAAAGAGTTGGTGGGCCAAGAGACCATATCGAACGCGGGGGCTAGCCCCAGTGAGTTGGGAGCAGTGACAGGAGCATGGCAGCATGGCCTGCACCACTGAAAGATGGCAGATTCTTTTTTTAATATTTCCTGCAACAGACCTGGGACAGATGTCTCTGGCACTCAGGAAGACTATAAAGAATAGACTACTAGAAGTGAAAATCTTTTTTTTTTAATTTACTTTCTTTATTTTTAACTTACTTTATTTTCCTCTCACTGTCCCCCTCCCGGGCACCCCTCACTCATTTTCCCCTTATTCTCCCTCCCCTTCTCCACTGAGTGGGTGGGAACTTCCTGGATATCCCTCCTCACTGAGATAGATTCTTAGGCCCCTGGAATCTCTTCAGTAAACTGACAATTCTGTCTGCTCAAGTCTTTGGATTATTATGTGAGCATATGTTATCATTCCATAAGTACAAATATGTATTTTTGGATATTCAGATGCTAACACCAAAGTAACTAATCCCATGGCCTGAATTCTAACAATGTGGTGTTGAGTGTTAAAAGTGACTGGTGACTACCATTATGTATCAATTTCCATGTATTAATAAAATATTTAAAGCAAGAGATCCAGTGTAGTAAAACTAGAATAATAGTCGTTAAAAACAGAAATAAAAGAAGTGTTGATAAGGTTTTAAAATAACTGTTTTACATCTCCTCATTGATGAAGTATGTATCTTTTTCAGGAATCAGAACTTAATATTCTAAAAGAAACAAGAATGCTAGCCAAACCTGAGCTACAGTATTATACATCATTGTACTCATCAGCCCGAATCATTCCCTTATCTTGCATCATGGCAAGTGTATACTGAAGTCCTTATCTGATATTGAGATGTATGGACATCATTTCAGCAAAGTATTTTTCATTAAATTTCTACGCTTCAATTTGAAAGTGTGCACTGCACAACAAATCTTGCTGTTGGTGAAGGACAATCAGGTTTGACTTATGATATATAGGAAAAATATAGAATCATTTCAGGAGACCTCATATTGAAAAGGGGAAGTGCTTATTTTCCTATTCTATAAAAAGTTTATTAGATCCACTCTAGTAAGAGCATCTGATTTCATCCAATTGTGACGCCTACCCTTTGATTCCTAGTCTTTTATCAGGTCCCTAGGGATAGTTCAGGTTTGTGATGATTTACGGATGTTTGCAGCTTTGTAATTGTTTTTTTTTTTTTTTTTTCACTGTTTTTTTTTTATTACATATTTTCCTCAATTACATTTCCAATGCTATCCCAAAAGTCCCCCATACCGCCCCCCACTTCCCTACCCTCCCATTCCCATTCTTTTGGCCCTGGCATTCCCCTATATTGGGGCATATAAAGTTTGCAAGTCCAATGGGCCTCTCTTTCCAGTGATGGCCGACTAGGCCATCTTTCGATACATATGCAGCTAGAGACAAGAGCTCCGGGGTACTGGTTAGTTCATCATGTTGTTCCAACTATAGGGTTGCAGATCCCTTTAGCTCCTTGGGTACTTTCTCTAGCTTCTCCATTGGGAGCCCTGTGATTCATCCAATAGCTGACTGTGAACATCTACTCCTGTGTTTGCTAGGCCCCTGCATAGTCTCACAAGAGACAGCTATCTTTGGGTCCTTTCAGCAAAATCTTGCTAGTGTATGCAATGGTGTCAGCGTTTAGAAGCTGATTATGGGATGGATCCCTGGATACGGCAGTCTCTAGATGGTCCATCCTTTCATCACAGCTCCGAACTTTGTCTCTGTAACTCCTTCCCTGGGTGTTTTGTTCCCAATTCTAAGAAGGGGCACAGTGTCCACATTTTGGTCTTCAATCTTCTTGAGTTTCATGCGTTTAGCAACTTGTATCTTATATCTTGGATATCCTAAGTTTTGGGCTAATATCCACTTATCAGTGAATACATATTGTGTGAGTTCCTTTGTGATTGTGTTACCTCACTCAAGATGATGCCCTCCAGGTCCATCCATTTGGCTAGGAATTTCATAAATTCATTCTTTTTAATAGCTGAGTAGTACTCCATTGTGTAAATGTACCATAATTTCTGTATCCATTCCTCTGTTGAGGGACATCTGGGTTCTTTCCAGCTTCTGGCTATTATAAATAGGGCTGCTATGAACATAGTGGAGCATGTGTCCTTCTTACCGGTTGGGACATCTTCTGGATATATGCCCAGAAGAGGTATTGCTGGATCCTCCGGTAGTAGTATGTCCAATTTTCTGAGGAACCGCCAGACTGATTTCCAGAGTGGTTGTACAAGCTTGCAATCCCACCAACAATGGAGGAGTGTTCCTCTTTCTCCACATCCCCGCCAGCATCTGCTGTCACCTGAATTTTTGATCTTAGCCATTCTGACTGGTGTGAGGTGGAATCTCAGGGTTGTTTTGATTTGCATTTCCCTGATGATTAAGGATGTTGAACATTTTTTCAGGTGCTTCTCTGCCATTTGGTATTCTTAAGGTGAGAATTCTTTGTTCAATTCTGAGCCCCATTTTTTAATGGGGTTATTTGATTTTCTGAACATCGGTTCAACAATCAAGGAAAATGGAAAATGCTTTGTAATTGTTGTGCAGCAATTTTCTCTAAGAGAAAACATCCCTCTCTTTAGAGAAGCTTTGTAAAATATAGGCTCTAAAGCAGGTGAACCATTCCATCACCTAGGGAGTTTTGCTAAATTCAAGAAGTAAACAACTCAGAAATTTCAGGAAGCCCCTGAAAACAAGATGCAGTACATTCCTTCATTCTCAGTAAGAACTGAGTCAGTAAGAACTGAGCAGTAAGAACTGGTCAGAAACACAGCTCAGGCCAGCTCAGCTGTCTAGAATATGCAAAGCAGCTACAATGCCCAGAAAGACACTCTCCAGCTTGTTGAGCTCTCTTCAAGGTGTGCTGTATGCTCCAGAGTTCCATCTTTTATGAGCTCCCACCCAAGCCCTGGTGGACTTTTGGTGATGTAGCTGCCTTTTATTAATTTCTCCTCTTGTAAACAGCCCCTTCCCCATATTCTTATAAAGACCTCAACTGTAAATCATCGGTTTTTCAAGTTGGATACTGGCGGTATCTTTTCTTTTGTGTGTCATCCTCAGTTACCTAGGTGGTGTGGTTAGACATTTGTTCAGGACTCCCAATCATTACTGCCACACAGTAGTAGTGAGTGAGAACATTATTTATGTAGTATTAGCAAATGGCCAAAATCAGGGACAATGTATTCAGCAATACAAATGACAGCAGAAGGCTTAGCTGCAATCCACAAGGAAGGTCTGTTATTGGCTATGGCAGGCACAAATTGATGATGGGAGGAAGTGGGAAGTGTGTAGACAGAGTGGGCCTATACTTTAGCCAAATAGGGAACATTCAGGATAACTTCAACTTGAATTAAAATGTCTATTGTTGAGCTTTGTAAAAGAGACTCTGACAGTGTGGGAAAAGCATTCCATTTGGAGTGGGAGATTATTGTTGCAGGAAAAGTTAAAAATGAGCCTGGCACAAATTATGGTCTTATCCATGTCTGGCCTAGAAAGAGTAGCATGTGACATAATACTGAGAGGTTGTTCTTAAGTTATTCTGTTGCATAATATCCCATTAAACAAGCGATTGTGATATCCTTGTATTTCTAATTTGCAAAAGTTCTTACTAACCAGTAAATTCTCATCACTTACTACAATAACGTATATTGTTGCTAAATGAGTCTGATGTCCTGCTAAATTTCCAAAACAGTAAATTTATAAAATTTTTTTCACCAATACTGATTGGATACAGTTATACTCTACTCATTTAATATTCTGGAGTGTGCATATTTTCTATGAGCAAACTTTCTGCATTGTATACTAGCTTGACCAAAAATTAAACATAGAGCAGCTAATTAAACTCAATCCTCCTTATAGGTACTTAGAATTTGTAGTGCAATTATTGCCAGTCAATACATTGTCATACATATGATTTAGATGGCTTTATGAGTGTGGAAATGTGCATTATCTTTATTTACAACTATATACATTAGAATATGAGTGCAGTTGAATTTTATATGGATGACTATAATTTTATAGGAATAATTCAAACAAAAATTGATGTATGAGGAATATCAAAATACTGAAAGTTAGAATGGCTTTAAAAATTAGTTAAATGTTTTGCTGAGAATTAATTACTATTGGATTTTCATTCTACATAGACTGTTAGTGAGATTCTATGTCATTTTGTCTTTGTCATGATTGTATAATTTAAATACTGTTTGTGAATAGCAAAGTTAAAAATTGGTATTATCAATTGTGCAAAATATCATTTAAGGAGAAGAAAGCTACCCTTCAATGATAGGTTGTCTTGATACCTTTGGATTGATGTAGTCCTATAGACATTCCCTGAAATTAGTTGAAATTCCTGTGTCTTCAGGATGAGTAGTGAAGATGTTTTAAAGGCTTTCACATGACTTTCCATTTTCTAGATTTAAACTATCCTTGGTGTCATTTGTTATACTTTTCTTGATACCCCCTTTCATTGACTACTGAACTTACATTGAATGGTTCTGTGTAAAAGTCTTCACACACAGAACATATCTCTGTGCTAGGATTTTCCTCTTTGTGTTCTTTTTGTAGGAAATAAATTTCTAGATTTGTATTCATCTTACCTCTTTTCTTGTCTCACTGTTAGCTCCAAAAGAGCTATATTCTTTTATTGTCTTATCACGTATAAACTAAGTTATACTTAAAAAAAATCATATCTACCTAGTGCAATGTCTTTGTATATCAGGGAAAACCTAGGTCAATACTCTAACAGCTTAGTTGCTATTGTAGCTGGTATGTGTCTTTAATTTTGTTTTTATTACTTGATAAATGTTCCTCAAAGTTAGATCCTCAAACTATAGTCCTCTTGGGAGATGGGTCATTTAGAAACTAGAGTGTAGTGGAAAATTGTCAAATACTGGAGGCCTGTTCTAAAACAGTTGTTCTCAACTTTCCTAGTGCTGTGAACTTCTCATACACTCCCTCATGATGTGGTGACCCCAATCATACATTATTTCATTGCTATGCATAGCTGTATTTTTGCTATTGTTATGAATAATAATTATAAATAAGTGTTTCCTTGATGAGGTGACTTTAGAACACAAATAAAATGTGATTAGCAGAGGAATTAGGAAATAAAGAAGTTTAAAAAATCATCAAATACCTCATATGATGTCACCCTTAGAAGAATGCAGTTTACATCATATTGTTTCTTAATTGGATTGTTATAATAATTAGTAAAGCTCTGGAGTATACTCCTTATTCAGCCTGCAGTTTGACTGTGTTACCCTGGAGTCACGGGGAATAAGAAGAAAAACTGATAAGTCCTGAAAGTGATAATTATCATCAAATTGTTACATTCCAAAGCTCTTCACTGCAGAGGAGAAAAATACTTTCAGCAGGGGATGGACACTTTCTCTGGGTTGGTGGCTTTGGGGCTAGGTCAAAATTAGAGAGTGAAGAGGTATGTTTTTGTTGTTGTTGTTGTTATGGTTGATGATGGTGGTGGTGGTACGCACGTGTGTGTGTATGTGTGTGTGTGTGTGTGTTTATGGGCATGTTATAAGGAATAAATCTAATGTAATTCTTTCACACCCAAATACATGAATATAAGGGGTCAGAAGTTTGTGCCAAGCACTGGCTTGAAAATATGAAACGAAATTATGTTTTATGAGGCAGCATATTAATCAGGTAAAAGTTGCTTTTAATAATCAGAAACAAGAGTAATGCAGCAGGGTGCATTTTCTCAACATAAAACAATTTGCCCAGTAGTTTTCACAAAACCAAGCAGTTATTTTCTTACACTTAGCTCTGATATCTGACAGATAATCTGAACTGAATAAAATTGATGACATAAATTTATGTCTGGTAATAGTTTCATGTTAAACTGCAACTTTAAACCATATGCAAAGCAACTAGCTTAGGCATTTTCTTGCATGTGTAGCCTTAATTCCATAAAGGAAATTGGTGAAGTCCTTAGCATTTACTTCCAGGCAGCACAACTGTAGTGAAGAAGAAGCCAAGCCAAGTATTTTATAGATTACAAATTAGAAAGTTTCAATAGGTTTTCTGTGAAATCACAGATAATATGCTTTCTAAAACTCATCCTTTCCACATGAAAGGAACTATTTCCAAAGCTCTAATTATTACAGCTCGTATAACCATGACCCAGAAAGCCCATTTTCTCACATTCTACTTCCCTATGTACTAATGAGAAGGCTTGTTGTTGTTGTTGTTGTTTGTTTTGTTTTGTTTTTGTATAGCAGCAGGAAGGTGATTTTCCATTGTGCATATTCTGCTTGAAGCTGTGACTTTCAGCTAAGACATAAGTAATTGTGGAATGGATCCACAAATGTAATACATAAAAATTAAGGAATCAGGATAGAGATTTCAATCATATACATAAAAATCGGATTTAAATATATTAGCTAGAATATGTTTCCTTTGAACATTAATTCTAGGATAGAAACTTCTCTTTATTCTCTTTATTTCCTTTCTCTTCAATCTTTTTAATAACATGATTCACATGTAATAATAACCTTACTCAACAAATGACTACCTCCACATAGCATTGTTAAAAGCAGCAAAACTATCTAACTTAGTGGATGTTAGGAAGGATGAATAAAGCCTTCTTTTATTGTAAGTAAAGAGCAGGGGTCAGGTACATGTTTGAGGAATAATAGGAGAAATATTCTTCAGAAAGGAATCCCAACAAAGACTGGGGCCAAGTGGTAAAGATGACTTGTGGAAGGCTCATGACCTAGAAAGCCAATGTAGTTTCTCTCCTCTTCTACTGGAGTCGATGTTCTGTTAATATACCCAAAGTCCCAGAGGTGAATAGAGATGTAGACAAATACCACAAAGTGTTTGGGAATAGTGTAAGACTCTTCTAGGGCAGTTTGCTCTTCTCACACCTGCTAAAGTATTTCAATTAGGACCTTTATCCACATCTTTCTATTTCTGGACTCTCATTCCCACACTCAGTCTGGTCCCTCTGTGATTCCATCATTTATATATTTCCTTTTATACCTGTTATCAGTTATTTTTCAACTCACCACAAAGCAAAACACTGGAGAGTATATATGTTTTACAATTTATAGACTGGTATCTAGGACTAAGAGGTTGGTATGACACTGACCTCCTCCCACAGTTGAGTTTCAGCTGAAGAGTCCCTGGCATTAGGCCAGCATCTGTTCTTCCTTCAGTGACAGTATTCAGTGTGCAATAATAGCAAAAACCTCAGAGTAATGAAATGACTTAGGGTATGCTTCTGAGGCCTTTTGCTACTTGGTCAGATTATCAAGACGTCGATTTCCTTGTATTTACTCAGATTCTAGAATTTGAGTCAGTATTCCTGGAAGCTATGCTATATGTCTTTGAGAATATTTTTTTCTATTATTTACTAATGATGAATCCTAGATAGAAAGCCCAGACCAGTGTGTTTTGAACTTTATGCAAAGGTTTATGGCATGTGCTACTATGAAGCCTAGTAGTCTAAGAAGAAACACACAAACTAGCTATGCTATCAGTCATCAGTGCAGAGTTTGAGAGATAATGAGGTGGATTAAAATTTATCCAGAGGTATAAAAAAATGATGAGAGATGGAAGACTTTATTCCTGGCATCCAGAAGCCTAAATCCTAATTATCTTATTTAGCAATTCATCTTTACTTAGATCTCATATTTTAATACTTATGAATTACTGATATATTCAAATTGGTGGATTCCAAATTGAGAAAAGGAATTACCTCTTGCCTGAGTCTTGTCTGTTCCAGAGACATTAAAAATACCATATACTGGGCAGCTTAAGTCAACAGTAATTAAGGTTCAGACTTCCTGAAGTGTGAGACAAGCAGAACAGCTTCTGATGAACCTCCCTCTTTTGCTTGGTTCTAGAATGCTGTCTCACTATCTTTACATGTGTGACAAGGGCTTGCTTACTCCCTTGTATTTCACTTATAAAAGAAGAGAAAAACTCTTCTCAGCCATTCACTCTCCAATTTATTGAGGATTTGAATAGCTAAATGCAAGTTCTGTGGGGCACACAAACATCCCAATGTAATACCCTGTCTATGCCCTTTTTTATTTTTAATATTCAGTATGCATGTAGATTCCAAGTATGACATTGAACCGTAAGTGATATGAGAGCAGAAAATGGTGTAGCACACTATTGTTAGTAATCCCTACTTCAAATGCCAAGCTACCTTTGAAGCCCTATATATTCTCTTAATGCCTCTTTGGAGGAGTTTTTCATCTGCAGAACTATTATTATGTCCATTTGAAACAATTATTTTAGGAGTATGACGCATGGTACATATATCAAGACAGATATCTTTTTTATTGGTTCATTTATTTATTTACATCTCAAATGTAATCCCCCTTCCCAATTTCCCCAAACCCCCACCCCCCACCCCCCAAGTCTCTATGAGGGTGCTCTCCAAACTGCCTCCTCACTCCTGCCTCAGAACTCTGGCATTCCACTACACTGGGTCATCGAACCTCCACTGGACCAAAAGATATCTGATCTATTAAAAACATTTACATGATTTTTACCAGTGAGGAATAACTGAAAACCTAAATGATTTCTTAGAATTATAACGCAACAATTGATCCTGACAAAATAAAGCTTCAAAAACATCTAGTTAGACTACATTTAGCACAAACCCTATATTTCTTCAAATAGCTATAAATAACATGTTACCAACACACCCTGCATTGGCCTGAGTTTGTTGTTTTATATTGTATCTTGTGGCAATGGCTAATTATCATAAGGTGTCTAATAAATGTGATGGATTGTCCAATTAACTCTTCATCAGCATCAGTTTTTGAGGATGCTACCTATTGAAACCGTTGGTGGTTTATGACCTCCATGTTGCATATCTGGCTAATTGCTCCTTGGACAATAATTATTAAGTTTCCTGTGCCTCATTCAGTCATTTTGTTTGACAAATTACGACACCACAGAGTTCCCCAATTCATTTGGCTTCACAACTACGAGTCATCTGGGATTACTAAAGGTCTGCTGTAGAATGTAAGCATGCAGGAACCTTGGAGGAAATTACAGATCTCTCTACTCTGTAGGTTTTCCATTGACCGCCACACTGACCTGGAAAGACAGTTCAACATCAATGCAGATGATGGGAAGATAACACTGGCAACTCCACTGGACAGAGAACTAAGTGTTTGGCACAACATCACCATCATTGCTACTGAGATCAGTAAGTGTCTGGGCTTGTTTCTTCCTTGTGTGTATGTATTCATTTGGTACCCATTGAACACAGAATAAATGCTCTTCTCTGTCTAGATAGTTTGTCATTGAGATTTATTTCATGTTTTCACAATAAGCCTTTGAAGGGGTCATCTCAACACAAATCAGTTTGCACTGTAGTAAATTATCAAATGTAATTAATATATGTTTGAAGGAAACATTTACATATCGGAATAGTTTTGTATTTTTAATTATAGAACCATTAAGATTTCTTTATTGAAATTCAACATAATGTTTTCTGAAAAGTATGTGTAAAATCTGCTCTTTTATAGGGAATCAGTTTGTAGTATTACTAAAATAACACCTCTGTCTTTGATGATGTAGGGTGTTTTATACTTAATGAAGCTACTACAATAGCTACATGCTAGAAATTCATTTGACACAATCTTTGCAAGCTTGCAGTTTTCTTCACTAACTTTTTTATTTAAAAAAAAATGAAGGGGGGGAGGAATTAAAGTCCACAGCAACCATGTTCAAAGCCAGGTATAGCAGCATATATCTGCAACTTCAGTGCAGTGAGCAAAGATAGACAGATCATGAGAGTTTGCTTGACAGTAGGTCTAGCTAAAACAGCTAGATCAAGGCTCAGTGAGAGATCTCATGTCAAAATGTAAGATGGAGAAAGGACTGAGGAAGACACCACAGCATCAGTCTCTAGCCTTTACATGTGTCTATGTTGGCAAGTGCCCAACTGGGCACTCTCACACATGCGCGTGCACATATATGCACACACAGAGAGTTGCAAAAAACAAAAGCATTCTTTACATTTTATTTCCAAGCAAAATACATATTTTATAGAATGTAGATATGTTTCTATAAAAGGCATGATAAAGCCTTCAACCCTGCACAAATTCAAAGGTGATACTGGATTCCAGAAAGACTTGTGGGAAAAAAAAAGAATGTAAAAATGAAGATAATATTAATAAAGTTGTTCTTAATCTATAGCAAAATGAATTTAAAAGAGGGGACATTAGAGGCATGGGCTCTTCCTTATGCATACCGCAGAGATGGTGCAGAGGAAAGTTAGAGCTGTCTACTCTTAATGCCAGTTTTTGCTTTCTGGTGGCATCTTTGAAAACAAGGGAGCAGATAGATACCCAGTTCTGTAATGGGACCTGATGTCCTCTTTTGCCGTGTCTGAAGATAGTGACAGTGGCCTCATACACATACAATAAATAAATAATTAAGTATTAAAAAAATACAGAAAGAAGCATGTCTGAGCTGTGAAGAGGATACCCTGATTGGAGACTTGTGAAAACAGGTGTATCTGGATGCAGGTGGGGCACAAGTATCATCTTAGCACTGAGCAGACAGAGGGCATGAGATCTAAATTACATCTAAACATGGGCTACATCATGAAACCCCCTCCCAAGTATCAAATGCACATGAACGAATCTAAAAACAGAAGAACAACATCTGTGTGGGTGAAAGTATATTTAAGCAGAAAGAACATCTGAGTATGGATGGAGCCAGGCCTTGGAAATTGCCCTTTCTGCTTTCAGATATTATTTTCTCCCCTAAGGCCTTAGCTTAGCTGTAGTGTCTTCCTTTGCAACATTAAGGGAACAATAAAACAAAGCACATCATTTGCTGGTCTGGGTTTATTAGAAGTGTTAAGCCAATTCAGAAGTGTACAGACATGAAATGCTTATAATTTATAGTACTGAAGTGCCATTATCACCTTCAGGCTCTGAGATAGAAGGAAAACTATGCCTCATTACATTAGTTTAAGACGATGTAAAGCTTGAAAGAAAAAATTGTTTTGTATAAAGGATATAAGCAGTAGTTACTTTTAAAAGTATTTTTTTTTCATGAATAGAGTGCAATCTATTCAAGTTAACCTTAACCTGTGCTCCAATTTTAATGAGAATGATTCTTCCACTTTAATATTCATCAAGGATGTCCCAATTATAAGCAATCATGTACTTCATTCTAAGGAACAAAAGTAAATGAATTCACCAAACAGGTGTTTAAGAAACATTTCAGGGCAATCTAGAAACAAAAGATTCATTTTCAAGGAATCTCAAAATGGGAAAGACAAAAGAAAACAGATGTTCTGGGCCAATGAGCTATTAACTTCAGGAAGACGAGAGTACCAACCCCCCATCAGGTCGGTTTCTTACTTCAGGAATCATTGAATCTGTCACTCATAGCACCCATATATTCAGCGTGGATACATCAGGGAATAAAACCACCCAAACCTCTGACGAGCTTCCCCCCACCCTTAGCCCTGGAAGCACCTCCTGTGAATCGGTATACTGGGTTGGGTTGATCCATAGAGAGATAGAGGGGTGAGAAAAACCATGAGTGCCTGAAACACAATCTGTTGTATTTTAGAGAGGAGTAAAAAAATCTCAACAGAGATTCACTTGATGAACATAGGATGTTAGTAAAAACCATTATATAATACAAATGAAACACAGCCTTTCCTGTAATAGTTACATAGCTGTTTAGGATTATCATCATTTTTATTATAAGTATAAGAAAATCAAATCATAAAAGAAGATTGACAGAATAATCATTTTTGTAATATATTTTCATAGCAATGACTTGGATTTCTGTCTGAGGAAATTTGTCCAGTTGGTTTCACAGTGAGGAAAAGCACAGGGTACTTCTTCCTTCAAATGAACTCAGCTTCGCTGTGAACTTTAGACGATTTGAAGTTGACAAACACAGGCATGTGTAAATCTGTTGAAATCATATTTACTCTGTCTCTTTGTCTGTCTCTCTGTCTTTCTCTGTCTCTCTGCCTGTCTATCTTTGTCTATCTCTGTGTCTCTGTCACTCTTTCTGTCTCTCTGTTACTCTCTCTGTTTCTCTGTCTTTGTCTCTATCTGTGTGTGTGTGTGTGTGTGTTTTACATGTGTGCATATTCAATATGGCTACAGCTACACTGTCTGGCTAGTGCCAGTGAGCTTCCATGAGCCTTCTCTTACAGTGCTGAAGTTAGTTCCAGGTATTTTGAATTTAGGTGTCCCTAGGTTATCTAGCAAGCGGTTTACTCTGTGACTAAAATCCCAGACCCTGAATTTAATTTCCCTTAACTTGGTGAGTACAATGACTTTAATTGGTTCATTTTATCCAAGACAAATCATTCAAATAAAAAAAATTAAATGGAAAACTATAAATCTATTGTCACTCTTAGTTAAAGATTTTGTTTTTGCTTTTCATTCATGTTCTTAATACTAATAAGAGTGAGAATTTAAAATAGATTTTAAAATTTTGCTTTTAAATAAATTGTTCAGTCAGGAGTAATAAGTAGCATAAAAGGAAATGTACTCTTATAACCAGGGGGTAGAGTAGAGATAATAGGATCATCAGAACTAAAAGAAAAAAGTAGAATAACTGAATATATCCAGAGAATTGTTTTGACTCAGTTTGAGTATGTAGTATCTAATGTAAGACTTATGTTTAAAGTCATAGGCCATGTCAGGAAAAATATTAAAAAGGCACTCATTGTATTTATCTAATATTAATATTAAAGCTATCCAGGACAACAGAACCCCATAGGAGAAGGTTCTAGTAATGATAGAGAAATAATCATTTCCCAGAGAACAGTTGTAAATTCCTGTCTGGATGCCTTTCATCAGACAAAAAGACTTAAACAAATGAAATTAAGCTAAGAAGTGGGTTTTAGGGAAGTCCATCTGTTATCTATTTTGTGAATGGAGACGTCAGCCTTTATCCTCCTGTGTCAGATTAACTTAAATGAGGCTGAGATAGCTCGTTGTGTGCATTACCAAAGTGTTTCAGTGATTACAGATCGAGCCTGCCTTCCTGATCAATTGGCACATCTCATGAGACCCATGTGCCTGCAGTTAGATACTCATGTGTTATCAGGAGATTAGGCTGGGGACTAGATCTCTGCCAGCAACCAGCTCATCTCCAGAAACTACACCACATGGCTGGTGTTTATCAGGACAGTAATTACCCACTTGTGTTATAACATGCTGACCAATTTAATAGTGAGATGGAATTATATAAACTTTAGAATGCATTTCATCCTTAAAGCACCCTTTGAAAGTAAGTACTGCTACAAGGAGAGCCCAGGCAGTGGCACTCAGAGATGGATTGAGTGAGTTGTTCAGTATTTCATACAAAGCAAAGGTTGGGTGTGAAAACACGTACAAAGTCATCAGTTGCAACTGTTTTCCTTCTCCGCTGCTTTCCTGTTCAATTTGAATTCCTGTCATCAGTACCTATTTCCTGAAGTGAATGAACGAACCTGCTGTTATCTGGAGTGAAGAAAACATGAGAATGCTAAGTGGGGGAAAGTACATATAAGAAAGTACATTAGGAGCAAGGATATTCCTGAGCATGCTCAGTTAAGAACACCCCAAGAAGAAGACAATAGACATGCTTGGGCCTGCTGACATCATGGTCATCTAACCCATACTGAAATGGCTAAAATGGCTGACTGTCGGAAAGATGTCGGAGATTATCTAGTGAAGATGAATGCCTCTGGGTATTCTCAAATTTTTTCCAAACCAGTTAGTAGAATGAATAATGAAAGGACACTTTGAAGGCAATTAATGTATACAATCACACTGTATTTTTATATAAAATGGCCTGATTTGCCTAGCAGATAAGACTTTGTGAGAAAGGACATCTGTATATTGTCAGAGCAGGCTGTTTCATCCTAACATTTATAAAAAGGACAACACAGAGTGTTGAGACTTTTTTTTTCCTCCTTTTTTTTAATTGGATATTTTCTTTATTTACATTTCAAATGTTATCCCTTTCCTGGTTTCCCCTCAAAAAAAAACCCAAAAAAACAAAAAAAACCAAACACCCTCCCCTTATTCCCTTTGCCCTCTCCCTGCTCAACCAACGACTGGTGGTTACCTGAAAGTATTCAAAGCAAGAAGCATATAATTGCCCATTAAATTAATTTCTTTGTATTAGTAATAATGCATTGCTCTGGCCCACTACAGTGAACAGCACACAGTACTGCAAATGAAGCTTTTCACTAATGATGGCTGAATCTCCAAGGGAAAATGCTAGCTTGATAGCACTTAAGGAATGATTCTTCTTGGCTTAAAGCCCAGTTGCTAGAGTAATTGCTTCATCCAACAGTTGCTGCATCCAACTTAAGATGCTAAAAGTGTGTATGTTATTATTATTATTATTAATTATTATTATTATTATTAGTGATGGTGGTGGTAGTAGTAGTAGTAGTGGTGGTGGTGGTGGTGGTGGTATAATAGTAGTTTTATTTTGAACCACTCATGGAGAAGTTCTAGAGTTAATAGGACTTAAAGTGTTGGGTATGTTTTAGTCTTCTAACTCTCAGCACAATATTTCTTCATTTTTACTCTCAATTTTCTCATCTGAGAAGTGGGAATCATAACTCCTCTTTCAGTCTTAGAGAAAGTCAAATTTGAGTTTGAAGTGATAGTACTAGGGCTCTGAGTGAAAAGTATATCAATACATTTTAGAAAATGATAAATTCTTCCTATTTTTTATAGTTAATCCACTTCCTAAAGTTTGATTTATTTATGAATTTAAGATTAGTACTTATATTATCTGCTCTCCATTTCTTCTCCTTCCTCATAACGAAACGAAAAGAAAACAACAGCAAAACCTTAGGAATGGATCGAAGCCTGCTTGTTACTGATAGGTGTAGATTTTTGTGAAGGACAAACTTCCTGTATCTCAGGACCTTGGTTCAGGGATGGTAGATTGACCAGTTATTGAAGAGCATGGCTCTTAAAGTGAAGAAAGCACCTACTTAAGTATTTACATGCTATGATAGACTGATCAAATTGGAGGCTTCAGATTCATCAGGAAGAAAGTGTATGTGCTTCAGTGTGTGTCTTTGCCTATCAAGGGGTCAGGCTAGACCTTCACTAGGATTTGGAACATTTCCTGTTTAGGGTAGAATGAAAGCGGTAGAAAGAAATTGTAACTATCCTACATATTATAAGCGTTCCTCTCATCCACAGCACTAGTAAAGTCTAAGTGAGTACTCTTGTAATCCTGGAGTTTTGAAAGTGTATCTTTAAGACTATAAATAGTTAAATTACCCACTCCTCTAACATTATGTTATTGCTGTGTTTTGTAAATCAGTGATTTACCTAGAGACTCAGGACATACTTAAGAAATACTTACTAGATAAAGGAGTAAATAAGGAACATAAGAAATTAACACTATTAAGGAACACCCTGATGACTTTGGATTCCAGACAGACATTACTAATTGACTGGTGGAAATTAAATTTTAAATATATACCACTCAGTGATAAGCTGCAAATTTCAGGCAAGAAAGTACACCTGTACTATTGGTACCTAAATTCGTAGGTCCTTTTCTTTTCATAAGTGACTGACATAATCTCCAGGGCAGGTGTGAGAGTCCACTCCTTGTATGAAAATTGTGGAGCATTGACGGGACATACAATGGCTTCTCATGACAGATCAACCAATCTTGGAAATAAGAGGCAAAAAGAAAGGTGTTAGTGGGGAGGACCCCAGGGTCTCCTGTCACCTTCCTGAAAAAGCCAGGCATACCGATCTAGTAAACTTTATTTCTCTTCCTTTCAAGAGCCCTGAGGCAAGCCTTGAACAATGCCATCCCATAATTCATTACCTAACAAGTCCGCTTATCATTTAATCTGATCTGTATTGAGCAAGCGGCAGCAGGTTACAGAACAGCAAAGCCCAAATAAAGAAAGTGCACCATGTTTTCTGATTACAGGAATCCTTAATCCAAAGCTCTGGGAGTGAGGCTAAAAATACAGCCTCTGTTCCCTCTGGATGCCCCCAGCCACCTGCCTTTCAGAGCCAGCCAAGTGACCTGGTATAAAGATGCTAAACATTGAAACTATGATAACTTGTGGTGTTATATGCCAGTCAATCTGTAGCCACACTTCTTTGCATTCTATTTAGAAGCTTGGAATCTCAGGACAAAAACTAACCCTTGAGTGTAACCCAAGTACAAAGACTATAGTTTGCTACAAGGCAGTATCACGTGTACTAAGTTAATAACTGCCAAGAGTCACCATCCAGACACACACATCAGCTAAGAAATGAGAAAAGCAGTGTTTTGAGTGGCAGTGATTTTGGAAGAGAAGCTCTGGCAAACTTGTGATAAAGAACAGTGACAACATGTACATTTAGGTGTAAAAGCCATTCCTAGTCAAAAGAGCAAAGTCCAGTGAACCTTAACAACACATGGCATTTTTTCTCACAGGTGTAGTAATTCTCTAAATTTTCATAAATAACCAAATACCAGGACCAGACAGGATTAATCTCATTACCCTATCCCATACACCTTGACTGTGTGTTCAAGTTAAACTCTACTTTGAAGCAAGAGAGCAGGATTAAGCCTAGAGTATCCTCTGAAAGTGAGAAAATCAGGAAGAAGTAGATACAGCTATAAAATAAATTTGAAAGCAATTCTAGCCACTTTTGGTTGTTAGGTAGGAACAAACATATTGATACACTAATAAAATAAGTACTCAGGATCCGAGAATATATTCTGGAGCCGTATAGTTCATGAATAGGTCAGATCACAGAGACAGCGGGTGGGGAACTCTGTCGGTGAGCCAGCATTTAGAATCCCTTAACACTGATTTCAAGTAAGTTCCCATTTTGGACTAATACTTCTGGTCTCACTATGAAGTGCAAAGCTACAGGCCTGGGGTAATCTTCATTCAAAATAAAATAAAGCTGGATTAGAGCTGCAATTAGAATAAACCGAAATCTACTTTGGCTTGAAAGTCCTGCTTGAAGAGTAGTAGATACTTGGGGATTCTGTAAGTCCTATTGACTGGGACACAGAGAAGTAAGTAAGAGTGTCATGCTTGCTCTGTGCTGTGCACTGCTCTAATCTTATCTGTGCTTGCTAATGTGATTAACTCTCACATGGCTGTGAGTCACCACCACCCTTTCATTCTTCCAATAAAGCAAAGATAAAGCATAAGCTTACCAGATTGATTGATGACTGTGGATTTGATCCTAAATCTGTCTGAGTCTTCTTAGTACCCGTTTCTGAATTGTATTATATATTTGCTCCTGAAGATTAATGAAGAATACTAGCACTCATACAGATAAAATTTGGAGTGGGTTTTGTAAAAACTTTATTTTTTCGTCTGCTCACTTGGGTCATATGTTTCCAAATCTTCGCGAGTGAAGGTCTGTAATTTTGATTATGTTAATTTCTCCCATCATTTCCAAGTTTTAGGATTCACACAATTTTCAAGAAATTCTTCATGAAAGATTATGATTTGCAAAAGGCACTGTTAGACTTTCTTCCCACTAAAGGAACAGAATGGGCTTGGAAAGGATGGATGTGGCCTAGATAAGCATTCGAAATTTAGTATTTACATCTGTTGAAACCTTCTGCACTGGAATATGAATTTTAGAAATCCCTGCTTGCTTCATTCTAAAATGATGACATTCTAAATTGGAGGCTAAAATTGATGTCTTAGTGTTTCTGCTACCCACTAGGGTAAGCTAGGAATGGCACTGCAGTTGGCAACACACACCCCTGTTATAATTGATCTGTGAATGCAAAATAATGGGCAAGAGTGGTAGACATAGAAGAAAACTGGATAAAAATTGTGGATGAAAATGGCTTGGACACCACAATCAAAGAAATGTGAATTCCAAGTGAGCTTCTATTAGCATTTTCTTTAATGTATATAAGCAGTTTCCTTGGCCTACCTAATTTGTTAATCAGTGAAAATAAAGTTGTCATATTTAATAGAAGACCAAAATCACTTAGGATATATAGAAAATTTATATGTACATTTTATTGTTACATATATATGTATATATTCAGGTCACATATCATATAAACTAGTTTTGATCAATACACATTGTTTTCAAACAGTGGAATGTTGAATCTTCTCTGAGTGTGTTTTTATGGTGAACTCCATTCACACTGTGTTTAAAGGATAAAACATGTTTTATAAAAACCACTTTTTCCTGGCCTTATTTAACTGCTTTGTTTAGCAAACACATAAACAACTAATGCACTGTGAAAAAAATATGTGCTTGGAAGATTTTTCTTTTATTGATGGTGTTTAAATAAGATTTGTCATTTGGTTGTGCGTTAGGCACAGTATCTAACTCTCTTTGCCTGTTTATATTTAAGTATCTCGGAATATAAAAATACCCATACTGAGCCAGCACATGATTTCCTGCTGAATTGTTTTTCACATTTCCAATATAATTATGTTGCAGTTACAAAGAAACAAAAATGAACTCTGCTGAATACCATAGAAACCCGCATTTGTTTATTTTATATATATTATATATATATTATATTATATATTATATTATATATTATATATATATATACAAAAATCATCCAAGACAGACTCTGATGTGAGGGTGACTTCTCAGGGTAACTGATACCTAAAATAAACTTGAACATATCTAGATGTTTATTACAAGTGAATGGCTAGACATGAGCCTTAAAGAGCAGTTCCATAACTTATAAATGACCCCTCGCATAAGAATACAAGACCTTAGAGAATTGCTGGTTTCATTATCTTCTTGTGAACTCTGTCCTATGAATGAGTGCTTTTGTCTGTAATGGCATCTACCATTGAGAGCTTTAAGGTTAAATAGGCCATTACTAAGTATACCAAATAAATATAGAATATGGGCTTGACATATCAGCGATTCTAACCAGGGACAACACAGGTTGTTGAAAGCTTAGTTCTTATCTCTGTGGAGCTTCTGTAGAGAAAGAAACAACATTGGGCTATAGTTATGTTGTCCAGCTGGAGGTATGACACATGCAAAAGTTAGGAGGTAATGAATTCTACCTATCAAGTGCTATCTTCATGGTATTGTATGGTCAAGGCAGGTAGCACAGCATGAAGACTTCTAAAGGAAGACTGCCATAAGGGCATCCAAAGAGTTCCCTTTTATACTGTGATGAAAATGAGCAACTTGTTCATCTTGACCTTTGCTTGTTTGTTTGTTTAGTTGTGTATACGGCAGCTTTAAGTACATGCACAGTTATTTCCGCAAAGACCTTCTGATATATTTATGAGTGAGTGGTACTAATCCTCAGTGACAAAAATTGAAATGTTGCCCAAAGATGAAGCTTTACTGAGGCCTAATCTGACAACAGAAATGAAAATCACTACATCATAAAATTCTGTTCCTGGCACAAGATTATCTAAACTATTTCATTAATTCCTCATGGCTACATTATTAAATTTATGGAAAGTAAATAAATTTGAGTGCATTATATCTGTGGGACTGAGTTTTATCTGTAGTATGCAAATGTAAAATTCTAAATGGTTAAGAAATTTTAAAGTTCAGAAAAGTCTAGTCACAAGTTGTTTGCTAGATATCTGCAGAGAAGCTAGGGAAAATCAGCACAAATGAACACAAGGTCTCTCCATGCTTATTAATATTTGCATATTTTAAAAAATCAATTCTGGGAAAATCATGGAAGCCAAATGGGCTATTGAGAAGCCCTAATATATATCAATTATTATAATATTACATGTAGGTATATGCAATTGTATAACATCATCTAGATGTGTCTATAAAGGATACAAAATAAATAATTACTTGAAATGTTGAAAGTTAGTACTTAATGTAACCATTTCCTCCTTTTGGGAATTATCTTTGATATTCTGTATAGATAGGGAAAGTATAGGATTCATGATGCTTGTGGATTACTTGGGAAGAAGATCACAAAACATTTAAGAGCACATATGAAATTCTGTATTTTAATTCAGTGTAGTTTTTTTTTCTAAGAACCTGACTTAATGTCACCCTGATATGAAGAGTTTGGGGATATATTAAGGGTAAATATCATAAAACCATGTCATTTGCCGTGGTAAAATTCAGATTTAAAAATTTTTAGTGCTTATAAATCCATATTAAAAAGTTGGCTTCATTCTTGAGCTTGTTATATAACTCTTCATCAATGTTTTCTTCAGTATCCCCTTGGGGGTAAGAGTTACTAAAATTTGTTTATTGCTCTTTGATAGCATATCTATGATTGTAGCTTTGCATGATAATGCTGAGCACAGGATTAGGGATGGGAAGTTTTGAGTTGTGATAAGTCTATTAAAATCTCACATTTTTTTTTTGTTGGGTAAAATGCTAATTTTTTAGTTTCTGTTAATTATCAGTAATTTCTATAGTATAATATTTCTAAATTATCATGAACTGAGTCTAATAGAATTCATTCATCAAAAAATTGTGTTTAAAAACTTAAGGAAAAGTTTTTGAACTATGAGAATTCTTTATTCTCTAGGGAAGCAATGATATACTAGAATATAGGGTACCTTAGAGTCTTCAAATGTTCATAATCTTCAAGCTAACATATTGTTATAATAACAGAAAGACATACTTTGTCCTTTATACTATCCAGTTAGTGACAGAAGTTAGGAATCTCCATAGTTCTCATATATGTGGTTCAGGTTGGTAAAATTGCTGAATGGCTAATAATGTATAAATTTGTACATTCTTGACATTTTTATACAAAATCATTTTAATTACCAATGGGATGAAAATGAAAATGTATACCACAATAAGAAAATCACTCATGGATAAATGTTTTTAGCATTCTTCAATTATTTTATGTGGGCAAAAGGGTCTCAAAAAACAAAGTTTTGGGAACTGCTACCTTAGGAAGGCATTTATTAACTAAAGTCATGTGAGGTAATTAGTTTGAAATATTGTTACAAAGCACATTTCCACACTTAAAAAAAGTGTCACTTTTAAAATGTGGGTTTTATATTGATAAAAGTGCATGTGTCCTTAGTATGATTTCGGGTACAGAGTATGGACAGGGATTTTTTATGAAAGATCCTCTTCAGAATTAGGTATTAAATGCTTGACTTTCAACTGGTGGACCTATTTAGGGCATTCTGGAAATATTAGAAGGTATGAACCATTAAGATTCAAGTCTTAGAATACTAGATAGGGTTCTAGATTCCTTCCCTTCTCATTGTTGCTTGTCCTCTTTAATGTGGATGGCTTGCTCCTCCACAAAGTCCTGTTGGCATTATGTTTTGTTGGACATTCTGCAAACATGAGCCCAAATGAATCCACCCTCCTTCAAGTCGTTTTTGTCAGATACTTGTTAGGAAGGAAGAGTAATTAAAATAATTATATAATACATTTTCAATATTATCTGGCCATCAATACTACAGTGAATGTTAGGCAACTTAAAAAAGACATATTGGCATTTTAATTTACCTTTCTATGTTGGGACAAAAATGGTGGCCTTCATACACATCAAAATTATTTTCTGTCCAGATAGAGATAAGCCTACTGTTGCTAAATCCCCTTTAAATATGTATTTTAATTAAAATATTATGACATCATTAAATCACTTCCCCATCCCCTTTCTTCCCTAGGGCACCTCCCATGTTCCCTTCATCCAATCCCTTCTACGACCACTCCCACATTCTCAAATATCCTCTTTTTCATTATTGCCCTGATACGTATGAGTATATAATCACAAATATCAGTACAACCCACGGAGTCTTTTTTTTTTTCTGCTCGTGTGTATACAATTTTAGGTTTGAACACTTGTATTGGGTGTTAGTACTCTTTCAGAAGTGCATGGAGGGATAAGGAAGTAGATCATGTAGAGGTGAAAGAAATTCAGCAAGATTTGTAGAGAGAGGGAGAGAGGGGAGGGGGGAGAGGGAGGGGGAGAGGGAAAGGGAAGGGGGAGGGGGAGAGGCTTTCTAAGCACAGATCCTTGAGTACTTAACCTGGATGTAACTCTGCTTCTGCACCAGGTAAATAATCTTTGAATAAGGCCATTGCATACCCAAGATTATCCAACAAGGCCATATACCTTTGATTCCATGTTTAACCTACTTTTTATTTTCACAAAACTAAAATTAGCTTTGAAAAATTGAAGTAATAACAAGAATGTTTACAATTCTTACCATTCATTTCTTAAGAATACTTTGTTCTGTGCTGAAACTAAAATGTAGGGAGTGATCATGTTTTGGCAAATTTACCAATGCCATGGGCATATTATCAATAGCATAAGAGTGATTAAAAATTAGAAAGCTATTGTTTTCTCTTTGCCCTGAAAGACAGCATGTGTGATACTTGACAGCACCAGGCTTTGGCACTATATTTTCTTGTTGCCTTAACAATATGGTATAGTACAAATGCTATTGTCAGATATTGTATGTTTTATAGCATACCAGCAAATTGCTTTATTGCTATGTCTTACCCTCAGAGTGTCTAACTAATACATGGCAATGTTGAAGCTACAACTATTTATTAAACGTGAAAATAAAGTGACTATTCCTAATATGCTGAGGACAAACCCCACAATCCTAATTAGTTTAGCAAGATAAATGACATTTAGAAGAATTAAGACACAACAATGATGAGTTTTGCAGAAAAGGATAATTTTGGCCCAAATTAGATGGTTCTAAAGTTTGTAAACTGACTGTTTTCGTGATGGGGAGCCCTCAAAATAAGTGTATCAATTAGGCCACTCTGGGGGTTAGCATTGGTGTTTTGTGCAAGCCAAATATCAGAGATCTTGAGTTGTTTTTAAGGTTGTTCATCTTCAGAGGCATTCTGCAACACTATGGTTGCTCAGAAGTTTCTATTATTTTCCTGAGTGAGCTCTGTTGACAAAAGATATATGTGCTGTAGTTCTTGTCTAGTGACACATGCTGTGTGGGTAGTAATAGTATCATCTGTTGATCACAAGCAGATCACTACCAAGTTTGAAGATTGAGTATTGAACCCTGAAATTGTAAGGGTGGTGCCACACACAATCAGTGAGATACCATTAGAAATCATCTTATAAACATTTTTGCACTATAGAATATACATCATTTGTGTCTCTACAGTCCCTAGAAACAGGATGCCTTTGTTCAGCATGCCTCTTTTCCTCAAACTGCAGATTTTCCCATAGCACATCAGTGAACCTCAGAGAGCATTGTGATTTGTTAGTCTAAGGACTGAACCTATATTAAAAGATGGTAGGATCACTGTAACACAAATCTCCTCTTCATACCGTACATAACTTGTGAAAGTGTGAGCTGGGATTTTGTATAATTTTCTTATATGCAATATTGAAATGAGACCTTTAAATAGGTAAATTTTGTTAACACCAATTTCTAAAAAATATATAATATATTCAGGAACCCACCTAATTTCATCAAGTTTAAAGATCACATTTTGTGATATTTAAATGTTCACCCAGATTGTCTTTTTATTACCAATAAACTATATGTATTTAAACACCATGTGGATATTTGTCACAGAACATATTTTGTTCTCTAATTTGAATCAAAATCTTTCCTATTTAGGGCAACCATTTTCCATAATTCTAGAAAATCAGACTCAGATTTTTCTCTGTTTTTAATTTTCAAGATTATCACTTAATTATAACATTTCTCTCTTGCCTTTCTTTCCTCAAAGCTCTCCTATATACCTATTCCCCTTCCTCAAAGTCTTATCTTCCCTTTACATTGCTATTGCATGCATATATATATATTTGAGTTTTTGAAAAGGAGTGAATCTTCTTTTTAAAAATTAATACCAGTGTATGGTTATACTCATTTAAATATGATACCAAATTCTGTTGATTTTGCATATTTTAATATAATAAAGTTGCTTCTTGTGTTATATATAAAGCTTAAGTATGTTGCTTTTCTAACTTCAATCTGAGAACATTGTTAGGTGCATTTTTAATTATATAATGCTAAAACATCTGAAAGCAAAAATGGGAAGTTAAACAAACTAGCATTTCATCCTTAGGAAGCCAACAACAGGTATGGAAAAGGCTGAATGGATATTTCTGTTAATTTGATGAGTCCTAGGAAAAGTAAACCTTAATTTTTCATTTACTAACTCTTCAGTAATGTAGTGCTAATGACAGTAATCTTGGCTAGCAACGAGATAGCAAGCTGAAGTATCAGTTTGGGGTATTTTAATGTTGTCTTTCAATCTTTCAGTCTTCTGATATGTTCATCCTTTTTACCAAAGAAGTTGATTCCCAAGATCTATTTTATAGTTAGGCATTTGATTTAAGCACTTGATTGAAGTGACAAAATATATTTTAACATGCATTACTACTTTATTCCCATGTCTATTTAATTCATAAAGGTTAGAAAGGTTCTGCAGGAAATTTTATTTGCAAAATTCAATAAGATGATGGAGATGGTATCTTAATGTATCAAATTTATTGCTCTTTACAAATATTTTATTAAATCTTGAAGTACCTCTCAGGTATGTAAAGGGCAGACATAATTAGACCCATTTGTCAAGTGTAGGAAATTAAGATTAAAAAGACAAAAGAAATCATTTTCCTGAAGCTGTAGTAAGATGCTTGACCAAGCCTATCAGTGTCTATGATTACAATGTTGCTTCTGAAATATTAGAACATCAGTTCTCAACATCATTTGCTCATTGCGATTGAAATCTTTACTCCAATGGAATGTATTTATATCCATACTTCAAAACCTGAATTTATATATCCAGGAGTAGTGGGACATTGTACACATTAATGGAATTGTTGAAGAACTGATGACCTGTTAACTCATTTGGCTGCAGCATGCTTCTTGTCTTTGATGCTTGCTAAATATATCTTTATCCCCTGCATCTCTCTTTAAAAACCACAACACAACAGAATAGGGGGCACAGCTGTGCTGACACTAAGTGCAATGTAAAGCGACATAATTCTAACATATCTGCAGATATGAACACTATGTAAGCCCTTCGCCAGCTGAATGGTTTACAGCTCACAGAGATGGTTGAAATTAGCCTCCCGTTCCTATGGATGGATTGCACACATTTGAAAGCCATCGATGGAAGAAAGAGGAAACAGGAAACAAAGTGAGAGGCAGCCTTTGACTTGATGGAAGACTCTACTCCTTTCTCAGTGAGCCCCTGTGGCTTCTCCACTCCTTTTAAAGTCTCTTCTAAGGAGAGGGGTTTTAGACAAGAACTCTCTTTTCTGTTTATGTGTCTTTGTTTTTATTTTTGTTTTGTTTTCCTTGTTTATGAGATGGGGTGTTTCTGTGCAGCCCTGGTTATCTTGGGACTCTATAGACCAGTCTGACTTTAAACTTCTAGATACACATGACTCTGCCTCCCAAGTGCTGGAATTAAAGGCATGCTCCACCACCGTCATCCAGCTATGCACAGAGCTCTTTGTTAATGCTTTGTCTATGCAATCTACTTGTTTTGTGGCTATGAGAAGTTCACTTGATATTCCTGGGCTCCAGTTCCCTTCTTGGGAAAAAGTGAATAATAAAGCCAATGGTATAGGATTGACTGCAAGAGGAAAGGCCATGTTTGAGCACTGAACAACTGCCAATTGGCATCATCAACTTATATAACAGAATCTGTTTTTGGCATATGTTTTTACTGTTGCAGATATACCTTTATTCATTTATTATTTCACATGTGGAAAGCTGTGAAAGCTACCAACAGCATTCCCATTTTTTTCTAACATCTTTGAAACTCTTTGCAGTCATTCTCCCTTACTCAGTTAAAAAAAAAAAGTTTATAAGAATATATCTTTTCCTAAGAAACCTTCAAACTAACTACTCCTTGTGAATTTTTTCTATTTCCTTTAAGTTAAATCTTTAACCTAAAAATGATAAATGCTCTTTTTTTTTTCCATTCGGTCAGTTGTGCATTCTCACAGCGGCTGCTTCTGTCTGAACACTTGCACAGAATGGAAATGTGGGAGAAAATATGCATAAAATCAAGCCAGAGACAATCAGAGATTTCCTCTCCAACTCTAGGTCCCTACAGTATTGTCTTCCAGCTAATATGTACTCTGCAGACTTGGAGCTGGGTTTGGTGATTTACATGGAAAGATCAATGGGGTGCCTTGCACAGGAGAACATACAAATACTCTTCCATTCTAAAGCCAGAAAACCCAGAGGTGGTAGATGTGAGCCTCCTGCTTTTAAGTTATTGTTTGGACAGAAATGCCATCAGAGCTGTCTGAATGAATAATGTTATCTGCTCTGACCCTGGCAAGAGTGTCTGCAGTTCATGGCATTCCCTGCTGCAAATGGTTGGAAACCAGAGATTGCCTGTAGGAGCTGGCCCAATAGATGAAGAAAGAACAGGAGGTGTTGCACAGCGCTTATGACCATAGACATGGGACAGATCCAGGAAACAGAGGTTTTGGAGTGCTATGCTCTGATTAAGCTCACATTGGAACTGTGGCACTTAGATGATGTGTAATACACCTCACTTAATACCACTGCTCCTATAAGATGAGGGTATCCAAATGATCTTATTCTTACTGCAAGCATGCTGCGTTGTGATGGGATGCATACCATTTTTGACTGCCAAATACCTGTAGACACTGTATCTCAAGCTTAATGTACCCAAGAATTATCTGGGGATCTTGTTAAAACACAAATGTTTATTCCCTAAGTCTGGGGTGCAGATTCTGCATATATAATGGGCTTCTAGGGATGTTAATGTTACCCATCAGCAGACTGGTTACAGAAACAAAGTTCTATTCATTTTAAAAACATATTTGATACTATATACACTTTTCATAGTCATCACAAAAAAACCTTTGTAGTTACTGTTACTCATCAGGTGTTTTAGTTAACTTGTCGGATTAGTAAAGTACAGATTACTTGGCCCTTTCCTCTGAGTTTCTGCATTTGTTACATCTGAATTAGAGACTGGGAGTTCACATATTTATGAGATTTTTTAAAGAGATATTCATCCTGTAATTGAACCATTCATCCCAAACACTGACCTGCTACTATTATTCCTTCATCTAAAATACTATTTCCAAAGATTAAAAGGAATAATATAAGTAGGACACTTAAAATGAAATATTCAGTGTAAATAATTATGTATTTGTTTGCAGTTGGAAGAAATACTAGAAAATTTCTATGGGCTTTTCTAGTAGATTAATCCAGTTCTAATATCTTGACTTTCATTGTAAGAGATTACAATGAAGGTACTCCTTTGATTCATGAAACTGGCTTTATTCAGTTACTCCTATATTTCTCATATATGGTTCATGATTATGGTTAGTGCTATTCAATTTTACCATATGCATAACTATGTGTGCTTATGCATAATTACTTTGACTTGACACAGTGCTACCAGCAAAGTTCCACAGTCAGCCTTTTTCCTAATCCAATTTTTTTCATAATACTTAGAACCAATAATCAGTTCCCAATCTTTACAATGTTATCATTTTAGGAGTTTTCCACAGCAGGAGAATGTAACATTCATGTTAAACATTTTACAACTTGTTATATCCTGGACTGCAACTTGTAATCAGAGACATTAAAACAGGAGAAAATATATTTAATATTTAATAAGCTCTCATATGATCCTAATATTTGTTCAAATGTTGCCCAGAATAAAAAGTGCCTAGCTTCAGAGAATGTTTATAACTAAGTGTATAATATATATGAATACTTCTTTCCAGTGTCAAAAATTAAATGTATAAGTAAATTAGGTCTTAATATGAAAGATATATTAAAAGGGTAAGTTTTAGAAATAAATTTTTTATGTATCTAGGAAATATCCAACTTGATCTTGAGTCAAATGATAACTTCTTCATACTGTAAGCATTTATGCTGTGTATACTTTGGAAGAAGATATATATATATATATATATATATATATATATATATATATATATATATTTGGAACACTGATTCAGCAATTCTTTCTTCTGTTGCATTCATTTTTTTGTTCAAAAGTAAGCTGAATTAAACTAGATAGTTATTTTTCTTTTAAAAGAAAGAATTAAACTAGAATTAATAAATTTAAAAATACATCATATATATTTGATGTGTAACATTATATGAGATAAATATTGTAGAAAATGTCTAAGTTTTGTCCCATATTTTAAAAGAGCTTTGTGTTAAATTATGTATTTAAAAATACCCTTTGTTTTGAAAACACAAAAAATTTAAATATTGTGTTTTCTTTGTTCTCCTTCTTCTCAAAGACCAATTATGTGAATAAATAATGTTAATGGGTTTTTAAATTAAAAATTATTAAAAATCCACATTTCAAATGCTTTTTATTTACTCAATGTAAAAAATTCAAATGCTTACGAAATATTTTTTATTCTTCCTTATACATGAAACTGTACTTAACTAATAACTAATAAGACAAGTGATCAACACTGCCTACTAAAACTAATTAGAAATCCTACTTAAATATTTAAAAGCTCCAATTTATGTTATGGTGTAAAAATTAAATTCTAATGTTGGGTATTGAATAAAAAATTGACAATAGGAATCAGTTGATTTGTTAAACTCTATAATCTGATCATCTCCATGGTCATCTCATTTCATACTCATGTAATATCCACTAAGAAGACCTAGATAAAGGGTGCAGGATTCCTGTAACTCATTCAAGTAAGACAAACGGATTGTTGTGTCTATTCATCTCAGAAAGGGGCTCTACAATGTGACATGCTCTCTGTGATCCATGCTGTCTGATTTCCAGAAGTAAAAATGCTATGTACGTGACAAAGACTAAACCTGTCATTTCTTGTGGCTAGTCAGCTGGAAGCTGACACAGCATGATATCTGCCATCTTTGAGTGCTAAAGCAGTGGCAGACACCAGGTTCAATGGAAGCAGCTCAATGGGAGGAGTGTTAAAAAGAGTATTATGTCACATTTTCAGATAAATCGAACCCATCTGTGGCCTCAATTATTTGTATTCCTTCAAAGAATATCCTGATGTCTTAACTTACCATAGCATCCAAGTCAGGCTTCATACCTCGGGTTTCCTCATACAAATCAAATAAATGTGTGTATTAGGGGTGTCAGAGAAGGCCAAGCGCTGGAGCATAGTTCTCACCTGAAGATTTTTGAGCTAAATGGATGTTTCCTGCCTACCACAGGTTCAGAGTCCATGGATGCCACTGGGTGGGGATAATTCTAGAGACACCATTATCAATCTGGGAATAGCAGAAAATGACATAATAGTCACCAGTAAAGGACCACTCATGAATTCAATTTACTGCATATTTAAGGATCCTTGATCAGCATGGTTCCAGTTTATTTCTGCTCTCAGACCTTGAACTGTGTCTTAGATGATCTTGGTTGTATTTTCTTGATCATTGCTGCTATTCTTTTTGTAAATTCTGTTTTCAGTGGAAGTCTCTTCTCAATCCACTTATTGCTTATAAGTGAGTGCAGGTTCCTTCTTACCCCACTTAATCAATAGGTAGCAATATCTAAATTCCTCCAATTTTGAAGAAAACACTCTTTGCTTTAAATAACATCATAAAGAGACTCCCATCAAGCTGCTTCCTCATAATTTATTGGTCCTATGCTAATGTTCTCCCAGGGTTTTTGTTTTGCTTTGTTTTGCTTAGTTTTACATTTTCACTAGCTTCTCAGTGCATTCATCTCCTATCTGCTACCTGGTCCCTAAGCTGTTATCATACAGTTTAGCTTGTCATTACAACAGTAGCAATTACATTTAGTCATTAAAAGCTGTTTTAGTTTACTGCTGCTTAACAAACAATATCATGGAATGTTGTGAGATAAAATAGCAAAACTGTTGAACTTAAAAGTCTGATATATAGCCAGGACTTATCAGTGTCAGCTTGTTGTTGAAGAATTTGGCACTAGCTAAATTGTTTGAAAATAGTTGGCTAGCATTTCTAAGGTCGATCACTCATACAGTTTGCAAACTGTTGTTGTGAAGTGTCCCTCAAAGAGATGACTTGGGACTGAAGAAACCCAAAATAAAGCATAAATGGAGATTCCCTAGTATTGCTATTCAGGTTCCAACTGATTAATCAAATGAAACCAGAATGGGAGTTCAGTGACTTTCAAGACTCCATACTAAGAGAGGGCAAAGCATCATTTCTGTCATACATACAGACAGCCTGGTGAACAAAGTTCCAGAAACATGATACTCCACACTTTATTAGTAGATATGCCTAAGAACTTAGAAGCCACATTTTAAAACTGTTATATTAATTTAACAATAAAAACAAAGTCCAGAGCACAAGATGGCGGACCTCTCACTGCTCCAGGAGGACCTGCCGGAAGGACAGGGACAGATCCCTGGACTTGGTCTCACAAGATTAAAAGTTGACACCCTTGTGGAGGCTAGACAAGTATGCTGCAAGTGAGAAAGTATTTAAAAGACAAATGGTGGCCTGGAGTTTGCTGGATACTCTAAGGGAAGTCTGCAATGATGAGAGAGACTGCATTGCTGTCTTGGAAAAAATTATCCGATTAGCTGATGACTTGGAACCAACTGTGAGATTGGCGCTGATGGATCAAAACATTGCACTGTTTTGTCAAGAGAACCCGCCTTCTATCCCATATGTTTTTTCCAAGTACTTACTCCCAACTTTGGTTAGATACCTCGTAGACCAGAATAACCACATGAGGAAACCCAGTCAGGCAGCATTGCTGGCTCTCTTGGAGCAGGACCTGATTGAGCGATTTGACTGACATGGAGACCATGGTTTGCCCTGTCCTCATAGACCTGACTGCCCCAGACAGCAATGACGATGTGAAGACAGAGGCTGTGGCTGTAATGTGCAAGGTGGCCCCCATGGTTGGGAAGGACATTACCGAGCATCTCATCCTCCCCAGGTTTTCTGAGATGTGCTATGACTGTTGAATGTTTCATGTCCTGAAGGTCTGCACTGCCAATTTTGGAGATATTTGCAGTGGAGTTGGCCAGCAAGCTACAGAAGAAATGTTGCTGCCCAGGTTCTTGCAGCTGTGTTCTGATAATGTGTGGAGTGTCCTATGCTGAGTGCTTCGTGGCTGTCTCCTGTGCAACATGTCAAAAAATCCAAAGGACAAAGTTATCAGCACTATTTATTAACTCGATCAGTGATCCTTCACACTGATTTCACCAAGCAGCCTTTCATTCTCTGGGGCCTTTCATATCCACGTTTGCTAATCCATTAAGCTTGGGCAAGGGCTTTAAAGATGAGAGCAAAAGCTCAGAAGACTCCTCAGCAGAAGACAAAGATGGGATAAGAGACAATGGTGTCGTAGAAGAATTGCATCACAGGCCAGAGAATGCTCCTTTAGACCTCAGTGTCCCTCACTCCAGAACCAGGCTGGAGAGCACACTCAAAGGCTGTGCTGCCAAGACACCTGGGCACTCTGTAGGTGAGGTGCGTGCTCCAGTGGACAGCTCCTTACTCTGTACTTTGTCCTCAGAGTCTCCTCAGGAAGCAGCTAGCAACGATGAGAATGGCAGAAAGCCTGACACCAACAGCAAGTCTGTATCCAGGCCAGACACTGGCACCAGCTCCCCAGAGGCCACCCCCTTAGGACCAGGACATGTTCAATTCCTTCCATTTCTGGAGGGCTCCTCTACCTAAAATAGATCTTGATAAGGAGCTCCAACAGAACCCCGAGGAGAGACTCAGCCCAGAGAGAACAGGAGATGCACCTACAACCCCTGTACCAGGCTCTCCCAATATCCCCATGGCTACCCGGAAGGAACTAGAAGAAATGATAGAAAACCTTGAGCCACACATGGATGACCCGGATGTAAAAGCACAGGTGGAAGTGCTGTCAGCTGCCCTGCGTGCTTCCAGCCTGCAAGCTCACCAAGGGACCGGTGGTGTAGAGCAGCAGAGTGAGCTACAAGATGAAGTGTGTGTCAGTGATCTTCCACGCTGTAACATTAATCACCACACTTGTGTGCCTTTGATCGGCGCTGCTGAGGATACTATGGAGGCCACTCCTGATTATGTCGATAGAGGTGCAGACCTAAGCCCCGGCAGTGGCTTCAGCCCAGATGATGATAGGAGACCCAAAATCCAGGATGTTGTTCCGAAACAAGCGTTATTAGATCAGTACTTGTCAATGACTGACCCTTCTCGAGCACAAACAGTTGATACTGAGATCGCTAAGCACTGTGCATACAGTCTGCCGGGTGTGGCCCTGACTCTTGGCAGACAGAACTGGCATTGCTAGAGGGAGACTTATGAGACCCTAGCGTCGGACATGCAGTGGAAATTTCGAAGAACTCTAGCCTCCTCTATCCATGAGCTTGCTGTGATTCTTGGAGACCAGCTGACAGCGGCAGACCTGGTTCCAGTTTTCAATGGATTTTTTTTAAAAGACCTTGATGAAGTCAGGATAGGTCTTCTTAAACACTTGCATGACTTTCTAAAGCTTCTTCACATTGATAAAAGAAGAGAATACCTTTATCAACTCCAGGAGGTTTTGGAGACAGACAATAGTAGAAATTTGGGCTTTGGAGCCGAACTGGCAGAGCAGCTGATTTTACTTCTCGAGTTATATAGTCCCAGAGATGTTTATGATTACTTCCGTTGCATTGCTCTGAATCTGTGTGCAGGCAGAGTTTCTTCGATCCGTTGGATTCCCTACAAGTTGGTCAGTGAAATGGTGAAGAAACTCCACATGGCAAGACCACCAACATTCGGAGTAGATCTCATCAATGAGCTGGTAGAGAATTTCGGCAGGTGTCCAAAATGGTCTGGATGACAAGCCTTTGTCTTTGTCTGCCAGACTGCCACATTTGCTGACCTTGGCAAATGACAGGGCCCCCAACGTTACACTGCTGCTTGTGAAAACCCTGCGACAGATCCTTCTTAATCTCTGCCAGCTGTCACCAGGAGGCTGTAGAGCAGACAATCATGGCCCTGCAGATGGACCAAGACAGAGATGTCAAGAACTTTGCAAGCACCCACTCCTCCAGTACCAAACTTTCTGAAGATGCAATGAGGACAGCTTCCTCCACCTACTGACCCATGGTGTTCATCCTGCATCCTCAAGAGCCTGGCCTCGACTGCCTGTGCCACTTGGAACAGCTGTAGTGGGGGCCTTCCTCCTGCCAACTCATTCACAGGTGCAGGTTGCCTACTCCCAATACCAGTGGTTTTAAGAATCAAGAGAAAGTACAGTAAACACTATTATCTTATCTTGACTTAAGGGAGAGTAAATCTCAGAGGATTATAATCGTCATCAAAACCTTAACTTGTTACTTCATCTTCCTGACTGAATGGCTTGAATTGGCAGAGCATTTTCCCTTCGGGAAGGATGAGGTTCCCAGAGACCTACATTGCTTTCTTCTGGTTTTATTTAACAGCTGATAAATGATATTCTTACGGCCAATAGGTGGATGTGCACCAGACAGGAAAGGCCTTAAGTATTAGCCTAAGCATTTCTTCTAGGTGCTGAGCCTGTTCAGCTCCTTGGCTGCCCTGCCCAGCCCAGCCCTAAGTGTGAATAGTTCTTGGCGTGTATAAATGACAAAGGAGTTTTTCCTCTCCTAAGGGCTTGATGTTAACACTAAATAGAATCTGATTTTGACTCCTAATGCAGCACATTGCTGTACACATTTACAGAATGTTTGCAGAATCTCTCCTGATATTTTTCATGCTAGTCATGACCTGAAGGGAATTTCTTTTATGAATATTATGTCAGGTATTTTTAACTTGATCATTGTCAGCTCTGAGGTGCAACTTTTTCTTCCCATGCTCCACCCCTGTGACCACTCTGGGGCTCCTGCAGCCTTAATCATGTTGTTAGAACTGTTGTGGTACAAGTTCCAAATAAAATTTATTAATAGGATCTAAAAAATAAAATAAGTCCATTAACAAAGTGTATTTTATGTTCTCCAAACATTTTTAAGTAAAAAGTAAGTGAAACATTTTATAGATTTGTATGAATAAATACCAAATCCTAAAAAAATAATTCATAATTAAAAATAGTTTTGTATTCTTGAATAATAACATAATTGCATCATTTTACACCTTCTCTTCATTCTCTTTTTCAAATGTATGGCCCATTTCTTCATTAATAAATATTCCAGATAAATATGTTTATATATATATATGTATATATATGTATATATATATGTATATATATGTGTATATATATATATATATATATATATATATATATTGCAGGCATTATGTAAGTGTTCATGATGTTACTCAAATTCATATTTTCCGGGCTGACCATTTGGTATTAAATAACCAGTGTGCTTGTCTCTGAAAAATCATGTTTCTAATGCATCTGAATGCCTATACTCACATTTCTGTACCCAGCATTCTTTAACTCCCTTGGTCCTTTGCATTGGGTTGAGCAAGATAGAGAACATTTGTGTGCCTTACCTGTCTCTTAAAAAGCCCTTTTTGATACTTATATGCCTTGCCATCACATATAGGAAGTTCTAACTTAAGGCTTTGCTCTCTAACCAGCCTGTGAGCAGGGAATGTCTCTCAAATTCACACAGTTTCTTATATCTTTACTCTGTAAATAGGCAATATTAATAATATCTTTCACTCCCAATGCAGAGGAATCCATGATGATCAATAAAGAAGTTGCTGAAAATAGGAAAAATAAAAGGAGTGAATGTTGACAGGAATGGCAGTGGAATCTATAAACTGAGCCAAAAATTAAATTTCAGACACCAGCACGGACCCTTATCAGAAATGAGGCAGAATGAGGTGACTTACGTGTAGGCAGATAGTTGGGTCTGTGTTCACCAATCTCCTCAGATATGAAGAAGCACTTTAACTAAACCTAGACACTTTTATTCACTCAAATTTTTAAAAAGTATGATTTTTTACAACCACCTGATGTGATCTCAATCTAGATGAATGGGAGGATACATGGGGACATATTTATAAAGAGATAACAATAAGTGATGATAGAAAAAAACAGAGCTTATTTCAGACATCATGGGTTGCCCAGGACATTATGTTAAATATGTCCCCAACCACAGAATTGCTACCTGAAGAAGGGAGTCTGTGTTCTCAGAACCTGGATTGACGATGTATCTCAGGGAAGTGACATGGGATAATCATATGTCAAAGAGTATCAACTGGTGTGTGTGTTTGTGTTTGTGTGAGTTTGTGTGTATATATTGAGGGGGGGTGTAGGTGGGTGATTGTCACAGCTCTCCATAGTAATATATGAAAATATATGTACTTGTGTGTGTTACCTAATCATTGTATAATCATATATTAAAATACATGCACTTATGTGTGTATGGCAGAGAGAGAGAGAGAGAGAGAGAGAGAGAGAGAGAGAGAGAGAGGAGAGTGATAGAACTCACTCACTGAATAACCCATATCTAATGCATCAGAATGCATGCATTCACATCTGTGTAGGGGAATGTGTGTGGGTAGTCTCCTAAAATCTAAATGCAAATGGTTCCCTCCCATAGAACTTTGGGATTTCTTTTACTTTTCTATATGAGATTTTTCTCTGAAGAATTTCTTTAAAGTATTTTCAAGGATTTGGAAAGTGATTTTACAAAAGGGGCTGATGACATGTGAATTCAAATGTACTATAAACATTTGGCAATAGGAAAATCTTGCAGATTCTGTAAATGCTCTAAAGATGCAAGTGTGGCAGAAAAAAATACAAGTGATATTGCTTGCATCTCCAATGTTAGGGACTACATATGAATACATGTCAGCATTTGTGAGGCTGGGAATAAAATGTTGATGTCATTTCTGTTCCTTGAGACAAAATGTCTATCATTTATCCTGATTAAAATCTGTGGCATGAACAGTCCATACATTATAAAAATAGGTTAAATAATATGAGAAAAAATCATATGAACTCACAATTTAGAAATAACTATGATTAGAAAACAATATACATATATTTTACAGTGTTGTTATGAAATTTTTAATTACTGATCATGTAACTTAAGTTTTCATTTCCTTTTGCCATGCAAGGAAAATTATAAGTACATTCAAAAGTGATATTGTAATATACATTGATAGTATAATTTATATAAATTTAATTTTACCTGAAATAAAAAATAATTTGTTATATTATTTCTACTGTTTTGAAATATTTAACTGTAAGGGGTAGTGTAGAACTGAACTATGTCACACCATAGATATATAAACTCATGTGCACATACATACATAGCTATATGTTGGCATATAATCAGTATATATATATATATATATATATATATATATACATATGCACAGGATTTTGAATGTGCTGGTTCATTTCATTCTCTTCTGGGTATTTAAAATATGCTAATCTTAGCTTCTAGTGAAATTATATGTAGTTTACAATTGTTACTCACATACTAACAATTGGCATTTTTTTTTGATCAATACTTTCTACTGTCTATAAGCCTGAATTTATCTTGAACATGTAATCTAGCTTTCACAAAGTTTTCTTAAGATGAGAATGGTTTCATTTGCCTCACATTATCATTATGTCATAACTTTGTAAATTAGATTATTTTCTATAAAATAAATACATGGATTAAAGGGGCATTCTTTATGTAATTTATTAAATAATCTGAATGCTCATCTATTCATCAGGTTTTTTGCCTATCAATCACATTTTAATTTTTATAAAGATTTATAAGCATTTATCAACTCTTATTTGTGAAAAAAGTTGCAAATTGCTTTTGAAAACTTAAAGATTTTTCTACAAAATATATGAATTAGAAATTAGAAAGAATGAAAATTATGTCCTTCCACCAAGGTCCAGAAATTTATCTTCCCTGTAATCAGTATAAATACTTTTTTCAGTGTCTTCATCTTGAATAAAGTTACATTTCACTGACTTAATTTTCATTAACTAAGTGTAAGTTAGAGGTAGGTAGAATACTATCATTGCCACACCTGGCAGAAGTTGAAATAAAAGCATCTACTTTCATGCCACCACAATCCCTATGCTGGTAATTTTCTTAAAAACTGTATATGTCATTGTATAAAGTGTCCTTAAAGTGCTCTACGAGCTAGCATAACATGGCATTGAGAGAATGAAGAAACTACACACACACACACACACACACACACACACACACACACAGAGAGAGAGAGAGAGAGACAGAGAGAGAGAGAGACAGAGAGAGAGAGAGACAGAGACAGAGAGACAGAGACAGAGTGATATACAGAGAGACATGGAGAAAAAGAGAGAGATAGAAAAAGGCAGAGAGAGAGAGGAGAGAGGAAAGACAAGAAGCCTCTGGGATCAGTAAGGTAAGGTCATCTAATGAAGAAGCTGCCTAACCCTGGAAACTCAGCATGTATATAATATATAGTTGTCCAGGAAGGTGGGGTCATAGAGCTAAACAAGGATGCAGTTATTCCATACATGTAAACATTGAGGCAGGATTATTATATAAGTGAACAAAATAACTGGTTTAACTAATATCAGAACTTGAAGTCTCTTACAGAGGAAGGTTATCAGACCATAAATATCCAGAGTGAACAGATAACGTAGGTATTTTCTGCACACACTGTCAGCATTCACACAGGAACCATCTGGCTGAGCCTCACCAGGAGAAGGCTTTGCTATTCCTGTGGTTCTGAAACATTGGTCCTTGGCCTGTGCCCTTGTTAAAAGCACACATTCATTAATTATTTAATCATTCCTTATAGTAAAAACCACAGTTTTGTCTTCACTAACAGGATTTAAATTATAATGTGTAACATATTATGACCTGATGCTTAATGATTCAACTCTACTTATATCATAAAATCTGTACTTATGTTGTCTTAAATATCACTTTTAGTGATAAGAAAAATTCTGTGTGTGACCAAATACTTAAGAACTCTACTTATGGTCCTCCATCTGCACCCCAGAGCAGAAGCTGATCCACAGCCCACTGTGCACAGGTCCCACCAGGAGAGATCTGTTCTCCCAAGAGTGTTTTCACTCCAGGACTCAGGGGTGAGATAACCACTTTCTCTCCAATAACTGTCTGGAGCTGTGCAGCGAGAGGGAGGAGGAGGCAGAGGTGGCAGCAGTGGCAGAGGAGTAGGAGGGGGAGGAGGAACTTATTGTCCTGACTCTAAGCACCCCTATGAGATTGAAAGCTCATTGAAGACAAATGTGAATATTTGTGTCTGTTTCCTTCCTTAATAATTGAAAGTTGCTTGGTATAACTCTAACCAGGCAAGTGAAATATCTGTATGGCAAAAACTTCAAGTCCCAATAAAAAAGAAATTCAAGAAGATCTGAGAAGGTAGAAAAATCTCCCATCCTCAGGGATAGGTAGGATAAACACAGTGAAATAGTCATGTTACCAAAATCACATGGGGTGCAAGAACAGTGGAGCAGCTGGGACAGGATCCTTCTGGTCTGCCTTCTTCACCTAGTGATTGGGCTGTTCCAGAGCCCTCTGTACACAAGTTCTGCCAGGAGAGAGCTGGTCTCCCAGTAGTGCTGACACAGGCTTACAGACCCACAGGAGGAACAAACCACAGCCAGAGACAGCAAGAACATCTAACACCAGAGATGACCAGATGGTGAAAGACAAACACAAGAATCTTAACAGCAGAAACAAAGACTACTTGGCATCATCAGAACCCAGTTCTCTCACCACAGCAAGTTCTGGATTCCCCAACACACCAGAAAAGCAACATGTAGATTGAAAATCATATATCAAAATGCTGATAGAGAATTTTAAGAAGGACATAAATAACTCCCTTAAAGAAATACAGGAGAAGGCAGTTAAACAGGTAGACACCTTTAAGAAGAAACACAAAAACCCCTTAAAGATTTACAGGAAAACACAACCAAACAGTTGAATTAATTGAACAAAACCATCCAGGATATAAAAAATGGAAGTAGAAACAATAAATAAATCACAAATGGAGACAGCTCTGAAAATAGAAAACCTAGGAAAGAGATCAGGAGCCATAGATACAAGCATCACCAAGAGAATGCAAGAAATAGAAGAGAGAATCTCTGGAGCAGAAAATATTATAGAAAACATTGACACAACAATAAAAGAAAATGCAAAAATCAAAAAGATTATAACTCAAAACAACCATGAAATCTAGGACACAATGAAAAGACCAAACCTAAGAATAATAGGTATAGAAGGGAGTGAAGATTCCCAACTTAAAGGGCCATCTTCAACAAAATTATAGAAGAAAACGTCCCTATCCTAAAGAATGACATACCCATGAATATACAAGAAGCTTATAGGATACCAAATAGATTGCATCAGAAAAGAAATTCATCCCATCACATAATAATCAAAACACCAAATGCACAAAAAAGAAAGAATATTAAAGGTAGAAGGGAAAAAGATCAAGTAACATATAAAGGCAGACCTATTAGAATTATACCAAACTTCTCACCAAAACTATGAAAGCCAGAAAATTCTTGACAGACATCATACAGATTCTAAGAAAACACAAATGCCAGCTGAGGCTACTATACCTAGCAAAACTCAATAACTATAGATGGATAAACCAAGATATTCCATGACAAAAACAAATTTACACATTATCTCTCCACAAATCCAGCCTTTCAAAGAATAATGAATGGAAAACTCTAACACAAGAAGGGAAACTACTCCCTAGAAAAAGCAAGAAACTAACCTTCTTTTAACAAATCAAAAAAAAAAAAAAAAAAGAGAGAGCACAAAAATGTTAATTGCACCTCTAACAAGAAAAATAACAGGAAGCAACATTTTCCTTAATATCTCTTAATATCAATGGACTAATTCCTCAATAAAAAGACAAAGACTAACAGACAAACACATAAACAGGACCCAACATTTCTCTGCATACAGGAAACCCACCTCAGTGAAAAAGACAGACATTACCTCAGAGTAAAAGGCTGGAAAACAATGTTCCAAGCAAATGGTCCCAAGAAACAAGATGGAGTAACAATTCTAATATTTAATAAAATCGACTTTAAATCTAAAGTTATCAAAAAAGTCAAGGAGGGACACTTCATACTCATCAAAGGTAAAATCTACCAAGATGAAGTCTCAATTCTGAATATTTGTATTCCAAATTATAGGGCACCCACATTCATAAAAGAAACTTTACTAAATCTCAAAGCACACGTTATACTGCACACAAGAATAGTGTGAGACTTCAATACTCCACTTTTGGCAATGCACAGGTCATGGAAAACCGAAACTAAATGCAGACACAGTGAAACTAACAGATGTTATGAAACAAATGGATTTAACATATATCTATAGAACAATTTATCCTAAAACAAAAGGATATACGTTCCTCTCAGAACCTCATGATACTTTCTCCAAAACTGACAGTATAATCAGTCACAAAACAGGCCTTGACAGATACAAGAAGATTAAAATAATCCCATGCATCCTATCAGATCACCATGGACTAAGGCTGATCTTCAATAACAACATAAATAACAGAAATCCCACATACACATGGAAGCTGAACAACATTCTACTCAATAACTTGATAAAGGAAGAAATAAAGAGAGAAATTAAAGACATTTTAGAGTGTAATGAAAATGAAGACACAACATACCCAAACTTTTGGGACAGCATGAAAGCAGTCCTAAGAGGAAAACTCATAGCTCTGAGTGCCTCCAAAAAGAAACTGGAGAAAGCATACACTAGCAGCCTGACAGCACACCTGAAAGTTCTAGAACAAAAAGAAGCAAATTCACCTAAGAGGAGTAGACATCAGGAAATAATCAAACTCAGGGCTGAAATAAAGCAAGCAAAAACAAAAAGAACTATACAAAGAATCAACCAAACCAGGGGCTGGTTCTTTGAGAAAAATCAACAAAATGAGTAAACCAAGCAAGACTAACCAGAGGGCACAGAGACAGTCTCCTAATTAACAAAATCAGAAATGAAAAGGGAGACATAACAACTGAAACCAAGCAAATCCATAAAATCATCAGATCCTTCTAAAAAAAAAAGCTATACTTAGCAAAACTTGAAAATTTCTATGAAATGAACAATTTTCTAGACAGATACCAGGTACCAAAGTTAAATCAGGATCAGATAAATGATCCAAACAGTCTCATATCCCCTAAGGAAATAGAAACAGTCATTAACAGTCTCCAAATAAAAACAAAAGCCCAGAACCAGATGGGTTCAGGGCAGAATTCTATCATACCTTCAAAGAAGACCTAATATCAATTTTCCTCCAACTATTCCACAAAATAGAAACAGAAGGTGCTTACCCAATTCAGTCTATAAAGCCACAATTACTCTGATACCTAAACCACACAAAGTCCCAACAAAGAAAGAGAACTTGAGACCAATTCCCCTTATATATATATATTGTTGAAAAAATGCTCAATAAAATTCTAGCAAACCAAATCCACTAACACATCAAAATGATTATCGATCATGATCATGTATGCTTCATCCCAGGGATGCAGGGATGGTTCAATATATGGAAATTCATCTATGTAATCCACTATATAAACAAACTCAAAGACAAATATATATAAGACAAATATATATATATATATATATATATATATATATATTTGATCATCTCATTAGATGCTGAGAAAGCATTTAACAAAATCCAATTCCCCTTCATAATAAAAGTCTTGGAAGTATCAGGAATTCAAGGCTTAAAAGCCCATAAGTAAACATATTAAAAGCAATATATACCTGTATCCAACATCAGGCTAAATAGAGAGAAACTTGAAGCAATCCCATTAAAATCAGGAACTGGAGAAGGCTGCCCACTCTCTCACTTCCTATTCAATATAGTACTTGAAGTCTTAGCCAGAGAAATTAGACAACAAAAGGAGATCAAAGGGATACAAATTGGAAAGAAGAAGTCAAAATATAGGATAGCACACTTAAGTGGCTTTAAAAAATTCCACCAGAGAACTGCTAAACCTGATAAACAACTGCAGTAAATAGCTGGATATAAAATTAACTCAAGCAAATCAGTGGCCTTCCTCTACACAAAGGATAAACAGGCTGAGAAAGAAATTAGGGAAACAAAACACTTTCAAAATAGTCACAAATAACATAAAATAACTTGGTATGACTCTAAGCAAGTGAAAGATCTGTATGATAAGAACTTTAAGTCTATGAAGAAAGAAATCAAAGATGATCACAGAAGATAGAAATATCTCCCAGGCTCATGGATTGGAAGGATTAATATAATAAAAATGGTCTTGCTGAAAGCAATCTACAGATTCAGTGCAATCCCCATCAAAATCCAAGTCAATTCTTCACAGAGTTAGAAAGAGCAATTTGCGAATTCATCTGGAATAACAACAAACCTAGGACAGTGAAAACTATTCTCAACAATAAAATAACCTCTGGTGGAATCTCCATCCCTGACCTCAAGCTGTACTACAGAGCAATTGTGATAAAAACTGCATAGTATTGGTATAGTGACAGGCCGGTAGATCAATGGAATAGAATTGAAGACCTAGAAATGAACCCACATACCTATGATCACTTGATCTTTTACAAAGGAGCTAAAACCATCCAGTGGGGAAAAAAGATAGCGTTTTCAACAAATGATATTGTCTCAACTGGTAGTTAGCATGTAGAAGGATGCAAATCGATCCTTTCTTATCTCCTTGTACAAAGCTCAAGTCTGAGTGGATCAAGGACCTCCACATAAAACTAGATACACTGAAACTAACAGAAGAGAAAGTGGGGAAGAGCCTTGAGCACATGGTCACACAAAATTTCCTGACCAGAACACCAAAGCTTATGCTCTAAGATTAAGAATCGGGACCTCATATAATTGCAAAGGTTCTGTAAGGCAAAGGACACTGTCAGTAGGACAAAATGGCAACCAACAGATCAGGAAAGATCTTACCAATCCTACATCCAATAGAGGGCTAATATCCAATATATACAAAGAACTCAAGAAGGTAGACTCCAGAGAACCAAATAACCCTATTAAGAAATGGGGTACATGGCTACCCAAAGAATTCTCAACTGACAAATACTGAATGGCTGAGAAGCACCTAAAGAAATGTTCAACATCCTTAGTCATCAGGGAAATGCAAATCAAAACAACCCTGAGTTTCCAACTCATACCAGTCAAAATGGCTAAGATCAAAAAATTCAGGTGACCGCAGAAGCTGGCAAGGATGTGGAAAAAGAGGAATCCTCCTCCATTGCCTGTGGGACTGCAAGCTGGTACAAGTACTCTGGAAATCAGTCTGGCGGTTCCTCAGAAAATTGGACATAGTACTACCAGAGGATACCGCAACACCTCTCCTGGGCATATATCTAGAAGATGTCCCAACCAGTAAGAAGGACACATGCTCCACTATGTTCATTCAGCCTTATTTATAATAGCCAGGAGCTGGAAGGAACCCATATTTCCCTCAAAAGAGGAATGGATACAGAAAATATGGTACATTTACACAATGGAGTACTACTCAGCTATTAAAAGCAATGACTTCATGAAATTCCTAGGCAAATGGATAGAACTAGAAAATATTATGCTGAGTGAGGTAACTCTATCTCAAAAGAGCACACATGGTATTCACTCACTGATAAGTGGATCTTAGCCCAGAAGCTTAGAATTCCCAAGATACAATTTACAAACTACATGAAACTCAAGAAGGAAGATCAAAGTATGGGTACTTTGATCCTTTTTAGAAAAGGGAACAAAATATTCATGGAAGGAGTTACAGAGACAAATTGTGGAGCAGAGACTGAAGGAATGACCATCCAGATACTGCCCTACCTGGGGATCTATCCCATATACAATTACCAAACCCAGACACTTTTGTGGATGCCAACAAGTGCTTGCTGACAGAAGCCTGTTGTAGCTGTCTCCTGAGAGTCTCCACCAGTGCCTGACAAATAGAGAGGTGGATGCTCACAGCCTGCTATTGGATTGAGCATAGGGTCCCCAATTAAGGAGCTAGAGAAAATACCCAAGGAGCTGAAGGGGTTTACAGCCCCATAGGAGGACTAACAATACAAACTACTCCACAGTAACCCAGAACTCCCAGGGACTAAACCACCAATCAAAGAGTACACATGGAGGAACTCATGGCTCTAGCTGCATATGTAGCAGAGGATGGCATTATTGTTCATCAATGAAAGCATCGGCCCTTGGTCCTGTGATGGCTCTATTCCCCAGTGTAGGGGAATGCCAGGGTCAGGAAGCAGGATTGGGTGGGTTGGTGAGCATGGTGAGGGGGTGGTGGTGGAGGGGATGGGGGGGGTTGGAGAGGAAACCAGGAAAGGTGATAACATTTGAAATGTAAATAAAGATAATATCTAATATAAAAAGAAACTCTATGAATAAATAGCTTAATGGGGAAATATTTACTAGAATACCTAACATTCATTGAAAATACCAATCATAAATATATATCATGTATTCATTTTATTTTAAACTTTGGGGATTTAGCTCAGTGGTAGAGGGCAAGGCCCTGGGTTCGGTCCTCAGCTCTGGGGAAAAAAAGGAAAAAAAAAAAAGGAATTATTTACCAACCTAAACTTTGTTGGATCTGTTCTGCCTGATTTCTGGTTTCTCATGCAAGATTCATGGGCAGGCCTTACAAGTCCTTCCCTCTTCACATTTCCACATTAAGCTTGGTTTTCATTGGTTGTGGGTTGGTTGTTGGTTTTTTGTTTTGTTTTGTTTTCCATCTCTAAACATGGCCTGTTACATATTTGCCTTCCAAAATATTGCTTTTTCTTTGATGTCCAAATAAAGTTACAACTCCTTTGGGAACAGTCTAAATCATGACAGTCACAGGAAATTGAGAAGTCCAAGTGTGAAATAATTAACTATTAGAATTGTCTTCCATATTCTTTCCAGACTAAAGTCACTGAGAGCATAGACCATGTACAATACTATTTAAAACCCCTTGATTTCCAACATGCAATCTGTAATATTGTATGATATATTACTAGAAATGTATTAACAAATGCTTGGAATTCAAAAACTTCTACTCCTGATGATAGAGGTTGTTTTCCAATATCTGTGGCTTGTACCATCTTGTGTACCCTCTTGCCCAATAATTCCTGAGTCTTGGTAAGGGGCATATAATGTACATAATGCATTTACGGCTGAGCCCACTGTAGTCCCTGATATTCTGCAACTTACACAGGTTGAGAACTGGGTTACTCACTAACTACAGAAAGAGCAGCTTCTTTGATGAGGTTCAAGAGATACACTGAGTATAATCATAAGCTAGTAGAAGCCAGTTTAATTCTGTGTCCCCTTGGCAGAATATTAGTAATAGGTTCTCCCTTTAAGACTATGGGTAGTTTGATCACAAATATTTGACCTTGACCTCTGCAAGGCAGAGGTCCCATCTTGTGGAACAGACTTTAAATCCAATCAAACAATATTGGGTTATTCCTATAACATTTGTGTCACAATTGCACCAGTGGGCACATCTTACCAGGCAAGTTGTCATTATGACTTGCAGGATTCACAGATGTATTAAGTTAATCATTATTTTCTCTAACAATGGCATTTGTATCTTCCTGCAGCATCATGCAAATGAGACAGTATGTATGAAATGTCCATGCCAATATCACTTTTATTTCTCCATAAACAATAACATACGTATTCATTGCCTTCTGTCTTTTAGAGATAGTTTGTACATTTCTGTTAAGGAAATGGTTTTAAAGTGTCTAATGTTTATTTTACCTAATTAAAAAAATCTACTCTCCTCTGTGTTTAATATAGACACTCAAAAATATTTGTGACAAATTAGGGTATATTCCTTGTAGAAACTTTTAGAAAAAAACCTTCCTTCTGATGTAGAATGATTTTACAATTCAAACTTTGTTATGGCAAGCAACCGCAAGAGATTTGAATGTAAGTAAGAATTGTATATATTTTAATTCTGATGCCACTATTTTATGAGTATGTATTAATTGTCTGACTCTAGAAAAGTAACATACTTTCTCTTCACATTTGTTTTCTTATCTATAATTTGGACACATATATAGTAACCACAAACAGCACATCCATCATTATTATCCTCCTCTTTTGTTTAATTCCTTGGCATGCCTTTTCTCTTGCTCTGAAACTATACTCATTGTTATTCAGATGATGAAATGATTTGTTTAATTGCCTTAATATATTAGGCAATTAATCTTTTTAGTGTTGAACAAATTCCAACAGTTTCCTGAGAAGAAATTTTAATGAAGGTTTATGTGAAAGAAATTAAAAGCTATGGGATTTTTCTTCTATTCTCATATAGTTCTGAAAAAAAAGTACCTGCATAGGCAATATTTGAAATTATAAAATTCTAAGCTGCATTCAGGCAGTTAATTAGAGGTTAATATGAATATCAGGGATGAGAAATCATGCAGTGAACTCACTGGCTGGATTCAGTTTGAGGGTTTTATAATTGGTAGTGAATTGTGGGGAGTCACATCTCTACCAATCAGAGATGTACAAAAAAGTTAGTTAGAGGAAAATCGTAGAAAGACATATAGTAAATAATAGCCAAACTACTTATAGGAGAAAGAGAGTATAGCTAATTATATGACCTGGATTTGCAATGTAGTAAATAATTGTGATGGAATTCCACTGGTTTTTGTTTTAAGAAATCAACCCTTAGATATGGCTAAAAAAAATTCCAGTTTATTTTTGCTAAAACATTAATATTAAAAAGCAATATTAATAAAAATTTAAAAGAATATTTACTTTGCTGTGACAAAATGTCAGGGACCAAAATTACTACTGTGGAGGGTTATTCCTTTTTCCCTTAAGAAGACATGCTAGAAAATGATTCCTTGAATAGATGCAGGTTGGTTATTAAATTTTATAATTGTTTTCTGCTCTAAAAATACTAAATTTGTTTTTAACAATGTCCACATGACACATTTTAAGTATCTTGGAATAATTGCTAAAGAAATGTATATTTATAGAATGGGACATCAATATATAGGCATCTTGGAAGAAAGAGCGTAAGTAAAGAAGAAACTCATTACAGAATAAAACAAGGGACAGTGAGAAATTATAATTTCTGAAAGTTGCCTGATACCTCAGGACATTAGTTGGCACCATTATCTTAAATAAAGTTGCTCTTATGGAAGCCAGTCTTCTCTTTACTGAATTACCCTATACTTCAATATCATAGTCCCTTAAATATAAGTACAATAGCTTGAATCAGAGTATTTGAGAAGTTTCTACTTTTCATTGTGTCATGTATAATGGTGGGTATGAAATAAATATATCATAAATTAACAGAATTTAGTAAAGATATCTTTCAAGCAATATCATTCCCATGAGAGAATAATTATGTTAAATTCTCCATAGAACTCTTATACAAGCATTACTGATGAGAATGTGGTCAGTGAGCAAATCACAGTATCAAATACAAACTACTAACAAAAACTTTCTGATATAAGCTTATTACTAATAAGTGAAGGTTTCAGTTGGCATGTAGGATCATAGCATCACTTTGTTCAGAGGAAGATTTAAACATAGAATTTTACCTTTCATTCTTACTTTATATGCTCATGTATTAGGAGTAACAAATCACTTTCCATTTTTTGCTTTGATGTACATTTCTAAATTAATGTGTTTATTGGATCAATACAGAGATACCAAGTCCTCCATAAATTCAGAAAGAGAGTGAAAGTTTGGCAGTTTTGGGGGGGGGATTGACTAATATTGGGTATTATTTTGTAAATAATACAGAAGAGACTGATGATTGTCTATGTTCTTGTCATCGCCACAATGTGTGGAAACGAACTGGTTGTGATGTGTGCCTTCATCCTTTCTGTTGGCACCATTACAAACTTGAAGGATAGGTAATGTCTTAGTCAGGGTTTCTATTTCTGTACAAATAACGTGACCAAGAAGCAAGTTGGGGAGGAAAGGATTCATTCAGCTTACACTTCCCACATTGCTGTTCATCACCAAAAGAAAGTCAGGACTGGAAATCACACAGGACAGGAAGCAGGTGCTGATGCAGACACCATGGAGGGGTTAGTGGCTTGCTTGCCCTGGCTTGCTCATCTTGCTTTTTCATAGAATCCAGGACTATCAACCCCGGCATGGCACGACCCACATTGGGATGGACCCTCCCTCCTTAATCACTAATTGAGAAAATGCCTTACAGCTGGATCTCCTGGAGGCACTTCCTCAAGGAAGGCTCCATTCTGTGATAACTCTAGCTTGTATCAAGTTGACACAGAAAACCATTCAGTACATTTGACCTGTTGTCAACTTGACACACATACACATCACTATTAACCCTCAACCCTTCTTTTCTTTTTTTTTAATTTTTTATTAGATATTTTCTTCATTTACATTTCAAATGCTATCACAAAAGCCCTCCCACCCTGTTCCCCTATCCACTCACTCCCACTTCTTGGCCCTGGTGTTCCCCTATACTGGGGCATATAAAGTTTGCAAGATCAAGGGGCCTCTCTCCCAAATGATGGCTGACTAGGCCATCTTCTGCTACATATGCAGCTAGAGACATGAGCTCTGGGGGTACTGATTAGTGCATATTGTTGTTCTATCTATAGGATTGCAGACCCATGCAATCCTTGGGTACTTTCTAGGGCTCCTCCATTAGGGGCCCCATGTGTTCCATCCTATAGATGACTGTGAGCATCCACTTCTGTTTTGGCCAGGCACTGGCATAGCCCCACAAGAGACAGCTATATCAGGGTCCTTTCAGCAAAATCTTGCTGGCATATGCAATAGTGTCTGCATTTGGTGACTGATTATGGGATGGATCCCCGGGTGGGGCAGTCTACCCATGGAAGGAGTTACAGAGACAAAGTTCAGAGCTAACCCTTACTTTCTTACTCATCCTCAGAATCTAAGTCTTTCAAAGGCCTACAGTCTTTACAGATTCTTACATAATAAAATTTCAACCCCTTTAAAATATCCAATCTCTTTTAAAGTTCCCAGTCTTTTTACAGTTCAAAGTCTCTTAACTGAGGGTTCGACTAAAATACTTTGTTACTTCAACAAGGATAAAAATCAGGGAACCGTAACAATCAAAATCAAACTCTAACTGTACAATATCTGGAATCCACTCACAATCTTCTGGGCTCCTCAAAGGGCTGATGTCACTTCTCTAGATCTGCCCTCTGTAGCATGCTAAGCTCAGGTTGATACACTACACTTCTGCTGCTATTCTTGGTGATTATTCCATGGTACTGGCGTCTACAATATACTGGAGTCTTCTGCTGCAACTAGCCTTCACTAATAGCCTCTCATAGGTTCTTTTCATGGTGTCAGGCCTCAAAATATTTGCATGAAACCTTCAGTACTTGGCCATCAGCTGCAACTGAGGCTGTACCTTCACCAATGGCCTTTCATAGACTTGCAGAGTACCTAGCCTCACTGGCTTTTCCTGCCTTCAAAACCAGTACCACCTGGGTAACTCTTACACATTACCAAGTCCAACCTAAGCATAAGATACAACCTTGGCTATCTCTGGTACACAGAGGCTGTGCTCTCAGGAAACAGTTTCCATAAGATTTCACCTCAGTGATACTGGTCTCTTCTTAATCACCACTAATCTCTTATCTCTGGGTAACCAGCATCAGTAGTCTCAGTAATGCAAAGGTTTAGTTCAGTAGCTCTGGTATCTTGTTAATCACAATTGACTCATCACCCCAGCTAACCAAAACCACAGGATCTTGACAATCAAAATAACAACAGTCCTAATAAGAGTCTTTAGTCTTCCCTCTGAAATTTCACAAACCAGGCCTCCATCTTCTGCACTGTTTTCAACATTGTCTCCCAAGACCCTAAAGAACATCCCATAGAGCTCTTAACATTTCAATGGCTCTTCTAGCTCAAAGTTCCAAAGTCCTTCCACAGTCCTCCCCAAAACATGGTCAGGTTGTCACAGGAATACCCCACTATGCTGGTACCAATTTGTCTTATTCAGGGTTTCTATTCCTGAACAAACATAACCAAGAAGCAAGTTGGAGAGGAAAGGGTTCATTCAGCTTACATTTCCACATTGCTGTTCATCAGCAAAGGAAGTTAGGTCTGGAACTCACACAGGGAAGGAAGCAGGTGCTGATGCAGGGGCCACGGAGGTTGATACTTACAGGCTTGCTTGCCCTGGCTTGCTCATCTTGCTTTTTTATAGAATCCAGGACTACCAGCCTATGGATGGCACCACCCACAATGGGCTGGGCCCTTCCTCCTTGATCACTAATTGAGAAAATGCCTTACAGCTGGATCTCCAGGGGGCATTTTTTCAATGAAGGCTCCTTTCTCTTAGTCAACTCCATCTTGTATCAAGTTGATAGGCAAAACCAGCCTGTACTGGTATCCTGTTTCAAGGTCAGTTTAGTCAATTTTCTTCAATCAGCTAGGTAAGGAATGTACAGCTAACATCTATATTTTAGATACAACTAAAATGCCATGAAAATAAACACAAACATTCTAAACAAAAGATTATCATCATCTGTAGACATTTTTATTGTCATTGCAAGTATATTAAAAAGTATATATATTACTTATAGCTTTGTATATTTTACTCAATATTTCTTTTTAAATTGTGTGACAAAGATACACAGTATTCTACTTTGATTTCTTTTTAATGTACATAAACAGATGGCTTGGAGGAAGAACTGCTGTACAAAGATATCTGCATCTTTATCTATGTTTACATTTAGTTATATTCAATCCATTTGATACAACCATCTGTTAATAAATCAACAGTATCCATTTTGCTCCGCACATGTTGCTGAGGTAGTGGCTTGCACTACAGTTATCTCAGCCACCTCTGCTAATCATTTATTTTGAATTATGTGTGTTTATTTAAATCAACGTGTTGTATATATCTTGTTCTACTGGTTCAGGAATATAGAATTCACTGTAGTTCAAGCAGGGAAAAGGGAAGGGCAGTCTCAAGAGATAGGTCTGGCCTTATAGAGCATTAACTAAATATATCATAGCTGTAATGATGACCCCTGGACTCTGAGAGGCACTTCTTACAGTGCTCTTTAAATTCACTGAGCAGTAGAGTTATTTTATAGCAGTCTTTTGCCAGTTTATCCACAAGGACAGGACAATGTACAGTTTCATTTTCTTAAGAAAATTATGAACTTATTATCCACGAAAGTTAAAAGGATAGGTTATGATTTTTTCTTATAACTATGATGGTGTCTTATGTCCAATAAGCTCTCTGGCTGTTATCAAATCTAAAGTTAGAAGACAAAGGCACTAGTAAGCAACTAATATTTAAGGAATGAAAAAACAGAGATAGGAAAACACATTGAAATGAGCCCTAAATTTAGCACTGTTTATTCCCTTCAGAATGTCATGTATTAGATGTAAATTAGATGTAGAATTAACATACATAATAACAATGACACGGGGAAAAGAGGGGTGTAACAAATTGTCATAAACAATTAATGCTTCGCCAACATTCTTGCAATGCACATATTGTTTGAAGTCTTATAAAATATGCTCTACAAGAGATATATCTATCATCTATCAGTCTGTCTATCAGCAATCTATAGATTTATCGACATTATATTTAGCATTTTCCTAGAATAATATTAATACACTTATTTCAAAATCATAATGAACAAATGAAATAATTAAAACATTTGATCAGAAGGAGAATTGATACAAGATGTTTTATGACCGCTCCTTGAAAGAAAGGACAAAAGTGTTCATTCTTCATAGAAAACTGAGATTAACCAAAAACAACACAAAACTAACAAACAAACAAACAAACAAAGGGCTGACTAAACAAGTGAATTTATTGAGATCACCTCTGGAAGAATGGATGAGGGTATGCTGATAGGAACGTGGATGGCTTAAAGGCAACATCATAACTAAAAAGCCCACCAGAGGATGAATGTTGACTTTTTTTTTGATTACGTATTTTCCTCAATTACATTTCCAATGCTATCCCAAAAGTCCCCCATACCCTCCCCCCCACTCCCCTACCCACCCATTCCCACTTTTTGACCCTGGCATTCCCCTGTACTGGGGCATATAAAGTTTGCATGTCCAATGGGCCTCTCTTTCCAGTGATGGCCAACTAGGCCATCTTTTGATACATATGCAGCTAGAGTCAAGAGCTCAGGGGTACTGGTTAGTTCATAATGTTGTTGCACCTACAGGGTTGCAGATCTCTTTAGCTCCTTGGATACTTTTTCTAGCTCCTCCATTGGGGGCCCTGTGATCCATCCAATAGCTGACTGTGATCATCCACTTGCTAGTGTATGCAATGGTGTCATCGTTTGGAGGCTAATTATGGGATGGATCCCTGGATATGTTCATAGCAGCCTTATTTATAATAGTCAGAAGCTGGAAAGAACCCAGATGCCCCTCAACAGAGAAATGGATAAAAAAAAATGTGGTACATTTACACAATGGAGTACTACTCAGCTATTAAAAAGAATTAATTTATGAAATTCCTAGGCAAATGGTTGGACATGGAGGGCATCATCCTAAGTGAGGTAACACAATCACAAAAGAACTCAAATGACATGTACTCACTGATAAGTAGATTTTAGCCCAGAAACTTAGTATACCAGTGATATAAGAGACAATTTGTAAAACACATGAAACTGAAAAAGAACAAAGACCAATGTGTGGACACTTTGCCCCCTCTTAGAATTGGAAACAATCACCCATGGAAGGAGTTACAGAAACAAAGTTTGGAGCTGAGACAAAAGAATGTTGACTCTTAAGGTTACTTCACTGAAACTCCCTGAATGACTGACAGGCAGCAGCTGAATTGAGGGAATCTCTTTAGCAAGTGTTACTGCTTGTGCAACCTTGAGGAAGATCCTGGGATGTTTAGAATGCACAGAGCTTCCTAAGTCTGACTCACTTCCCTGATTTCACTGTACTGCCTCCTCTTTCCAGGAAGGGAATGTTCCAATGTGGAGGAAACAGCTGTACAACCATGGGGTTATTATGAAAAACCTGAAGGGAAAGGTCTTAGAAATTTGAAGTACAATGTGAAATTCAAACATCTCTACCCTGAAGTCATGTAAAACCATCACATTGCTATAAATAGACCGCTATAAATTCGTCTACTAGACCAATTATCAGGGAAGATTTTATAAAGAAGGCAATATGTAAGGCTCATTTCTATTCATACATGGATGTTAAAGAACAAGTACACATAAAGGTTAAAAGGAATACAAGACGTTTACCAATTCAGACAAACAAGCAAACAAACAAAAAGTCAATAGTCAACTGAGGAGAAATATTACTATAATTCAAGGAAAAGTTTCATAACAACAAATGCCAAAACTCACTGAGACAGATCAATGCTGTAGATATTGTATTTACCTAACATGGATTTTTCCCATGCGCACAATTAAGTATTATTAGAAACAAAGTGATCAATAAGAAAATAAATTTTGCCAGGCAGTGGTGGCACACGCCTTTAATCCCAGCATTTGGGAGGCAGAGGCAGGGAGATTTCTGAGTCCAATGCCAGCCTGATCTACAGAGTGAGTTCCAGGAGAGCCAAGGTTACACAGAGAAATCATGTCTCAGAAAAAAAGAAAGAAAGAAAGAAAGAAAGAAAGAAAGAAAGAAAGAAAGAAAGAAGAAAGAAAGAAAGAAAGAAAGAAAGAAAGAAAGAAAGAAAGAAAGAAGGAAAGAAAGAAAGAAAGAAAGAAAGAAAGGAAGAAAGAAAGAAAGAAAGAAAGAAAGAAAGAAGAAAAATCAGTTTAGACAAACCTAGTAACTTCTGAAAGATTATTTATATATATATATATATATATATATATATATATATATATATACACACACACACACACTAAGGTAGAGAACATCAGAACATCATAGTTACCATATTTACTCAGTTAAATGTACAAAATATCGCACTAAAATATGGAAAGGACAACTCTCTCTCTCTCTCTCTCTCTCTCTCTCTCTCTCTCTCTCTGTGTGTGTGTGTGTGTATGTATGTGTGTAGTGGATTATTTTATCTTTATTAAATTATTTTATTTATTTACATTCCAAGTGTTGTTCCCACCCCAGTCTCACCTCCTTGAGTCCTTCATCCTATCCCCTGCTCACCTACTTCTGAAAGGGTGCTCCTCCACCTGTCTACCCACTCCCACCTCACCCCCACCTGAATCACTCTTCCCTGAGACATCAAGTTTCTACAGAGTTAAGCACATCCTCTCCCACTGAGTCTATACACATGTGCCCAGGAAACAAACCAGCCAGTGTATGCTTCTTGGTTTTTGGTTTACTCTATGGGAGCTCTGACAGGTCCAGGTTAGTCGACACTGTTTATCTTCCTATGGAGTTAAAATTCCCTTCAGCTCCTTTAGTCGTTCCTCTAACTCTTCCTTATTGGTCTCCGACCTCAATCCAATGGTTGACTATAAGTATCTGCAATTGTCTCAATTAGTTGCTGGTAGAAATTCTCAGAGGACAGCCATGCCAGGCTCCTGTCTGCACATAAACTATGGTTTCAGCAATAGTGTCAGAATTTGGTGTGCATGCATGGAATGTATACCAAATTGGACTGGTCAGTGAGTGGCTTTTCTTTCTGTCTTTGCTCTAATTTTGTCCCTGTATTTCCTTTGCACTCGAACACTTCTAGGTTAAAATTTTGAAGATGGGTGAGTGGCTCCCTGCCTCTATTGGAATATATGTCTACCCACTGGTGGTAGTCTCTTCCAGTTCCTTCTGCACATTGTGTGCATTTTGGCTAATGTCAACCCCACTGAGTCCTGGTAGCCTCTCATATACCAGGTCTTTGAGACTCTTTAGAGGTCTCCTCTGTCCCCTAACCCCCACTGCTGCATATTTCTATTCTTTCTACTGGCCTCCTGGGCATCCTTCCTGTCTCTCTTCATACCTGATCCTGCTATTCCTTTTCTCCTTCCCACTCCCTTCTCTCACACATTTTCTTCCCTTCCTCTGCCTCCTGTGATTATTTTGTTCCCCTTCTAAGTGGGTTTTGGGTATCCATACTTGGGCCTTCCTTCTTTTAAAGCTTCTTATAGTCTGTGAGTTGTATCATGGGTATTCTGAACATTTTGGCTAATATCTACTTATCAATGAGTACATACCATTCATGTCTTTTGGGGACAATTCTTAGCACATGTATCTAAAACATTTTTTCCAAATACTTCTAAAATGGCCCATGCATCATGTTCCAACACATGAAGAGACATCTTTCTTAACATAGACAAATTAAATTGCAAAATGCTAATCTTCAGTTTTGGAAATTAAGCTGTGAGTTTTGACTATCCCTTGGAAAACAGAATAAAATACACAAGTAAATTAAGATGTTTAAAACTCAAGTATATGAAAAGGATGATGGGACAAACTGCATGGGATACAAAAAAACATCATTTGATAGGAAAGGAACATTATGTGTCCATATCTTGAAAGAATAAACTGTAGAAGTCAATTATCTAAGTGTCTATTTCACAGAGGCTGAAAATCAACAGAAGAAAATACTATAGGAATGTAAAAATAAATATGATAGAAAATAATAAAATGAGAAAAATGCACAATACTGAAATTTCACAAAGCTTTCATGAATAATGACATTTGTGAGTAATGTAAACAAAACTTTCTGAGAGAAATTGAAATAGAATATGTTTTGAATATTATATATTAAATAGCATGCTAGTGATGTTTATAGATAGTGAAATTGAACTGCTCTGTATCCATCACCAAAACACCCATGGTTTAATCTAAATTCATTTGGAATAATTCCATTATCATCATGAGTACAAATAACTTTCCAAATGTATAGAGTAAGGTTTAAAAACATAACTTCTGCAGATTTGAATGAGAAAAATTTAAAGCATATATATAGGAAAATAAAAAGAACCAACATTTCTAACTTATACATCATACACGTCCAGTCTTTATCCTAAAACTATATACAAATCATTACAGAATGTAAAATCAACAGCCTCTAATATGCAGAATTGTAGCATATCTGCAAATCAAATCATGCAAGACTATGGTTTTAAATTATAAAATAAAATAAAAAGCCTAATAGTACAAATTAAATATTCATAAAACAAATAAAGTATATAAATAATGTCAATAGTTACACAGAAAGATTCATATTAAATCTAGCTCAAGATAAAACTGGTATACAACAAAGAAAAGAAAACATAATCTGATAAATTGATGGCACAAAAATCGCAGGTAGTAAATATCAAGCATAGTAGTGAAATATTGCAGTCTTTCTGAGACTCATGGAAAGGAAGTTTAATAAGCTCGTCAATTTGGAAGAGGGGAATATTATCAATGCCCACATAAAACATGATTGAGTGCATTAGGAAAAAACAAACTCTACTATTATAATAGTGACATTTGCAAGATTGTTACTTGTTATAAAAATAATTTTATTTGCTACCAATATTCAAAAATAAAGACGTTACTTATAATAGCCAAACAAAAAAACCCAAACTATAAAAATTCGTTATGCCATAAAATAATCAAATGCATGCTATCAAAACAGAGAAGATAAGCCTACTTATATGAAACAAAGAGAATATATAGATATTGAATAATTTTATAAAATAAATTAATAAAATGGAAATTAATACCAATATAGTACTTATGTAATTAAAATGTTGATTATTTTTATAAAAAATGAAAATAAGAGTTTTGAATATGCTAATGCTATTTCAATTCCATTGAATTTTATCTATAGGTTTTAAGCTGTACTAAAATTTCATTCACTTTTTAGGAAAGTGATAAACACAAACAATTTGTGAATGTATGTTCTATTTCTCCTTCCTGTGTTCAAATACTTTACATGAGGCTAGTTAACAAAGCAATTTTTTTATTTTAGTTCCCAGTTTCAGATTATAGTCCATGGTGAAGATGACATGGTGGGAACTTAGACCTTCTTTCTTACATCTGAATAGTCGAGATGGACAAAAGGAGAGGTTGTGATTTCCATGTTGAGCTTGCTTTCTTCTCTTGTTCATATTATTCAGTCTGGAATCTTAGCCCACAGGATGGTGCAGCCCACATTGAGGGTGGGTTTATTTCTCTCAGTTAAACTTCTATAATTGCCATAGCCAGAGTTGACAATACACTTGGTAATGAAGACTGAGAATCTTAAAAGATATTAAGAGCATATGTAGATTTATGGCAAAAGTAGAGAAGAAAATATTTGTGAAAACAAATAAAATTATCTTGTTTGTCACCCTCTTCTAGGTTTTAGGTTATTTTAGATTTGCTGATCCCTGATTGGAGTCAGTTTAAGCAATCTGATAGTCTACACAATACTCTCTTTGACATACTGAATGCTTAGGGTTTGATAGGTTATGGTAATTTGTATATGCCAACTTCAATTATGTTTACATCTTGCTACAAAATATAACTATAGCCTCTATGTACTTGGCTTTCATCTATCCATCTCCTGCCTCTCCTTTGTAGCTTTCATCAATATTCAAATTATTTGTATAAAAATCAAAGAGATGATATATCACAGATCACTCAATGCTTTCTAGTATTCAGATTGTTCCTAATAAAGTGAATGCATTTGCTTGTGCTAGCATGGTTTAGAAGCATTTTTGAAAACTGGAACTGAATAAGTATTGAAAGCAAATGTTAGAAAACTCTGTCCATAAATTTCCTGAAACTTTTAGCTCCCCAACATTATCATTCCAGTGTCTAAGAAACCAAAATAGAATTGCACTGAAAACTATCTTCAATTATTTATTTTCACTAAACTTAAAAAATGAAAGTAACATAAAAATTAATGAAATTTATTTTGCAAAGTAGATTTGGAGATGTTTACTCAAGAGTCTCAGAATTTATTCAATAAAATAGATTGTAACAAACCCTACTCAATTTTATTTTTTTCCCTTTTATACTACAGAGAAATAAAGAGAAGAACTTGATACTTTTGATTAATAAATTCAGCAACAACATTGAAAGACAAACAATACATATCAAATAAACAAACAACAGCATGCATACACACATATTCATGTTCCATATGACATTTGTGTTCATAGAATATACAATAATAAAAACAGGTTTATAAATCTATTTAAGTAATTAATAGTAGGTAATATTTGTGTAATGCAGAAGAAAAAAAATATATTAAGACATATTTTCATTATTAACAATTTTTCATGTATAAAATTCCTACCATAGAATTTTAATTCAGAGGGTGTGATGGGTTCTGTATGCTTGGTTGGTTCAGGGAGTGGCAATATTAGGATGTGTGGGCTTGGTAGAGTAGGTGTGTCACTGTGGCTGTGGGCTTAAGACCCTCATCCTAGCTGCCTGGAATTTACTCTTCCACTAGCAGCCTTCAGATGAAAATGTTGAACTCTCTGCTCTGCCTGCACCATGACTGCCTGGATGCTCCCATGCTCTTGCCTTAACAATAATGAACAGAACCTCTTAACCTGTAATCCATTTCCAATTCAACCTTTGTAAGACTTGCCATGATCATGGTGTCTGTTCACCGCAGTAAAACCATAACTAAGACAGAGGGTAAGTTTTAAAGATTGACATTTAATTAATAAGAAGTAGTTTTTAAAGATGGCTCAGTATTAAGAGCATTTGCTGCATAATCTGAAAAGATGAATTACATAATAAGCACCTATGTAATTAGCCATCATTTTGGTACCCATGTAAACCTGAAACATTAGCTCTGATGGGACAGAGATAGGAAGATTTTGGACCATGCATTTTTAACCCTAGTCTGAAAGAATACATTAAACTGTAGGGTCAGGGAAAACCCTGCTTTAACTCTACTTGATTTATAAAGATAAATGTGGATGCCCAATGTGTTCTCTGCCTTACACATGTGCACAGTCATTGAACAAACATACACACATATACATGTGTGCATATATATATATACACACAAACACATACACATAAATATAAATATACATATACATAAAGATGTAAATATATGTTTTTAAAAGAAAACATTCTTTGGAGTTCATATAAAGGAAGACAATGAAGTGCAATTGCTCCAAATCTCTTCCTCATGGGACAAGGACTTTCCTGCCATAAATTTACCTGTCAGTGTTTCAAGATGTCAACACCTGTAAAGAGAAGGAAGGACCTGGAGGACTCATTATAGATACATAGAATTCAGTGCAGTTGTCCGGACACCTACTTGTATATGATTCTAATAACTCCAGTCTCACTTAAGATACATGCAATAAGTAAGAGAATAAACCATTCTTTATATCTGGCATATAAAAAGAGGTTAGACTGAAATCATAGATTTGATCGTTAGTTATGAAATTCAGAGGAGAGTTAGTGATGACTCGCCTAAGATACCATGTCATTGAAGTCATTTTCTGAAGAGTTTAAGAAAATTTTGAGCATATTGAAATCTTCAACTTTTTAATACTATAGAATAGAGTTTATTTAGGGCATGAGGAGGGGAGTTAAGAGGATAGTAGAGGCAGAGAAAGGCAGAAGAGAGAAGTAGAGGAGAAGAACAGAGATAGGCCATGAGCATATGGAGAGAGAAGGGGGAAGGGAATGGGGAGAGAGAGGAACAAGAGGGCAAGAGGGAGCAAGAGAGCAAAGGCTAAAATCTTCAACGTATTGAGTAAATAATCATCTCTTCTTTTGAGGAAATAACCTGGTTAATAGATAAGCTGTGTACAAAGGCTTTTTTCCTGAGATGCTAATGTCCATTTGAATAAACTCCAATTTAATTGGAAAGTACTATGCTGACAGGCTTTGGTTTCATGTAGGAAATGAAGTGATTTCTTATTAGTACTCTCTTAAAATACTATAATAAAAAATGTGAATTCTGGTGAATACCTGCTTACTCTAGGTGCAGCAGAAAGTGGAAAGTATCTGGAAGAAAGGCTCTGTCTAACTTCATGACAACACATTTGTCTTATACAGAAGTAACATGCATAACAATAAACTATTAAGAAATGGCTCTTAATATCACCATTAACATGCCTATCTTGATATTGTTTATTAGTTAACTACATTCTAAGATCTTGAAGTGAGTAGCAACTGTGGTTTGATAAAGAGTCTTTAGTTATTTAGAAATGATTATACCACCTGTGAGAAATGTATTTTTTCATTATTTTTTATATTTCACAGTCAAGTCATTACCCTCTTCCTGGTCTGCCTTCTAACAGTTCCTCATCCCATCTCTCCTCTCCCTGTCTCCAAGAGAATGTCCCACCTACACCCACACCAGGCCTCCTTACTCCCTGGGGCCTCAAGTCCTGCCAGGGTTAGGAACAACTTCTCTTACTGCGGCAAGACCAGGGAATCCTCTACTGCATATGTGTTGGGGGCTTCAGAGCAGCTAGTGTATGCTGCTGGGTGAGTGACTCAGTATCTTAAGGACCTCGGGGGTCCTGGTTAATTGAGACCTCTGGTCTTCCTATGTGGTTTCCCTCCTCAGATTCTGACACCCTTTCCCTAATTCAACCACAGGGGTCTCTGACTTTAGTCCACTGGTTGGGTTTAAAGATCTGCATCTGTCTCAGTTAACTGCTTCTTGGGTCTTTCAGAAGATAGTCATTCTAGGCCCGCCAAACATATTTCTAAGTGTTTGCCTTTAGTCACTGGAGTAAGTGTAGCTCTGAAATCATTTTTGAAGATCCTTCCATTTCCAGATAGATAGATATATCTATCTGGAATATATATATATATATATATATATATATATATATATATATATACAGAGAGAGAGAGAGAGGGGAGGGAGAGGAAAATGTTTATTTAAGCTTACACTGCCAGATAACAGTTCATCACTAAGGGATATCAGGGCAGGACCTAAAGCAGAGAAGGAATGTGAAGCTAAAAACTGAAGCACAGGCCATGGAGGCATGATTTTAATTGGCGTACTCCTCATGGCTTGCTCCCTTGCTTTCTTATAGCACCCAGGACTACCAGTCCAGGGATGGCACCACCCACAGTGAAATGGATCCTCCCCATCAATCATTAACCAAGAAAATACACCACAGGCTTGCCTACAGGAAAATCATTTCCAGAGTTTTTATTTTAAACTTCTTAAGTTGCTTACTTTTCTATCATACATTTACCTCACATCTTCTTTTGTGAATGTCCATTTCTACTGGCATCCATTTCTCATTTATTAATTATTGTTTTGCCTCTCTTCTTTGGGTATAATTTATGGTTCATGGTTTCAACCCCTCTACTTGTAGAAGCGTCAAGAATTTTTTTAGGCCCCACTAGTATCTCCAAACTGGTCAAATCGTGTTTTTCTTCCTATAGTCTACAGAGACAAATATGTATGTTTCAGTCAATGCTGCAAACATGTAAGCTCACTGAGCAATTGAGAAGCAAATTCTCAAGTAACTCACTCCTGGCAATATTCCATTACCTTTGCTTATGGAAATGAAAAGCTGGTGGTCAATTTATGAGGAGGCTATGGGACAGAGAAGTGACAGAAAGTCACTATAGCTTTTCAAACAGAAGTTGTTTAGACAAGGTACTATTCCAGCCTTTGTGTCTATGCTCCTTATTTTAAAAATTAGCCTGAATTTCGTGGCCAATTTGGAGATTGTCTATTCCTTTTAGACCTCTTTGTCCCATCTCTTGTGTATAGAAAATGAATATTTAATGAATGTTAATCAAGTTTCTAATTATAATATCTTTATATTTAATGTTTATGCATCAGATGAAAGGCCAACATTTGTGGGCGAGTCACTGAGGGCATGGATAATTTCCTCAAAAGCGCATCTAATTAAGTTTATTATTCTATAACATCTTTAAAATCTGATCGCTTATCATTTCACTAATTTTGATAAAAATGACTCTTTAGTACTTAAGTGAGAACTTTGTGCTGAAAAATCTTAAGTTGTAATTTAAATCATGTGCATGCATCTAGTATGGACAAAAGTAACATTTGGGGAATGTTCAGAGAAGATGGAACCATCATTTCATGTTTGTTTGTTTTATTGACTTTATCATTTTTCTGTACGGTTTCTGGTGATTTTAAATCATAAAGTCTACTATAGAAAAAACATTTCACATATAGTAGTTTGAACAATAGCACTTCTTGATTTGGTCTCAAATTTTCTACTCTTAGGCCTTACTACTAATCTGGGGTGAGAGAATGAACTCTCTAGGCAGTTAGTTTATGTGCTTCAGACTCCAATAGGAATAACTACATACCTCTTTAAACCAAGACTAATATTAGATGATGATGTAAAGAAATTAAAATGTCTTTCCCTAGATAAATAATTTATAGGACTAAGGAAATTAAAAAAAAAAAACCAACATAATATGAACCTGTAAAATGTCAAATATTTTGCCTTGGCATATGGAAATATACATATAATACTATATTGAATAAATGAACTGTACAAAGAAGAATAAGTAAATAAATAACAAAAATATGTTTAAAAATTCTCATAAAAATTACACTTTATTTTAAATGTCCTAAAGTCATATTATATCGTAATTTGAAGAATGAATTCAAATAACATACAATTAATTTTACTTCACTGATTCTATGAGAGATGTAGAGTATAAATATAATTATAGAGTACCAATGTCACTCTAATTCATTACAAATATCCTAGCTTTAGTAAGGAGACTACGTATTAGATTGAATGGTAACAATTAAAACAATAGACCTCGACCCGGAAACGTGTACTGTCACATCAGAAATAATGTTCCTTTCACATGCTATGGCTTTAGCATATAGGAGTCATTTCTTCACTGTGCCTTGAATCTAACCATGAGTGTACAAACGCTAGAACTATCAGACAAAAATAGGAGGCTTTGATATAGTTTAACATTTCTTGTGAGTTCTATAGGCAGACTGAATATGAGACAGGGACGATGGTGATGGTTAGTGTAGATTTTAAGAAAGTAATGTTTCTAATGGGCCTTGAGTGAAAATATGACATAAGAAAAATACAAGAACATTCGTCTGAAAATGCAGGTGCAGACATGGGTCAAATTTGCCACAGACTATATGGATTCTGCAAAAGTATCTTACAAGGAAAAACAAATAACAACAACAACAAAAAAGAAACAGAAATTCTGTGATATTGGACCCTTATGCTCAACTCAGAATTCCTGCAACAAATGAATATATCCATGCTGCCAGGTCAGTGACTTAGTATTAATGTAAAAAACACCTCAATCTCTCTTTTTTTTAAAAAAAAAATATAGCTGGAACAATTTCTTAGAATGATCAAAAAATCAACAGAGAAAACAGATGAAGGCATTCAGAAATTTAAAGTGTAAGTAGTTTAGCTGATATTCCCATTCTTTTTGCAAGACAGTTGAGGCTACCATTTGTGTTCACTGCATTAATGTCACTTTCAGTGCAGTGGAAATAGTTTACCTTTTCCTTTTTCTTCTTCTTTGTTTTTCTTGTACAGAATAAGGACTCTAAAATACTAAATGAAAAGGAAAATTCTAATGTAAATCAGTAGTAGATCACATACACAAGATGTGTAAGATATTTATTCTGAACAGTCACACCCACAAACGCAAGAGAAATTGAAATTCTTAAGTCATAATAAATAATAAATTATCATTTTTGAGTACTAAGAAGTTGTTTATATGTGTGTTTGCATGCAAGATGTGTTCATACCACAACAAAGGGGAATACAGCAACTACCATACTGATAGACATGCCATTGAATCTGATCCCCTGGCTTGCCTTATTGTTCCCTGCAAAGGGTCAAGACACTGTGTAAGAACAAGGATAGATTTTTTTTGTGTACTTTCTTTACTTGATAGTGACAGACTTTGTAGTTATTATTTGACACAGTTTAGTCATTGGTCACCACTTAGTAATGAATGGCATTATTAGATCAAATACAAAAATGTCTAATAGACATTTCCTGTAGCAATTTTATACAAAAGAATTGAGCTAGGGTATAAAATGAATTATCATTATAAAAATAAATGAATAACCAACAGTACTGTGCTGTTAGGACACATGGACTTAAAAATTTAATTTATTAAAGAGGCTTTTCTGTGGTAAAATAGAACCATAATATAATGAACTTAAATTTTATAGCTTCCCAGGGAAGATTGTAGATTACACGTGCAATTGTATGAATAATAGGGGTTATGGAATTATTAGATAGATTCAGAATGATATCTGGATTCAAACTCCAAACACTGGTCAAACTTAAGATAAATACAACAAACATGGAAACATTTGAGGACTTGGTAGTAATTAGGTCCCTGAAATTATGGTATGTTTTCCATACTTGGCAATACAAATAATTCATATGAAAGACCAAAACAGAATAAATGTTAATATTGTAACAGTGTAAAATATATTCTCTAAAGTAACATAATATACATGATCCTGATGACACTGGAAATGACAAAGGCTAAAATGTACCCAAACACAAACCACATACTCATGTCAGAAACTTTATTTCTTCTATTATATGATTTATAATAATTTCATGAATAATACATTAAATCCTAGGGTTTTAATTTCCCTGGGAAGAAAATGAGTCACAATAGGGGCAAAGGAGGCAAAGATGGGGATCTAAACATTGCTGCAAACATTATTCTTTTTATACTGCACAAGTTACTCTAAACTCATGGTCAGAGTAGAAAAGCAATCTAAGCCTTTAAGGGTATAACTATTTTGCATTTAAAGGTTAACCTTTGCAGAGTTTTGTTGACTAGACAAAATACGAAATGTCAGTTTCTTCTCTTAGAGACATGTGTTATACTGTTTTTAAAATTTGCATTACATCAAAACTAGAGAGCTACATGCTTTCTCTATGAGAAAAGAAATTAATTCATTAGACATTAAACGGCAAAACAAAAAAGGGCAAAACTTCGATGTTATTTAGGGGCATCATCTTTATTTTGAGGAGGTTGTGTTCCATAACTTACATGAGAGCAATTCCATGATGTCAGTGTCAGCTCTCCATCCTCAAATCAAATGTGAATGTAAGGGCACGCTACTCCAATTAAATTGCATTTAAATTTTAAGGGCTAGCTAGGGAGCAATTGTAAATTTATAGCATGAATGAAATAATTTCTTATGGAATTTAGAAGTCATTCCTATTTTTAAAATGATGAGTATTTGAACGTTTTAAGGATTTGTCTTTAATCAATTGTCAAAAACAGAAATATGTCATATTAGTTGTAGGCCTTTTTGTTCATAATGAAAACCCAAAACATGTTTCTCACTTTGTTAACTTATAAATATCCAGTGCTACAGTAACACAAATAAATACTTGTCCATCTCCAATACATTCTGTATAATTTACAAAAGATCAAAGATTGCAACATAGTATAGTCAGAATTGAAGTACATTGCATTTAATACTCATTAAAAAAATAAGTATTGCCTAACCCAGGAATACATTTAAGAAACAACAAAATTGTGTGTGTGTATGAGTGTGTGCGCATGCACTTGCATGTTTAAATCCATGTACAAATATACTTTGTGTTTAGTTTAAAGATCTAAGGACTATAGATTACGTATTTGATTCTCGACTATGGGAATTGACCTAGAAATATTAGAACACTATAATCTAATTTACATGAAATTAATTCTAAATGACTATAGTAGAATAATTCAGTCTGCTGGCCTTATCCAAAAATATACCAAAATGATTTTAACAAAATACAAAATTTACAGAATATATGATTCTTCATCTCAAATTTTATCTTTTCATGCTTGATTTAATTCTGCCCTTTTACCTGCTTGGTAGGCTTGATCTTAGTAGATATATACTTTGACAAATAAGTAATAGCTTGTACTAGGCACATTTTTTCCCTTCAGTGAACAGATAAATCACTGTTGTATGTATTGTTTTCCTGTACATGATGGGTTTTAAATAAAATACATCTGACTTCATAAGCAAAATTTCTTTCAGCTCATTTACATATGGTCGTTTGTGGGGTCATCCCCAGAACAATAGTGTTCACAATACTAATCTATGTTGCTGTTTATTTTCTATATACCAAGTAGTAACACACTTGCTCTTCTTTCTCACAATGTTGAGTTTAGACTCCATGTCATGTGAAAATATCCTATTGAAGTGAATTTACAGGAGACATAGAGAGACAGAGAGAGTTGAGCTACAAGTTCAAATGAAATACTCTGAATTCTGATGTTATTTTTTCCTTCCCATAGGGAACCACAGTCAGATATCTCGAGTGCCTGTTGCTATTAAAGTGCTGGATGTCAATGACAACGCCCCTGAATTCGCATCCGAATATGAGGCATTTTTATGTGAAAATGGAAAACCCGGCCAAGTAAATATCTCCATGTTGTTAATGCTGAATATGTTTGTATACAACTGTCTCATATTTAATTAACCTGCATTACTGTGTGCATTTGCATTGGTTGGATTTACAAAGTCACAGGCATGAAATTCATCCAAATGGTAACAGAAGGGAATATTTGTCTTTCTCAGATGTTAATTATCTTCTTACTTATGATCAAATTGGCACATAAAAGTGCAGTGATGTGCTCGCCTATGACCTCAAAGCCAAATCATTGCCTTCAAATACATCACATGTAGGTGTCTTACAGTGCAGAAGCTGGAAAGAACCATCAATTGGCAAGAATATAGTAAATAGCTCATGGGAAGCATGCATTTTTGTTTTATATTGAAAAGAAGAATAATGCATAAATGTGGAATACAGAAAACAAGTAGTTTATAGAAAGCTCTGTGTAGTGATACTAGTGTCTGTACACATATATGCAAGTTTAGCAAACATAATATAGACATCAAATTTTAGACATGCCCCTAAGGCATTTAAATATTTATAGATAAGACTCAAAATTAATAAATTGAGATAATGAAGACAAAAGTAAAGGGCAGAAAAATGTATAAAATAGAACAGACAGAAATACACTCAAAATCTAAAGATAGAAGCAAGAAGGAGGGGAGGGAGGGAGACAGGGCTGGGAGAACATGGGGTGGGTGGAAGGGAAGGAGAGTCAAGGCTCAGGGTGTGGGGGAAGGTAAAGTTCAAAACAAAATCCACAGAAACCACTACATTCTGAATGTCAAAATGAAACTAGCCTGTGTAAAGAATTACAAAACCACAAATGTAATAGATTTATTTTAATGAGGTGCCGAAGTACTGTATGTTTAAGAAATTTATCATTTTTCAACTTCCTAATTTATTTCTGGATGGTGACATTTTAATTTAAATAAACAGCAGCTGACAGCATGACACTGGAGTTGTTAATCCAACTATTCTCGTGCCTCATGTGGGTGTTAGGAATTAAACTTACTATTTGCCAAGAAGCTTACCTGACAAGAGTCATTTTTTATTTTTTTTATCCTAAAGGAAAGAATAGGACTGCAGTTACCTAGTTCTATTCTCTTACTTGATATTACAAAGGATGAAGAGGTAATCTGCCCATAAAACAGTGGGTAAAATCTTCGAGACAATTCTGACTTACTGAAATGTTTAGCTTCTCTCCCCCGTAGTCTACCAAAATGTAAGGCAAACCAAAAACAAGCAAGCAAACAAACAAAAACATAAAATACACACTTCACACACAACAAAGTTAAAATGCTCATAATAAAATGGACTTTAGATAACTAGGCGTTCTGTTCTTATCAAAACATTCAGCCTTAGCAGTTTTTATTTTCATATTTCAAATCCAAAATTAGCCTTTTTCTAATTTCATAACAGAATTGTCAAGTATGAATTATAACTTCTAAGCATCTTGATTTGTGATCCTTATTGGCAGTGTGTGTGTGTGTGTGTGTGTGTGTGTGTGTGTGTGTGTGCATGTGTGCATGAATGTGGGTGTGTTCTCACACACTTGTGTGTATGTGCATGCGCATGTCTGCATGTGTAAATATCAGTGTTATCATTTATCCAGGGTTCTGAATTAATAGGCAGAGAGAGTTTAATCAAAATATGGCAGGTCAGGTTCAAGGGAATGGTTGCTACATGGAGCAGAAAATTGATGGGATAACAGAGCTGACTACTGATATAAGCTAGGCACTTATGTATCATACAGAATCTGTAAAATGCATTAGAATTTAACTAGAACTTCATTGCTCATGCAGAACTCATCACACAAGTTCAGAGTCAATGGCATTGACACTTCACATGTTGGCCTCAATAGTGATATCGACAGGACTCTTGCTTGGATCTCTAGGAATCTGCAGTGTTACCCTGTGGAATTTGACTGTTTATAAAGTTTTAACGATTTTTTCAGCAGTTCTACTTATCCTCAGGAAAAAAAGAAAGAAAGAAAACAACAAGCAAATGAACAGAATCCAATGCACTGTTTCCTCTCCTATTCTATGCAACATCCAAATAAAAGAAAAGTTGATGCTTTGTTTTATGGTTTCTACAAATTAATAGAATGGTTTATTGTGTGAACAAATGTCTTTGCTGTGTGTGTGTGTGTCACTGCAGTGCATCCCCTAATGAATATGCTCTCCGCATGATTACCAGAGTTTTATTTCCACGAAAGGATCAACACTTGCTTTGCATGGGTTTGGGCCATAAGGCTAACTGGGTGTGGCATTTTCAACAGTTTTAACAATGTCTTGGATTCCCTGAATTCTTTGAGTCATCCAAAACTCGTATAGGATTTTTTATATAACTCTTGCCTAATTGTTAATGATTGACTATCTAGTTATTTCTACATTTCCCCCAAATTTTGTGTTACTATACTACATATTAGGCATGTACAGAATGTGAAATAGATGTATTTCTTCTCTTTTCCTGAGTTAAATTTTTAGACAATATCTTAGTATGAAGCCCAGAATGCTTTTGAACTCACGAGGTCACAGATACAGTCAGTGGTTCTGCCTCAGTCACTTGAATTGTTGTATTAAAAACATTCACCACTATCTCCAGGCAGAATACATTTTGTCATCTTTCATAATACCACACAAATAGATAACTTACTTCAGAAATACAATGTTCATATTAGTGTTCATAACATCATTTAAAAGTAAATATTAAAAAATAACTAGCATTCACTGCATTGATAGTTATCTTAGTATTGTTCAACAATTAAGACTGTTGAAAAATAACCTTGGAAAGATAAATGTCACTCTCAGATGGCTTGTATGCCATTTCTGGATAAATTTCTTTGAGAAACAGCTTCATCAGAGACTTGGCTCCTGGAAATCTTATCAATGGTCCAGGGCTAGCTCTTAAAGAGAGTATAAAAGGCTTAGACTGAAATGGCATATGCAAAACAATTCTAAAATTCCCCACAAAATGGGAATCTAATGTCAATATAGAGGTAGAGAATCTATTGCAACGTATCCATTTCAACAGAATTCACTATATTAAACACAACCAGGACCACCTAAAAAATAGAAAGGCTCTTTTCACTTGTCTAGGCAATCAGCACTACTCCATAATACATCATATTAAAAGAGGTACTACTATGTTTGTGAAGGAGAAATCATGAGTCGTACCTATTTCTATGACCTTCTTAAAATTATGAGGCAAAAGGTGGAGTTCATAAAAAAAATGGTTCTCTCAAGAGAGCAATAATCACTGTCATAGAGAGGCAGAAGTCATGGTCCTTAACAGAAAATCAACCCAAATACTTTTATTTTTAGAATATTTTAAATGATCCCACTAATCAGTGGGATTATGGTCATCTACCAAGCAGTTGGCTCTTAATGTCATGGGAAGCATAGAAAAGATCTCTTCGCTTAAGCCTGACTAATGTCCCAGGTAAAACACAGAATGTACATCACACTTAAAAATTTGTTTTATAGTTCATACTTCTGATTGAGAGGATTTTTGTTTGTTTCATTTTATTTTGTTTTGGGCACTAAGTGTTCAATGACCATCATCATTATCACAGAGTTTGGCTAAGCATGAGAAATGTTATGGAACACAATATAAAAGAATCAGAATTTTATCATTGTAGAATTTTCTTCCAGGACATATCATTTAACTTAGAATTTATAGATTGTCAAAAATTCTTTCAAACATCCAGCACACAAATGAAATGGACCTAAGGAGATAATGATACATCATGAAAAGTCTTTAGATTCAAGGATAAGTTCCACTGGGACAGAAACATTTTGTCTGAGGAGTCAGTTGGGGATAAACTAGAGCCTATCTGAAGACCGTGGGGATCCAATCAGCAGGAGAAGGAACAGGTAACAAGTGTGCAGAGACCAGTGGCTTCCTTCTGTGTACTTAATATTCCTATGTACAGAACCAAACATGGGAAAGTAATGCAGACGATCATCCACAGTTGACTAGCAAGCATTCCAGAGCTCGGTTCTGCATCATATTTTCTTAATTAGGTTTTGGTAGGATTTTATATAAGGTACCAGTGTCTTACATACTGTATTCAGATTAATAGAGACTTACTTCCAATATTTTTTTCAGCCCAAGGGTCTAAACATGTATTCATTGTTGGAATGAGTCAAACTTTCCCTTTAAGTAGTCAAAATACTTAGATGACAGGTTGTTAAAGCTTTTCATTCCTTTATCAAAAAGCTTATCTTGTTCCTAAAAATGAATATAATGGATTATAATTTGATTTTTGTCAACGCCTATACTAACAGAGGTCTGCTGTTTAGATAGAAGCCATTGTGTCTGGTTTATAATAAAAATATATGAAAATAAAAAAGACTTTAGCTCACCTTCACAAATATCATACATCTCTGGCAAAATTTTAGCCATTTTCCATTTATTCATTACAGAAATATTATAGCTCTCCAAAACATCATCACCCACAAATCTGGAGGATATATAGCATAGTTGCCATAAAGAATAGTAACGGAATTTAAGACTTAAGTTTCTAATTGATTTTGTTCAGCAATGAGACATGTTTCAAAGTTAATTTATCAGATATTGCTATTGAAATATTTCCTTTACTCTCAGACAGTATACATGTTAACTTCTTTGGATGAAAATTAGTTCATTTATTTATTGAACAATAATCATTGTACATCTGTGGTGCAGTAATTATTATAACATCAATTGGGAAAACAACATGAAAGTTTAGAAGCACTCCCATGAAGTCCAATGAGGAAGACACGGTAAACAGAATAAAGTGGATGAATCACATCATTTGTGATATTTCAATTAGAATGACACAAAGGTGGAAACATAACAGAGGTCAACAACAACAACAACAAAAAAAAAAACATCAGGGGTCTAAAGTATTGTCTGATACTTTGTTTTGTGTTGTTTTTTTTTTTTTTCTAATTTGTTGCTGTTAAAGAAAATGACAAAGGACTATACATGAAGAGGAGCTTCTAGCCAGCAACTTAAGCCAAGCAGAATTTGCAGCAAGAACTCTGCTTGAAACTGAAGATATCTCAGCCTGAGAATAGGAAGCAAGGACCAGATTAGAAACAGTTTCATGTCTGAACAGAATTTGCACCCATGTTTGTGAGGGGGAAACACATGCTATATTGTAATAGAAACAGCCTTGAGGAGGCTCTAAGTGCAGAGCACACTAACAATGGAAGCTGTTTGCCTTATGCAGGACATGACACATAGAATCATTGACCATATCACAGATATAGTTAGTTGAAGAATTTGGCACTTGAATCCATTACATAGCTATGAAAGCCATATGATCTCACAAGACTTAATTGACTGACCAGGAATTTGACATTGGAGAGGAGGCTGGTCTAAAACTCACAGAGTTCCACCGGCCTCTGTGTTGGGATTGAAGGCATACACCACCACACATTTCAAAAAAAAAAAGTTTTATGATGCAATAGAAATGGTCCAAATTCTGCTCCTGAAGTTGTCAAATCTTTGCAATTTCTAGAGACTTATTGTACTTCCCAAGGAAGAAGAATTTTGAAATTTTGTGAGTATCCAAAGTAACTCTTGAAAATGTAGGCAAGAGAATAAAGATTCTGAATAAAAGTGAGCAACACTACCAAAGGAGAAAACACATATCAACTCCTGATGAAAAAAATAATATATTTTACTTAAAAGCACTTTATGAAATCTTGGATACAAAGAAAGAAACCTAAATATGAAAAGTAAAGATATTTATTCTTTTAGAAAATTAGCAAAGAATGAGTCTGTAACATTGTTCATTTGTTTTCAATTTCAGAGCTCTCTCTCTCTCTCAATAACAAAATAAAATGAGGGTGTTTTGTAGCACAGATGAAGCAGTTGGGATAGAGGATTTTATTTTAACTTGTCTATCAGAAGCCCCCTCCCCGCTTTTGATCTATCTGCATGCACAAGTGGGAAGCAGGGATGATTTAAACCAGAGGAACTTGATGACCTCAATGGAAGATGATAAATACTCTTTTTTACTTGATTTTGGGTAGATTAAGAAAATGGTTAGTTAATGGAATGTATAAAACTATATATGGAGAAGCTATATGTAGAAAACTTTTTAAGAGGGTTATTTACAGGAATTATAGAACACAATTTTGAGAGAATGAGAATATTGATAAAATATAATTTAAGGCCATGGAGTTGAGCAATCCAAATGTTAACTTTAAGACATTTATCAATGTTGGGACTTAATATTAAGGAATGGGAGATAATTTAAGCTATTAAACTACCATACCTTAGAAAGCCCTTTGTGTGAAGATATTAATATATTCACGTGTGTGTGTGTGTGTGTGTGTGTGTGTGTGAGAGAGAGAGAGAGAGAGAGAGAGAGTCCTCCTTCCCAGTTTCCCATGTAAGCCCTGCATTCTATCCCACTGCCTCCATGATGGTGCTCCCTTAACCACTTGCCCACTCTACTCTAGCCCCACCTAGCATTCCCCTACACTGGGGCACCAAGCCTCCACGGGCTCAAGGTCCTCTTCTCCCATTGATAAGGCAATCCTCTTCTATATATGCAGCAGCGACTTTCTACTAAAGACAGAAATTGGGTTAAAATTGAACTAGAGGTATTGGAAAGATGGAGAAAGTAATGGCTGCATTTCTATAGCTTTCAAGTGATATGACATAACACCTTCTTGCAGAGGATAAGAAAAAACTTGTAAAGTAGCATAATAATCTGGTGTGTGTGTGTGTGTGCGTGCATTTGTGTTTGTATATTTTTGAATATGGTCAAGAAACACTGAAATAAACAAAATTCAAGATCAATAAATTAAGAACATTTTGTTTAATTACATACTTTTCATATTTATGCAGGCACATGAATTTTCAGATAGGTGGTGTATATTATGGCTCAGTAGCTCATTTCTGATTATAAATTCTTGTAAGTTTCTATCAAAATGATATAGATTAAATTAATGACTCAAGGATCCACATTGAAGGCATGGCATTTTTAAGAATAAACAATCAGTTCAGCTTAGGAATTATTGTTTGCCAGAACAGGCAGGAGATAGCGTATATAAAACTATCTGATCATAAGAGACACGGTTGAAAAGGAGATCGTGACTTCAAGCCAAAGAAGACAACTAAGTTTATCTTTAAATGAAAGCCAACTACTTCAGGATCCATAACTTTTTACAACAAGATGGCATGATTTGTTTTTAGTATTGATCATTTCTGGAGGGCATATAAATATATAGGGGATATATTGAGTCAGCAAAACAACACAGGTAACTAAACATCAAAAACCCAGCATATCTAAACACTCCATGTAGAAAACAACATTGATATTGCTTTGTGTCAGTGTAGTGTCAGTCAAAGTGGGAAAGATGAGATTAAAAGTGGGAGGAGTGGTTAGGTATTTCATAATGGATTTCTGAAGGTCCAAATCCCACATATTTATCTGTTCCGTGTCCTTCCTTTAGCTCATTCCTTTATGCTGTGTGTTCTAAAGAGGCATGTGACATGTTGGAGGCAAAGGGTGTTTTTAGTTAAAACAGTGACACAAGAAGCCATTGTGGAGAGGGAAGAAAATATAATCCTGACTACAACTCAATGACTAAGCAATTGACCCATAAATTCTAGAAGTATCTTTTAAACAGATATGAACTAGTCTTACACCTGAGCTCTATCCATTAGTTTTGACATAATTGGGTTATTTTCTAGATTTCCTTGGGAATATTTCATCTAGTATTTGTATATATTCCATTTTTCAGTAAATAATAATTATTTTAAGTTCATTTTCATGAAATAAACTCTAGAAAAATAACTCCCCACTTTTTTGTTTGATTGTGGACAACATAATGATAAATAACATACTTTATCCTCAATTATGTATATAAATTAGTAAGTCCAAATAATTTTAACTTTTAGTAGAGATATGTACACTAAGTCTGATCAGTTGTTCATTTCTTCAAATTAAAATATAAACTACTGCTGTAAGAAATAGACAAAAACTGTTCTATAAGTACCACCAGAGATTAGACAGGGAAAAGGGAGGCAGAGCTAAGAGTCGGAGAGGCAGAGCAGATGGCAGAGACAGAGAAGAAGCCAAGGTGGAGGCAGTCAGACAGGAAGAAGATCCCGATCCCATGTGGTTTTAATAGTCACAGGTAGTTATGAATATCATATAGGGATAGAATAATTGGGATAACTTGTCTGATCTAGGTGAGCAGTTTGTGTTATTATCAATTGGCTCTGAAATTATTATATGGGCATCTTGTGAATTAAGAATTTATTCATATAAATCTGACTGGTTCATTATAAAAAAAAAGAAATAGACAAAAACTGCTGCTGTAAGAGATAGACATTATTCTTTCAGGACAGGTAATATTTATAGCTTGAATGAATTTGACAATAGTAGAAGAATAAATGGAAGTAAGAAATTGCTCTAATCTTCCATTTTATATACTTTTTCTTTCATTGATCATCGATTTAGAGTCACCTTCTACTTAAATATTTTTAAGAGAAGTTAAAATGTAACAAAAGGGACATTTTTGAGTCACTGCGTCAGTTGCATATGCTTATTGGATATCACTATATAGTTATCCTAGAGATTATACATATATACTCTCTATGTATATACATATTTGTTACTGACATCCTGGAGAATATTTTGAAAGTTACAACACATTAGAACTTTCTCACCTTCTTTCCACAGCTATGATTATCAACATTAATTTGATTGTGAATTTTAAGCTTCAGAGTCACTAGAGGACTGACTATAATACTTTTGTAACCAAGAACATTAGCAAGGAAGACACATATCTCGTCTACCATTTGCCAGCAAATTAGAAATCCAAACCCGAATTTACTGAAATATAGAGAGAGAAAATGTGAAGGTCAATGAACTTTGAATTGACCTTGAATTCTGAAAAGAATGTAGTGTTTAATGAGACATGTTAAAGATGAGTCATAAGGTTATTTGTGTGTGTGAGTACTAATACATTTTCTAAGGTTTACTTCTCAGGACATTATACATATTAACAAGGATGAGAAAAATATGTCTCAAATTACTTATTTATTCGTCTGCCCATTAATTTACTTCTCCAATTCGTGTTAGTAGTTGCTGGCTACTGCATGCCAGACAAATTACAAAAGAAGAAAGAGGGGAGAATTTCACTTACTGTCAAGACCTAAGAACAGACTGGTGATTAACAAATACAAGAACTCATTGGAAATCTTCTAATTGATCACATGATAGCCTTGTTAACAGATCTGAGATTCAAAATGTAAATTATTGCAAAATATATTTTAATAAGAATTATAAGAATTCCTTGCAAATTTAGAAAAATGAATAATCTAATAATTTATAGAACCAGAATTATATTATCAACATTTTTTAGTTTCTTTCTTGAAAATGTTCTTTGAAGAGTTTTAAGAAATGTCTGTATGTTTCAGATTTTAATGGTGGCCCTGAAATGCTTTCCCTTAATATTACTTCAAATAGTATTTGCTTTCCTTCTTTTTTTTAAAAAAAACAGAGGTGCACTAATCCTTTGCAGTCTTCACTCAAACTGAATAAATTTCATAAAAATGGCTAAACCTTAGCTATCTTAATTGCATAGTTACTCTACAAATAGGGAAGGTATCTAAACTGAAAGCTAGGTACACATTCATCATCTGAAAATTCTCTGGACATTTTTACAAATTTCAATGTAGGATTAATTATTTAAATAGCAACAGAGCTCATAAGACCTCACAGTTGAAACTCTGAGATTTCAACATGCCTTCTATGCTGTTTCTCTGTAATTTACTACCTTGAACACATTCTTTTTCTTCCACTGTTTAAAACTCAGATGTTATTAAACCATTGAAAAATTAATTATCTTAATGTATTTTAGTGACACAATGTCCTTCAAAATATTTACCAGGATCAACATTTAGATAAAATGTTAGCAGTTATCTGAATTAAAATAAAATGAAGTTTTAAATATAGTTTAACCAAAAATGTTAACCACAACCAATTTATGGGATATTTGTTAAGTCAATTAGATTCACCATTTTGATTACTTCCTTTCCAATACATCATGAACTTAACATTATTGATTCTTAAAACAAAACTTATTTCTAACTAATGATTAGACCCATGAGTGCCACTATTTTCTGTCATGGAAATGGTTAAAAAATAAATGGTTTCAGACTTGAGCCTGTATCAGAATCACTTCGTTTGTGGGACCTTCATATTGACATGCCCTGCCATGACACTTTCTGGCTTGACAGTTTGTGGGTAAGAGGTCTAATGAATCCTGGTTGATGTAAGTGATGGAAAAAGCATGCTTCATTTCCAGTATGATGTTCAGACAAAAGTTATGAGACATGATGTGGTAAGTACCTGTATGCCTTTACACATGCAAAAAATTATGAATTGTGTGCATTATTTTTAATATGGTAGATTCACTAATCAAATAGCCCTTACATAGATAATTTCATCAGCACATATGAACCAACACATTCACATTATATATAAATGATAGGAAAATTTATCCATGTATACCTTTTAAATGCCCTGTTTTATGACTGAACTTCATGCCAGATTATAAAGAACTTATCTCTTCCTCTGTTCCATTCTTCATATAGCACATGTATAGTAAATTGTGGAACCTGGCAACAGAAGGTCTGTGGTGACAAGATTGTATAGATAGGGGAAAGGATGGCACATCTGATTCAATGGAGACTTCTGTCTTTCCTTGATTTTATTACATGAGGTTCTGACAGAGCTGGCCTTAACTAAAGGTGTCTGTTTCTACTTGTCTCTTAAACAGCTCCTCATTTGTGCTGCTCTGAAGAGCATTGTGTTCATTAAACATCTACTTACCTTGGCCTCCCATTCTAATTTATATTTATGAAATTATGACCCCAGAGTTTCTCCATGCTCTTAAATGCTGAAGCATATATGCTATGTGTTTAACAACAGTAAATATAATTTCTTTCTTTTCAAATCTGGTTAGAGTTAGATTGATTCCCTCTTGGAGTAGCAAAAGTTTTCAAATGACTAGGAATCAGGTCTCTGATGAGAAGCAGTGTCTTTAACTAAAACAAAAGCAATAATCAGGAACACCATTTCATTTGGCATTTCATAAGAGTATTATGTGACTTAACCAAAAATATCAATTTACCCTTGGAAAAAACACTCTTGCGTTTTACACATTAAAGGAAACAAAATTTTAGAATGTGTCAAACTCTTCTCTTAAAGAAGGAACACTAAGACTGTGACTTCAGTGAGAGAAATTCAATTCAAGAAAAATCCTAATGGTTGACTTAACTAAGGATTTCCAGCTTAAGGGTAACCTGTATTTACAGTTACATTGAGTCATAGGGTCACTCAAACTGACTGCAATTATAATAAGTTCTAGAATGTAACTAGACATATTTCTTAACAAAATGCAAACATAATGTAAATATTAATTGTTAACTTTATTGTGTTTCCAAGTATATTATAATGATAGGATGTAAAACTCAATCATATGTAAGTTATACATATATGGTTCATCAATTTGTACAAGTCATATGGCACAATACAATAGTGACCTATTCATGAACATGATTTTTTTCTTTTCTGAAAATTCCAAAGTCCGATTCAGTATTCATATTCACATATACACAAAGTATTTAGAGCGATTATCATCATACACTTAACCCTTTATCATTATAGATCATTTCCTTGCGTCCACAGTTGTATAATATCTATCATCTTCTTGGCTGCCATGATTCATTCACATAGTAATCATATGGTAGCTATTTGCATTAGAAATATAAGCCCTCGTATTTTTACCATGGGAGCTCTTTTCTAATGTTTCACATTGAAGTCATAAGTATCATAGAATCATACATGAGAATTAAGATAGTTTTCTGTCATCCTAGGAAACAATATGGTATTAAGTTGGTGGTGTTTTTGCAACTGAAACTAGCACATTCAGTGTAGGATTCCAAAAGGCTGTGCCCATCTAAACAGTTCTCTGCACAATAGTCATCCCTATAATCTATTCATCTCAGAATAAGATCCTAAGCATAGTTTTCACCTATTATCCACTAGCCTTAAAAACAGCTTGCATTATTGGAAGAGAACACATACAACTCCTCAACGAGGTTTCTTCCAGGGAGCTTTGTTTGAGGGAAACTCTATCTGGTAGCCACGCATACCTTGATGGGTAAAGAAGAGCTGCGAGGATTCAAGGTTTAAATCATGCCTCCACGATCCTCCCAAAAGCCCTCTCCAATCCCCATAACAGTTCCAAATCTCATTGTAGATGCCCGTAAATATACAAATTGGAAAGAAACCTGTAATTGCCCACTGGAGTTTTCAAATACACTTAACTTTGCTATTTCAAGCCACAGACACCAGATGGAAACTAAGGTAATGCTCTTAATTTTCATCAATTTATCACAGCTGAGGTTTTAAAGTGATGGAGTTTGCTCCAAAGCCTTGGCACAAAGTATCCATGGTCATTTAAAAAGCTGAAAATGAGTCTTTGGCCTAAAGTACCAGGCCACAAAAGGGATCTCACTGAAATATTACAGGTAATGGGAGCCCTCTGAAATGATCAGAAGCGCTGATGATGATTTTATATTACAGGTCATTCAAACAGTAAGCGCCATGGACAAAGACGATCCCAAAAACGGACATTTTTTCTTGTACAGCCTTCTTCCAGAAATGGTCAACAACCCAAATTTCACCATCAAGAAAAATGAAGGTAATATGTTAGGACTTTGAACTGATTCAGGGTGGAAACTGGGAGATGACATGCAGTTTCCAAAACAATAATGGAAAATATGATTAAGTTATTTTTTTGTTGTTGTTGTTGTTCACTCATGAGTAGCTGAAAGCCAGTTTATCAGCTGCATTGCAAGGTAATTACATTACTTCCTCTTTCTAATACTGATGTTACAGATAAGAAAACTGTTGATGAAAATTAATGGTATCCAAGGGAGTACTTTCATTGACAAGATGAGAAGCTCTGTTTACTGCCCTCTAAATGTTTCCAAGAAGTCTGAGATCCTGAGATATTTGTTACTGAAAGAACTAGTTAGCACTTTGGAGTTGTTAACTTTTAATTGTTTACTAAGTCTTTAGGGAAAGACTATTTTAATTTTACCTGGTTTGTCGGTACCCAGTAGAGGTATGTGTTTTAATCCTGCACCAACCTTAATAATAACCATTAGTTCCTAAAATCTTTCTTTCTTTCTTTCTTTCTTTTTTTATTACTGGGCATTTATTTCATTTACATTCCCAGTGCTATCTCAAAAGTCCCCCCCACCCTCCCTCACCCACTCCCCCACCCACCCACTCTCACCTCTTGGCCCTGGCGTTCCCCTGCAGTGAGGCATATAAAGTCTGCACGACCAATGGGCCTCTCTTTCCACTGATGGCCAACCAGGCCATCTTCTGATACATATGCAGCTAGAGACACGAGCTCTGAGGTGTGTGTTGGGGGGTACTTGTTAGTTCATATTGTGAAGGAAATTTTGTATCAGTAGTATTTGAAAAGTAATAAAAATTAATTTTATTTCTATGTCTCTTAGTTACAGAGAATATTTAATTGAGTCTGTTATTCTTGAGAACCTTCTTTATATGGCTACTGTTCCTTTAAGTGCGGTGTATTGTAATCACAGGCTGTAGTTCAACCATTAAGACATTATTTCCTGAATATATTCACATTTATTCAGATACCATATTTTAAAGGACTGTAGCTTTAATTTGGCTCCAACATATTTATCTTAGTATTAACTAACAAAATTGTTAGTATTGTCTGGGTCAGTTTTCTGTTTTTGGTTTTTTCTTTTTTTTTTTTAATAGGCATTTCTTTGCTTTCTTAAATGCACAATATAGAAGTTGTACTCAATTAGCACAGGGAACTTTGGGGCATGATAACTGTTTGGGATATTGCTGTCTCAGTTTGTAGGAGGTTAATGTCTTTTAAGAAAATTCTGTTATGAAATAAAACAGCATTTTATGGCTCATGTCAAATGTATCATGGCCTTGCCTTTCATTGTAATGTAACTTAGCCCTTTGAGGATGCTTTGATAAATGTAGATGCATCATAGAAAAGGAAGCAAGAAGGTCATTATACAGACTTTACTTACCTAGCCTGCTTCCATTATTATTGACATTAAAGTGACAACATTCTCCCTAAAGATGGAATCCTTACATATAAGTCACCCCAATCAGAAACTCTTATCCAATAACATCATTTTTGTTCTTTTTATGAAGATAAGCAGGAGTTATCTTTTATGGAAATCTCATGTATATAGTTATGCTTAAAGCCCATTGATAAACCCAAGAATTACGATAATGTACAATAATGTGGTCCCTGTTTATTCGATTCTGACCTTATTTGTATCTAGATTGTAGTTGTATAAAATACCCCTCATTTAAAAAGTCGAATGAAGCAATGTGTTCTCATTTGCCATATCCAGATATCTTTATTTTCCCTACCCAGTCCATAATTTTAAGACTTGCCTTTTTATAGTTGTGATCCTGGAAGATAAGCATACCCCAAGGGTTAGATGAATGGGAAGGCAAATGACTGGATTCCAGAGGAAGTTTAATTCCAGCCTCTATTTTAAATGATAATACTTCTTAAAGGAATGTGTCATTTGATAATGGATTTCATATGTTTTCTCTGAAATGTTGAAACTTGTAGAAAGAAATGCAAAGGGAATGCTCTGTCATAAATTTCAAGAAACTCTAAACAGAATATTTAAAGTTGCATGTAATGTCTTGTTATGTTTCTAGAAAAGAGAAGCCCAAACTTTGGCCTATCTCCCAGGTCTGAAAACAACTCTGGGTGTTACACAGTGACTTAGGATTTAAAAAAGCATTTCGTATACAACAATTTTTCATTTTAAATCATATGGTCATTTGTTTTGCATATGGTGACTGGAAAATTTGTTATTGCAAGGGGAAATATTTTTATTAAAGTGGAAGAAGCTGCTGTTCATATTTATGTCTGCAAAACACCATAAACTAGGACTGTCTTATAGAATGTAGGGTATTTGTTCACTGTGATTCTGGATTCAGGATCTAAACCTTCAACAAACCCTCATAAAGTAAATCATGAACCTGAAGCCTTTGGATTATATATGTAAAGTTTATACTCTTTTTGCCTTTGCCTAGATTATAAATTCATAGACTTTGCTACATAGGCTAATACTGCTTTGCTGTATGAATAATTGCTGTGAAAATAAGATGTCTTAATAATATACAGAAGCAATTGAAATAATCAAAATATTTGTCAATTTTAAAATGTTTACATAGTTGTATGAATATATGGTAGATAGACATATAGATTATAAAAGTTAGTACATAGATAATCTGTCAGTATTTTCACTGTTAATGATGCTTGTGAGAATGCAAAGGTAATGGTGATATTTTTACATTATTACTTAATGTGATATCTTTAATGTTGTAAACATAAGATAAAGTCAAATGTTCTAATTATATTTATAGCTAGTAATCATTTATTTTGTCCATAATTTGGACTTTTAAATGATTAGAAATTTATGCTTCTCAACTGAGATAATTTATAGATTTAAGTCTCTGAGAATAAACCATTGTAAATTTTTGAAATATCCAATATATCCAAATCTACACTTGATGAATGAAATAATTTCTCAATTACTTTGATCTTCAGAAAATATTTGGCATGTCTAAGAAACTTGTGGTCATGCCTTTCAACTCAGAATTCTCGTGATCTTTCTTAAGTAGATAGGTCCTCCTGCAATGTTTCCTGCATGAATTCATAATCATAGACAAAATGAAATAGAAATGGACTGTGTCTTTTATACTACACAGTTGAATGGTTTCATAAATAATCCTTACATTAACTATATAAGAATAATATTTGTACCATAATAAGAAGGCAGATTTCAATATGGAAGAAGGGAACACAGAAGGTCAAATATGGAAATACAATATGTTATGCACACCTAAAATGCAGAGCACCATGAATCTTTTAATTTGTTAGTATAGACATTGGTTTCTTCATATTTTACTTGGGTGAATTTATCAACTATGAGTTTTGCTGACCACATTTTAGTATTGGCTTCTATTCTAACTGTGGAAATGGAAAATACCCAACTATTCAATATATGAAGACAAGAAAGATAAATGGACCTTTTACAGATACTGAAATATCTTGTTTGCAGGAAATTTGAGATCTGCAGAAGCTGATCTCCCCCAGCCTACACATTGTAGGTAAAATAATTTTTGATCGAATTTGTAACATCTTTGCTTGCTGAAAAGGGAACTTCAATGGCTCATAAAAAATACAGAGATGACATAACTCAGGGAAATCTAGAAACTGAAGTTCTCTTGTTTAAGGACAGCCTATGAGAGGAAAATACACACTACCCCTAAACTTAGTATTTTCTTGGTTACTGTTGAGAAAATCTAGCAAAAATCATGATCTCAAATGAAGTTGGTTTCCCTCCACTTGGAAAAGTTTGAGTTAACCCTAATCTGACTGATAAGATATCCACTCTAAGGATGTCATTGAATCTTGATGAAAAAGCATTAGATTAATATATATGAGGCCATGCAGTCAAACACAAGAATAAGTATCTTTTTTCTCAACAAATTATTTTGTTAACATAAATGACTGGGACCGTTAATTGAGCTTTTGAGTAAACATGCCTTCCTTGCATTACTTTAATGTCTATAAAATATTTACTTGGAAAGATTGCAAGTCATATTTTATCTTCAGAATTCTATCTCAACTTAAAGTTGACCTACTTCAAGTATATATGTTTTATACATTTTATACTATGAAAATATCTACCATAGGAATATTATTTCTATAGATAATTAACTATGAGTTCAGTTCGCTAGTCTGCAACACCAGGATAACAGTTCCTAGCTCCCACTGTGCTGTGCTGGGATGGTGAATATATATATATTCATATATATTTATTCTGAGACATCTCTAAAGATGTGGAAAACCACTCAATAAAGAGGACATGATCTGTTTCTATATGAATCTTATTTCTTTTTGCTTTTTATGTGTCTGTGCTTTTAGTTTGGTTTTGGTACTTTGCTGTATTGATTTTATTAATAAATTATTTTACTTACTTATATCCCAAGTGTTGCTGGGGCTCCCTTGTGATGCTCCCTAGCAGAGTTCTTCCCCCATCCCCCTACCATTCATTCTGAAAATGTCTCCCCTCCCCCAGGCATTCCTCCAATTATCAGGGCATCAAGTTTCTATGGGATTAGGCACATCCTCTCCACTGAGTCCAAACAAGGCAGATCTCTGCTCAGGCAAGCCCCTGTATGCTCTTTTGTTGCTGGCATGGACTCTGGCAGCTCCCAGGGGTACATGTGCGATGACACTGTTCAGCTTCCTATTGGGTCGCAACCCTCTTCACTTCCTTCAATCCTTCCCCTAAATCTTCCATAAGGTTGCAGACCTCAATCCAATGCTTAGCTGTGAGTATCTGCATCTATCTCAACTGGTCAGGGGTTGGGAGGATCTCTAGAAAATCCCAGAGGCCTGGGATGGAGGAGGCTCATAGGACTCAATGTGGGTGACCTTACCCAAAATGCCCAACAATGAAGATATGGAACCAGAAGAGACTTCCTCTAGCAGTTAGACAGTGCGCCCAGTGGAGGGATGGGACACTAACCCAGCTTCAAAATGTTGGACCCAAAGTGTACTGTTGAAAAGAAATTCAGGGGTAAAAATGGAGAAGGGACGGAAGGAATGGCCGAGCAGTGACTTGCCCAACTTAGGATCCATCCCATGGGTGGGCATCAAACCCTGATGTTATTACTGATGATGTGTTGTGCTTGCAGACCGGAGCCTAGCATTGTTGTCCTCTGAGAGCCTCTACCAGCAGCCAATTGAATCTTATTGCTTAATTCCATTCCTTTAGCATATCATTCCTAACTATGTCTCCTTTAATTTTTCTAGATAGACATTTTTTAACACAGAAGATTAATTTTGCATGTGACATTATCAATAAAGTCACTTATCCTCACCAAAAGACTTTGCACACAATCTTCTTCCACGATAATAAAGTCCTCAAGGTATTATTTTAGAAAGACAAATGACTTCTTCAAGAAGAGCAAGGAGGAAGATGAGGAGATGGGGGTTCTTAGATTTAGCCTTGAGGACAAAAACTAAAGGGAATTTTACCTCCTTTCTTTTTGTTTTTGTTTTTTATCTCTTTCAATAAAGTGAAGCTTGGCTTTCTGTTCACATTTTCAACGTTCTGGATCACTTTCTATCTTAATACTGAGCTATGGGAACTGTAAATACACATTTTGACAGCCAATCTATTTTTTAAACCTTTGTCAATTGTCAGCTATTATCAGACTCCTATTGGCCTTTAATCAAAAATATATGGCCTAAAACTGAAAGCAGATTTTTTTTTCTGATCACAAGCCACGCAGACTGAAGATCTTTTCTCCTACAGAATCATCAAGAGATCTTTTGTTGTTGTAGTTGTTACTGATGAAGATAGGTCTTTCCTTACATACTTAAGAAAGTTACATGCCTCCACATGGAACTTGACTATTATTAGCTTTCCTTGTTTATTCCCAACTGAGTTACAGGATAAACCATGTGTGCTATGTCTAATTATCATAGGCCTCCTTAAGTTCTTCTGCCATTCTAAGGTACTTGAAGTAATGAGAGCCTATCAAAAATTACATTTCTTTCCTCAAGTGCCCATTACTAGAGACCCCATTTGTCAGCACATCCATTTCCAGGTGTTCATTCTCTCGCTCTCTGTATATATATATACAGAGAGCTGTATGTATATATGCCTGTGTGAATATAATGTATAGCTCTTCTTGTAATGCAATATTAAAACACTGCATTCAATTACTATAGTAAATTTTCCCACAACATACTCACCAAACCAAATGCTTGATATTGTTATAGCTATTTCAGTCTTTGCTCATACTGAGGATAGGACTTCCTTTTCAATCACAAAATGCGTGGCTCAATTTTCACCAAGAAATCAAGGGCATCTCAAATATACAAGATGAGCTTATGTTTAAAACAAAAAAGATTTCTGCTGTACTAAAACATAATTTATTGTCTATTGTTATATTTACCAGGAGTATGTTGTTGATAAAAAACACACTTGCATTTATAAACTTCAATTAAGAATAATATGTAAGCTATGGAAAGTTGTAAATAGATCTATTGTTTTATTCTACCATATATGACTTTGCAATATGAATCAGAAAATGGGATGATTTTATTTTCTTACCCTCATGTTAGTTTTTAGTTTCATTATTTTCTTTTTAAAATTAATGGGTAAGGGTATTTTCAGAAATGCAATTTCTTTGCATTTGTCCTTTGCAAATATTGGAAAATCTTAAAATCATTACTCTGTTCAGACATAGCAATGGCCTTATTGTTTAGTTCTCAGTGAGTGTTATGGGAGACAATTTAGCTTAGCCATTGAAGGGTACTTAGATATAATTTAGAAACTGTATATATTCACTTGTGTGTTCTCAAAGCTTCTGTCAAGGCTTCTCTGTCACTTTTCTAGCAACTGGTTCCAGTCCTTATAGTGAATTCTAATAAAGGAGCTCTTTAAAAAAAAAATAAATAAATGAAACCATCAACTGTATTGCATATTTATCTTACATTTACATTTGTTATTTTCAAGATGCTAGAGTATAGAGCTTTGATTTGACAGTTTGCTCTCTAAGAAACTTCTAAAGAAAAATAGCTTCTAAATAACACTAAAATTAAAAATAGCTTGTAAAGAAAAATATAGGAATACCCTGGACAATAGGTACTGTGTACAGAACAAGTTAGAGTTGAGTTTTACTTTTAGCCAGGCTTCCTTCTGCTCTGCTACTGTTTATGTCTTTGAAGACTAATTTTATTTATTGATTTATCATCAACTTCCAAGCTCAGAAATAGATCTTAGCTATTGGTGGGTATCAGGCAAACATGATTGCTCCGAAAAACAGACACAGGTTTAATATTAAAATTTAAAATCAACCATCAGTCGAAGCAAGTTTTCCATTTCTAAAAATGTACAAAGTGTAGTTGGCAATCATTTCATCTCTGTTCACCGTAGAAGTATGCATTTTGCATTAATTTGAACATTTTCTGGACAAAATGCTAGGCATCCATGATCATCTGTCTGGGGTGTGATCTGAATGTGGCACACCAACTCCTGAGATTCCCAGAGTTTGGCTTAGAAGCTATAAGGAGAAAAGAAGTAGTTAAAGAAGAGAATGAGAACAATTGGTGGCAGTGTAAGAGTGGGAATTATACATGGCTGACCATTGCGAACGTTGACTCAGAGTGAGTTAGAATAAAGTATTAACAAAACCCAGAACAACAGACAATGCAGGCTTAATAACAAGCTACATGTCCATTAGCACCTTTACATGCCTTTGTACAATCTATAAGAACTTGTACAAAATAAAAACAATCTTATTCTGTTAAACCCCAGGTGCAAATAATATTTACTCTTATGTTGTTCTTAATATCAAAATCATAAGTAAAGCAAAAGCAAAAACGTTACTGTGCTAAGTCCATAATCGACAAATTGGAAATGAACAGTAGCTAACTTTTCTTTGTCTTCTCTTTCTTATACAGTTCTTGTGAAAAGCATCAATCCATTTTTACCCACTAATACTTAAAAATAAAATCATCCCTAAGAAACCAGAAATAAGTGGTTGGGTGATAACCAATACTATGTCTTATTGGAAGTAATCTACTTGGCCAGACACCAAACATGTCAGCGAGCCTTTTCCATGACTAAATCATAGGTAAATGAGAGAAAGAAAAGAGGATTTTTGTTAACATAGTATAGTTCACTGAATATATTCCTCATTATGGTAAGACAAACAGAAATATAAATTAAGAGTAGCAAACTTGAGTTTTCCATACTATTAGAAACTATGCATAGTTCTTGAAAATGGGATATGTGAGAGTTTGTGGGATTACACCCTCTTTAATATAGGAGTAACATATCAATAATAAGTTATGTAGGTATTGAATGATAGTTAAAAGTTTTGAGTATAATAAAAATAAAACAACAAGTCAGTGAATTTGGCTGTCATTTTTATTTTCCATCTTTGTTCCCTAAACCCTTGGTTTATTCTTTTGATTCAAAATGTGAAACTAGTTAGATATTCAATTCCTTCATGGAACTCAGCGTATCATAGAATATAAACCTCTGTTCTCTACCTTCTCTACCTAGCTATGGTCTACTCACTGAGAGTCACTATAATCCACTGTCTTCTTGTTTCTATTGTCAACAGGTCCTGTGAACTTGGCCCTCTTTGCTACCTTTGCAGTACTTCATGGCTCCCCTTAAGGCAGTTAGAGATCAAAAAAATGTCTTTCTCACATTCTCTGAGGTTATTAATAATAGATTATTTATTTATCTATCTATATATTTATTTATTCATTTATTTATTATTCACTTCTTAATTCATTTGATACCCATTTATTTAGTGCCTCACACATATCAGATAGTGCTCTGTGAGTTGGAAATAAAGTAGTGGATAAAATAGATATTGACTGCCTCTCCCCGCCCATATAGTGTATTATGTTCTCCTAAGGATTCAATTTTTGAATACCAATAGAATTCTCAGAAAGGATGCTAAAATTTTGCAGGATTATTTGTTCTATGGTATCAAAATTCATAAGTTGGTCTACAGAATCCTATGATTTAGAGTGGGGTGCTCCACATTCTAAATTCTGTACTTAATTTGTGAACCTATCCTTACATAAAAAAAAAAAGTATTTACATTGGCTTTCTCATATTCATCTTAAGAAAACATTTGGCTGGTCAGAGAGGTGATATCAATATATAATCATAAACAGTGGATTCTCCACTTAATTTCATATTGATGCTTCTAATATGAGAAAGTCTAGTTGAGGAATGTTGATGCACACTATTAAATGCAAGGTCAAAGCATGTTGGTGAGATTTCGTAGTTGATATTTAATCTCAAACTGGGGTATCTACTTTGCCTTTGATAATTCAGTTTCCAGTTAAAAAGAGCACACAACATTCATACTCATAATAGCCCTTAATCAGCAATAAAGCTGGGCAGATATCTACTCTGTCAGCTATTATGTCTGTTTCTCTCACACTATCCCTCCTATATGACTTGCCATGTTCCATCTGAACTATTCTTACCAAAATGCCCAGGGAAGTATATGTAATTTATGTAGCAGCTAAACATACTTTATTTTCTTTCTGAAATTTCAAGAGAAATTATGCATACATATGAATATGATACTTACTCCAGAAATTTTAGGATAAAATCTCTAGGTATTATGATACCAGATGGTATTATTTTAAAAAGTACTCTTCTATAACATTAATGTGTCTCTATGTGTCTCTTTCTCAGTATGTTGTGGCAGAATTCTCGACCTATTCAAGAACAAAATGTTCTCATATGCCAAAAGAACTCAAAAAGTGATGACAGCTGTTCATGCTACTTTAGATTTTAGACATTCTTCATACCTTTTATAGAAAGAACCAAGAAATTAAATAAATCTCTTGGGATATTTAATTATTTGATTCAAACTTATTTATCAGAAACTTGTTTCAGAAAATAAGGGCTCAAGGACATGTTTGTAGAAGGAAGTTTACACTTTGTCTTACAAATTTAGTGAGGTAATTTCTGATATACAGGTTACTAACCTAAAGAGTAAAATAATAGTTCAACTGTTTTTAAAATGAAATTGTTGTAATATATCCTATGGATAGCAAAAAACTACAGGACAACAAGACTTTCCTGCCTACAGAAATATTAATATTTTTGTTATTCTGATGACTTTACATCGTATTTTGATGATTTTTGTAAGATATCAAGTGTCCCTAATACAGTGAACATGTGTTCTGTTTAATAAAGAAAGGAAATAGTTTAATAATGAAACAAATAGTATGTACATCAGTAATACACATACAAGATTATGCCAGTATATCTTCAAATCTTTAATAAAACCACTTTAAGAAGGGGACTGGAAAGATGCCTTTGTAGGAAAAACGTTGTTTTTTTTTGTTTGTTTTGTTTTTTGGGGTTTTTTTTTTGTTGTTGTTGTTGCTGTTTTATTTTATCTCATAAAGGAGGGTCTGAGGTTTAATCTCTAGTCACCTATGTAAAATGTCTGGCTTATCTATAAAGAATACTTAGTTAAGGCACAAAATATCAAAAGACAGACATTTCCCTAAATGTAATTGGTCAGTAACTCTAGCAGAATAAGTCCGCTTTGGGTTCAGTGAAAGAAACTGTCACCAAAATAGATAATGTTGAGCATGCTTGAGATGAAGCCAGGCACTGACTTCTGACTTCTACATACATACATTTGTGTATATCACCCATGAACACACTTATACATATGCAAACACAAATGAAAAAATGCATGCACAGTTAAATAATAAGTGATTAATAGATTAGATAGATAGATAGATAGATAGATAGATAGATAGATAGATAGATAGATAGATAGATAGATAGAAAGATAGATATGGATAAATTGATATACTGACAAACAGATGAAACATAGAACATACTTTGCATGTGAAACTTTAAATCAGCATGAAATTAAATTTTGTTGTCAATGTCAATGGTTAATGTCTCCCATGGAAAAATTCAAAATGCTGAAGAGAAAATTGTAATTATTTTTCTCAGGGCAGCAAGATAAAAAGATAGATACAATTATATATAGGTTCTATGACTAGGTAAAGAGAGGAATTGAGAAAAAATGTTACTCTTAATATTAACAAACATGTGTAACTAAAATACATAGCAACTTTATCAAGAATTTGGTTCACTCTGCAATATAAATAACATCACAAGGCAACAAGAATATTTTAATACTGTTTATTATTCTCACTAATATTATGGATCACTATTCATTTTTTACAAATTTAAACTTTTATAAATTTGGAATTTGAGAGTTCTTTGATGATTTCAAAATAAGTATATGTATTTTTACTAATATTTTATGTTTAAGAGAATCAATGGTTAAAGTGTGTGGCTATTATTTTCTACTACACTATACGACCTGCCATTGGTCATTTTTTTTCTATGTATTACAAAGGAATAAATCAGCTCAGATACTGATTACATTCTATTAGTCAGCAACTCTCTTTGAAACCTGGATGGTTTAATCCTAGAATATATTCTTAATAATATTTTCATATTTTCCTTTTGTAATATCTTTTATTTATTTACTTTATGTATATTAGTACACTGTAGCTCTACAGATGGTTGTCAGCCTTCTTGTGGTTGTTGGGAATTGAATTTAGGATCTCTGCTCACTCAGGTCAACCCCGCTCACTCTGGTCGACCCTGCTCGATCAGTCCTTGCTTGCTCCGACCCAAAGATTTATTTATTTTTATAAATAAGTACACTGTTGCTGCCTTCACACACCAGAAGAGGATGTCAGATCTCATTATGGGTAGTTGTGAGCCACCATGTGGTTGGTAGGATTTGAAATCAGGACCTTTGGAAGAGCAGTCAATGCTATTACATGCTGAGCCATCTTGCCAGCCCCATATTTTATTTTCTATTTTAGACAATATTTACTTTTTTTTGGAAAATTCTAAGAGTGTAGATATCTTCAGCTGAGCATAAAAAAAATGTATCCTAATATCAGTTTGGATGAAACAGGAATTTTTTTTCTAATTGTCCACATAAAATTGTCTATGCTATTTTAGTATCTATAGGTCCCATGCTCATGTTTGCAATAGTACAAAGAAATTAAGAGATGAAACATTTGACACTAAATTTAATAAGACTACTTTTTAATATCTTCAAAGATCTTACATATCTTGTATACATTAAAAAGAAAACAAAGTATTCAGAATTGTTTAGTATTAAGTTTAAGTTGATAAAATTTCTATGTCCTATCTTGGAGAGTGAGTTTGATGTCCAGGTTCCATGTGGTAGAAGAAAAGAACTGACTCTCACAAGTTGTCCTCTGATCTCTCTAATTAAACTAACTAACTAACTAACTAACTAACTATTTGTAAAAGAAACTATCATTCTTCTAAGATGAAGGAACGGGATGAGAGCATTATGAATACACAGTGGTTTGGTCTGAGCCCAGTGCATTTCTAACTATCCCTAGGCTTAGGCCTGGAAGCTATTAGCCTCCACACAATATAATCTTCTGCAAGTCTGGACCTTGAACACTTCAGCTTCTAGCCTCTGTCTACAAACCTCGGCCTTGAATGTTTCAGCCTCCAAAACATTCTGCTAAACAAGCTCACCCTTTTTAGTTCTTTCTGAACTCTGGCTGGCTGGTTCAACTCAGCTGTACCAGCTCAAACTACCTCCAAGCTGACTTATGTAAATTTACCTTTCTCAGCTTCTCACTGAATTGCTCAGCTTGACTTCAAATTAACTCTAAAAATCTGTTCTAATATTTTGGCTTCTCTCATTCTCTGGCTCACTCTTTCCTTACCTGTGTCTAGCTTATTCACTTTGTCACCTGTTTCTAACACTGTTCTGGTTAAACAACAATAACAACAACACAAGACAAAACAAGAAAAATAAAAGAAATAAACCTGACTCTGATCTGTCACCAACTGGATTGCCATGAACTTAATTGCAATGCAGCTTTTCAACTCTGACTCAACTCCTTGTCCACTGGAATGCCTTGATTAAAAGTTCCATTGCAGTTAGAAGTAATGGAGGAAGGTCGATTTTAAATGCAAGTCCAGTATTGTAAATATAGACTTGGGGAGGCAGTATGACTAGGCCAGGGGCATCAGAGCTGTGTGTGAGCTCAGTGAAGGGATTCTAGGAATCTTTATGATAAGGAATGACTACTCTCCTGTTCAGAAAGTTATGAATTGCAGTTGTTTATTGTGTGATTTACATTGTGTTACATTCTAATATGTCATTGTGAGATGGGACATAATATAATGTGACAGATTGCTAAATTTTTAGAGCAAGAAAACTTTTTTTTTTACATCCAGAATCTGCTATCAAATTTGATAGCAGCTATCAATCCATTTTTCTTTTCTACAGACAGATCAAAAGTCTGATGTACATGAAAAGGAGGTCATTTTGAGACAGCCACAAATACTTCAGTGCCTACATGTCTCAGGAATGATAAATCAGTTTAAGAAATAGTTTGAAAGCTGCAATGGTCTTTACTCAAACTTTCCTTTCCTTTTTTTTCTTTTTAGATTATAGAAATATTGTTGCAGAGCATGTTTATTTTAAGGATATTACTAAGAAATAATGATTATATAAATGATTTGTCTACAGCAATGAATTGCACCTGGAGATGATTTTATAACCCAGGATGCATTGATACTGAATGATGACATCACAGTTGGGTCAAGTTTTCAAGGATGCACTGACTCTCAGATCTTAGCAATCCTTACCATTATCATTTAACCTGAATATAGTCACAGTCTCACCTGAATTCTGCTCAAATAAATTAATGTTTTCTACTTATTTAACCATTAAAACAGGGCAGAGAACTATGTGATTAAATATGCTAAACATGCAGTTACAGAATTTTTGCACATCATATCTGATTTCTTTTTACTTTTCAAGCCCCACTTATCCTAACTATATGAGCAGAATTTGAACAGGATGAACACATTTTGTATACATCTCAAGTAGATATCCTTTAAAAATTAGAGTTTATTAACTGTGCCAACAAACAGGTTTCCTTGTGGCATTACTGGTGCAAATACCATAGATAGGTTAGTTTAAGTCTCTCTATCGCCCTTTTGTAAAGCTAAATTTTTAAACCTTCTTTCTTATGTCAAATACCTATGAAGCTTCTGTGAGAGAAACATCGGTGAGGAAAAAAGGTTACAATATCTGTGAACTTCCCATCACACAGGATCCACAGAATACCTCCTCACTTACAAAATTATCGCTATGAGTAACCTGAAGTCACAGCAAAGGGTGCTGTCCTGCTATTCATTTACAATTGTAATACCTGCCAGAGAAAAAATTACACTCATTTTTTTTTCCACACTGTAACTCAGGATTGAGAGTGAACCCACTTCTCTATACTCTCACCATGTCTTGAGAAATATACCTTGTGAACAATGTAGAATAAGCCAAAGTCAATGCCTATGCGCCCCTGCCAAGGAATGAAGAGACTCTGACACGTTTCTGACACAGCCAAGTGGCATGGGTAAACTAGATGAGTCAGTCATCAAATAAATAAGTAAATATTTACATAAATTCATAAATAAAGAAATAATCAAATAAATAAGAACAAAACCTTAGGTTTTAGATAATGATAGATTCATTGGCTCTTTAAAATGAATTTAGCCTTTTCTGCCTTATTTTTGAATGTGTATTGAAGCTTTAAGAGGTAAGTATGGTAATAAGATTAAGCAGTTGCCATGGAGTTTGATGTGTATTCATAGGTACCATTCACTCACTGCTCAGCATGCTAATATCTAAAGCTATTGATAATTGTGAGAGAGGCTGGACAAGTAGAATATGTTCCTTCTGTACCATGTATCTGCTGCTACTATTTGCATAGAATGCAGACTATTTAAAACTGATGCATCACATGTTATTTATCTTTATCCTTTATCCTAGCATCTCATCCATATCCTTTGTCCTCAGCAAGTGTTATTTTACATATAACTCATTTAATAACAATTGAACAACAATGGCACCAAAGTGTCTAACATTCCTTTATAAAATTAAGCTATAAGGAATATCTAGAAATATATTTTCAAGTTTTTTTAGCGATTTAAATTTTATCTCATTCAATGCCATGCCTGACTACGGGTGTTTTGTTTTGTTTTGTTTTGTTTTGTTTTGTTTTGTTTTGTTTTGTTTTGATTTTAAATATAGGTTTCAAAAAGCCATTGTTAGCTCTAGTCTCTCTTTTACATGTATTTAATCACCCACTAGCATAGGATCTAATGAACAGTGTGTAAACTCTCACAACTGTACCTATGTAAACAGGTGAAACTCTGTACTTTGGATATGGGTCTGCATACTTCTGTTTTAGACAGCTTGTGTTGTGAGAATCATTTCCTGCACTGAAACATAGAACAGTGAGTAAGCAATTTGAGTTTCTAACCAGAAAGCCATAAATAGTAAATTTCTAATATAATTAAATTATATTTCTAAAGTGAATAATTCTTTTAGTCATTGTGTTTTAGCCTGACTCTCTTAAATAACCCAATGAACACTTTTAACATTTTGTCTAAAATATATTCTGCAAAAGATTGAAAGTTCATAATGACTTTTAATTAGTGCATATTATTTGTACAAAAGAATGGATCCCATTGTGTATGCAATAGTTTCCATAGATGTATATAATTCATTTTGATCACATTTAATATAATAATTTCTTTGTAAAAAGCCATTTTCTCTAGTAGGTAGATAAGTCACGAAAGCAACGCATATGATCAAATCACCATATGCACATATACAAGTGTCATAAAGAAAGCAATTATATTTTGCAAAACACGTGAACTACTAAAACCCAAATTAAGATGGGTAAAACTTAAGGAAATTGTTCCTGTCATCAGAGACAAGTAGTTGGTTTTTCTACTCTGTGGCTTGGTTTACTATCTGACCTGTTTTCCTGCAGCATTTCATCACCCTCATCTGGTGTACTAAGGAGAGTGTCTTTTCCAGCAGTCCTTCTAAGTCTTCTAATTTCCTTTTTAGCATTTTTGACTATCTGGATATAAAGGAAATACTGTATCTTTTAGGTTTCTTATATTGTGTCCAATTAAAAGGTACTGATGTATTTATTAGTTGGTTATTCTATGAAATAAAGTATCCTAAAATTAAATATGCAACAAACTTTTCCAAAAATTAAGTAGCCCAAAGCCATGATTTTAATTGCATATAAGGACAATTTTGCAATTGTTTCTTTTTATATTTTTTATTTCTAATTTAATTAATTAATTAAAAGTTAAAATCATTTTAATTTCATGCATATTTGTAATTGATTTGCTGTGATTACTTTCACTCCTCATTCCCTCATTTATCCGCTGCTCAATCCTACTCGTTCCCTTCTTTCCCGATATTAACCTTCTATCCAGAGCCACTGAGTTTAGGACTCCTTACAGGGCAGCATTTACTGAATATATATATATATATATATATATATATATATATATATATATATATATATATATATATTTTGAGGAGAAGGAGGAGATCTCTTCCCCATCTTGTACCCTTTTGTACCCCAGAGCCTGTGGTCTCTCAACCATGGCCATCTGTTCAGTTTTATTGTACTGCATATATATTTTTCTTGCAGCAGGTCTCAAATCCCATACATTTATGTGAGTTATCCACCCAAAAACACCATGGCACAACTGAGCATATCATGCCCTCTTGGCAGGGCATTATTGTATCATGCTGTGTCTACAGCTTGGTAAGTCTTTTTATGATATTTTTCTCTCCTAGCAGACTGTAGGAAAATCTCTTTGCACTTGAATGTTATGAAACAGAAATGGAGATTCCAGTTCAATTTTAGGTTGATTTCCTCATGTTCTGTATCAAAACTAAGTAGAGTCACCAGGGCTTACCATGCAGCTGCAATGGATAATCAATTAATTTGTTGCCCCTTCTGTTTATTTTATTAGATATTTTCTCTATGTACATTTCAAATGTTATCCTCTTTCCTGGTTTCCCCTCCAAAAACCCCCTATTCCATCCCCCTCCACCCTGCTCACAAACCTACCCACTCCCGCTTCCCTGTCCTGACATTCCCCTACACTGGGGCATCGAGTCTTCACAGGACCTTTCATTGATGTCCAACAAGGCCATCCTCTGCTACATATGCAGCTGGAGCCATGGGTCCCTCCATGTGTACTCTTTGGTTGGAGGTTTGGTCCCTGGGAGCTGTGGGGGTACTGGTTGATTCATATTGTTGTTCCTCTTATGGTGATGCAAACCCCTTCAGCTCCTCCATCCTTTTTCTAGTTCCTCCATTGTGGACCTTGTGCTCAGTCCAATGGTTGGATGAGAACATCCACCTCTGTATTTGTCAGGCACTGGCAGAGCCTCTTGGCAGACAGTTATATCAGGCTTCTGCCAGCAGGCACTTCTTGGCATCCACAATAATGTATGGGTTTGGTAACTGTATATGGGATAGATCCCCAAGTGGGGCAGGCTCTGGATGGGCTTTCCTTCTGTCTCTGCTCCACACTTTGTCTCTGTATCTCATCCCATGAGTATTTTGTTTCCCCTTCTAAGAAGGATCAAAGTATCCATACTTTGGTCTTCCTTCTTCTTAAGCTTCATGTGATCTGTGAATTGTATCTTGGGTATGGAACTAGAAAATATCTTTCTGAGTGAGGTAACCCAATAACAAAAGAACACACATGATATACACTCACTAATAAGTGGATATTAGCCCAGAAGCTTGGAATTTGTTGCCCCTTCTTTCATTTATTTATTTATTTATTTATTTATTTATTTATTTATTATTTGTTTGTTTTTTTTGTTTTTGAGACAGTGTTTCTCTGTATCCCCTGGCTGCTCTGGAACTCACTTTGTAAACCAGGCTGGCCTCTAACTCAGAAATCTGCCTGCCTCTGCCTCCCAAGTGCTGGGATTAAAGGTGTGTGCCATCACCACCTGGCTATTGTTGCCCCTTCTTATCTGGGTAAGTTCAGCTAGTCCAAAAGTACAGGCAGGCCTCCTGACACATTATGACTGGTTTAGCACTATTTGGGTGGAAGGAATGATCTTCTAATATGTATCTAATCTTCTAGAAAGGTAGTACATGTATCTTCACAAGATTACAAAAGGGTACCTGATATAGAGGAAAGAGAAACCAGACATTATCTACTGCTCCCTTGGCCAAAGAAATATTCAGTGTTAACTGTAATCTCACTGTACCTTTTTCTGTAGTATAGTTGTGTAGAGATCTCTCAGGAACCCTTATGTAGCAGGAAATACATAAGAAAAAACTTTCATTTTTGAGCAAAATATTTCTCCAAAGGAAGACTATATATACATACATATATATATATATATATATATATATATATATATATATATATATATATAAACATTTTAAGACAATAAATGCTCACCAATCCTTCCAAAGAGGGTAGACAGGACCTTATCAATGAAAAAAATATTAGGCAAATGAAAATCTACATTTCAATCCAAAAAGTAAAAATCTTAACTTGTCACATCTGGCTATAACCCAATGAACACTCTCACACAACACACACACACACACACACACACACACACACACACACACAAAATCTCTGTGTGTGTGGTGGGGGGAAATAAAAAGTTAAAACAGGATTAAGTATATAATTCCCCTTCTAAGGTTGCTGAAGTGAGAAATGTAGAAGATAAACAAGACAGTGTGCTTTATCTTATGTAGCTAAGTCTTCAAGGATGAATAAATCAAATTGTGCCTATTAGGCACAGTAGTAGGAAGTGTTTATGAGAAACAGGCAACTGTCAGCTTCATAAGCAAGTACAGATACTTAGAGATGAATCTATGATGGAAGGATGCTGACAGGCCTATGAAGTTGTCATCATACTTATGTTACAAGAGTAAAATTCATAGCAGTAAAGTGACTATCACTCAAACATTTTCTGGGTCATTTCAGCTTTATGCTAATTCTTCTAACCATACAGACGTTCTAGGGATCCTCTACTATCCAACATTTCCAATAATTTTGGCAATAATTATATGGTGACCAAAGTACTAGGTTGTATTTCTCTGTTTAAGACATTTCTTATTTTCTTACCTTTTAATAATTTTATAGCACATAGCAATGTAGCCGTTGATGTATAGTATATGAAAATATACAGTAATATAACTGTTGATCAAGTTATCTTAAAACTACTGATTGAATTGGTGAGTGTATATAAAGTTCCCTTTCCTGGTGGTATACTTGGTTTAGAATCTTATAGTCACACATTATAAATGCTATCTTTTTAAATGTCTACTCACTTTATCCATTCATGGTCATTCAATACAATGTGACTACATGCCTTTTCTGTGGCTAATCAAGAAAGCTACTCTAGAGAATATAGTAGATGGAAGATTGTGTGGTCCACTTCTCTCAAGAACCATACTGAAAGTTTCCTGCTACCTATAACTATTAGTTTCGTTGTTTAGATCTAGGATTTTCAGAATGTACATCAGATCACAGAATGAATGTCTTTCAATAAAACTAGAGTAACCAAAAATTATATGAATTATTTATTTTTTATTCAAAATAGTTTCTTCTCTCAAGAACAATTACCCATCCTTTCATTCTTCCCAGCTCTCACCCAACACACACACACACACACACACACACACACACACACACACATCTGTCCTCTCCAAATTGACCTACGTCCCCACATCTCCTGTATGAGAAAAAGCAGGACTCCAAGAGACAACACCCAAACATAGCATAACAAAGAACAAAAAGACAAGGCAAAAGTTCTCAAACCAAGGCTGGCCATGGCAACCCAATAGGAGGAAAAAGCCTCAAGGAGAACAAGTCAGAGATATACCCACCCTAACAGTTAGGAGTCCCACAAGCACACTGTCCAAATAGCCATGATAAATATGCAGAGGAACTGGTACAGACACACGCAGGCAACATTAAAGTGTTCCCTTGCTCCACATTCCTGTACACATGAGCTCTTAGTTCTTTTATTGATTTTATCCCTTCTGACAGGTAAGATGAAATCTCAAATTGCTTTTAATACACATTCCCCTGATGGCTAAGAATGTTGAGCATTCTTTAAAAGTTTCTTAGCTATTTAAGATTACTCTATTGAATATACTGTTTATCTATGTACCCTATTTTTAAGTTGGATTACTTTGCTTTGGGTTTGTTTCAATAATTATAATATAATTCTTGATTTCTTTATATATTTTGGCTATTAGTCCTCTATCAGAGAGGGAGTTGGTTAAAATGTTTTCCCAATCTGTAAGCTGCCACATTCTCTTAATGGCTATGCCCTTTGCCTTACAAAACCCTTTTTAAAGTTTCATTAGTTCCCATTTATTAATTGTTAATCTTAATGCTTGGTCTTCTGGTCTCCTGCTAAGAAAAATTTCTCCTGTGCCAATATTTTCCCTAATTTTTCTTATATCAGGTTCAAGGTATCTGGTTTTATGTTGAGGTAATTGATCCACTTGGACTTGAGTTTTTTGAAGGATGATAATCATGTATCTATTAGCATTCTATATGCATACAGCTTCACCACTACCATTTGTTGAAATGCTATCTTTTTTTTTTTCCTTCAGTGTATATATCAGGTTTCTTTCTCAAAAATCAGGAGTCCATAGAAGTATGGATTTATATATTTGTCTTCAATTATATTCCATTGTTCAATTTGTCTGTTTCAACACCAATACCATATGTTTTTGTTACTACAGCTTTCAGTATATCTTCACTTCAGGGATGGTAATATGTCCATCAGTTCTTTTGTTGTTCATGATTGTTTTAGCTACCCTGGGTTTCTGTTGTTGTTGTTGCTGCTGCTGCTATTGTTGTTGTTGTTGTTGTTGTTCCATGTGAAGATGAGAATTGTCCTTTCAGTGTCTCTAAAAATTGTGTTGAAACTTTAATGAGGATTGCAATGAATTTCTAGATTGCTTTTGTTAGAATAGCCATTTTTAGCGATGTAAATCCTACCAATTAATGAGCATAAAAGATCTATCTTCTTGTATCTTTTTCAATTTCTTTCTTCAATCACTTTTTGTGTGTTTGTTTTTTCTTCTATCCCGCTACTTTGCTGAAAGTGATTGTCAGCTATAGGAGTTCCCTGGTGGAATTTTTAGTTTCACTAATATACTGATATAACACCTCAAGTAACAATGACTCCCTCCTTCCTAAATGTATCCCGTTGATCTCCTTCAGGCTTTGGATTATTCTAGCTAAAACTTCAAGTACTAAACGAAATAGACCAGGAGAAAATGGAAAAATCATCTTGTTCCTGAGTTTAGTGAAATTTCGTTGAGTTTTTCTTCATTTAATTTGATGTTGGTTTTAGGCTTGCTGTATATTACCTTTATTATATTTAGGATGTTACTTGTATCACTCATCTCTCCAAGACTTTTATGATAAAGGGGTGTTGGATTTTGTTAAAGGCCTTTTCTGCATCTAATGAGATGATGAATATTTCCTTTCAATTTATTTATATGGTAAAATATATTTATGATTATCAAATGTTATGCCATCCCTGCAACACTGAGATGAAGACTACTTTATTATGCTGGATAATCATTTTATGTGTTCTTGATGCAATATGCAAGTATTTTATTGTACCTTTATCAAGATATATTTTTGCACCTATAACAATAAGGGAATTTGATATATAATTACCTTTCTTATTGTATCTGTCTGTGGTTTTGGTATCAAGGTGACTTTTGCCTCATAAAATAAATTAGTTAATTTTCTTTTTCTTTTGTGAAATAATTTGAGGAGTATTTGTAGTAATTTGAAAGTCTTGTAGAATTATGAAACTGCCATGTTCTTTGCTTTTTTGATGGGGAGATAATAATGACAAATGTCTGTTTAAATTATTTATCTAATGTTGATTTGTTTCATAGTTATGCTTTCTAAGTGGTAACTATGGAAGAAAATGCAATTTCTTTTAGATTTTGCAATCTGATGGAGTACAGGTTTTTGAAGTATTTCCTTAGTGATTCTCTGGATATCCCTGATGTCTATTGTTATGTACTGCCTTTTATTTCTATTTTTGTTAATTTGGATATCCTCTGTGTCTCTAAGTTAGTTTAGATAAAAGTTTGCCTAGATTGTTGATTGTCTTAAACAAACTCTTTGTTTCATTGATTTATTGTATTGTTCTATCTGTCTCTATTTTATTGATTTGAGCCCTTATTTAATTATCTCTCACTGTCTAGTCCTCTTTTATAAGCTCACTTCTTTCTGTTGTAGAGGTTTCAGGTGTGCTATTGAATTGCTACTACAAAAGCTCTCCATTTAGTTTTTTAAATGTAGGCACTTAATACTATGAACTTTCCTCTTTGCTCCACTTTCACTGTGTCCAATAAGTTTGAGTATGCTATGTTTTAATTTCCATTGAACTTTAGAAGATCTTTAATTTCCTTCTCTATATCTGCCTTGACTAATTTTTCATCTAGTAGAGAACTGTTAAGTTTCCTGGAATTTGTAGGCATTCTGTTGTTTCTATGGTTGTTGATATACAGCTTTAATTGACCATTGTCTGATAGGATTCAGAAATTTATTTTAATTCTCTTGTATCTGTTGAGACTTGTTTTGTGATGAAGAATGTCTGTTTTGGAGAAAGTTTGATGAGGTTCATAGAAGAAGGTATATTCTTCAGTGTTTGAGTGAAATGTTCTGTATCTATCTGTTAGGTTCACTTGGTTTATAAAATCTTTTAGCCTTAATATTTCTCTTTTTTTGTTGTTGCTATTTTGTTTTGTTTTTATCTAGATGACCTGTCAGTTGGTAAGAGTGGGAAATTTAAGTTTCCACTGTCAGGAAGTAAGGTTCAATATGTGAAGTAAACTGCTGTGGTGTTTCTTTTACAAAAATCGGCACCCTTGCTTGAGACACTGATGTTAAGAATTGAAGTGTCCTCTTGGTGGATTTTTCTCCTTTGATGAGTATGTCTCATCATTTCTTATCTCTTTTAATTGCTTTGTTTTGAAATCATTTTATTAGATATTAAAGTAACTACACTAGCTTGCTTCATAGATATATTTACTTGGTATATATTTTTCCAATCTTTACTTTGATGTTGAGATGTGTTTCTTGGCTGTAAGAGGAGGATGGAGCTTGTTTTTACATCCATTGTTTTAGTCTGTATATTTTTACTGAGGAATTGGTTTTGACAGCTATCAAGGAACAATGATGATTTATTCCTATAATTTTATTCTGGTGGTATATGTGTGCTTTCATTCTTTTGGATTTGCTTGTGAGTGATTATTTATTTCCTATGTTTTATGTGTGTATTCCACCTCTTATAGTTGGAAATTTCTTTCTAGCATTTTCTGTATGGGTGGATTAAGAGATAAATATTGTTCAAATTTGACTGTGCCATGGATTCTTCTTTTCTTGATCTATGGTGACTGAAATTTTTGCTGAGTATAATAATCTGTGCTGGCCTTTGTAGTCTCTCAGTCTCTGCAGTGCATCTGTCCCAGCCCATCTGGGTTTTTGGGTCTCCGTTGATGACTCACATGTAAGTCTAATATTTCTACATTTATAAGTTACTTGGCTTTTTTTTTGCCTTTTTATGTTCTTTCTTTGTTTTCTGTGTTTAGGATTTTATTATGTTCTTTTATAGTTCATTCTGTTTGGTGTTCTTAGTGTTGCTTATGTCGTTGTAGATATCTGTTTCTTTTAGGTTAGAAAAATTTTCTTCTATGGTTTTGTTGAAAATATTTTCTGGTTCTTTGAACTGGGATTCTTCTTTCTATATTTCTATTATTATTAAGTTTGATCCTCATAGTGTTCCAGATTTTCTTTATGTTTTATGTAAGGAATTCTTTAGATTTAATTTGTACTGTCACTGATGCATTTTTTTATTATTATATTTCCAATGATGAGATTCTCTCTTCCATCGCTTGTATTTTGTTTGCATTTTCCTCTGTAGATTCTGTTTCAATCTCTAAATTTTTTATTTCCAGGATCCTCTCCATTTGTGTTTCTACATTATTTCTATTTCTGTTTCCAGTTCTTGAACAATTTTGTTTCCATCAATGGTTGATTTTTCTTAACTTTCTTTAAGGGATATATTCATTTCCTTCAATTGTTTGTTTGGTTTTTTCCTAGCTTGCTTCAAGGCATTTATTCATTTCCTCTTTAAGAACCTCTATCATCTTCAAATAGTTGGTTTTAAGGTCTTGTGTGTGTGTGTGCTGCAGCTATGTTGGAATATTTGAGATATGCTGTGGTAGTCTAGTTGGGCATTGATAGAGACATATTATCCCAGCTGTTATTAATTATGTTCTTATACCAGTGTCTATCAAGCCTTATGGGTTTTTGTTGATTAGAGGTCTCAGTGCTAAAGTCTGGGTTTTTCTATGTTTGGGGTTGTTTTATTCTTTGGTATCTGTTTTCTCTCTGGATTTTCATAGAGGGAGTGATGGATGTTGCCCAGTTCAGCCTGTTTTGTAAACAGTCTTGTTTTACTAGACTGCTGGACCAATGTGCTCTCAAAGAGAGCCTGCTGATGTTGGAGGCTTAGATAGCCACTACAAGTTGGGGGAGTGAATTCCGAAGGAGATGATCTGTGGAAACAATAGAATATATGGAAAGGGCAAAGGAAGCTAAAGCTGGTGTTCAATTACAGACCTGGGGGTAAGCCTGAGAGATCAGGTTTGGAGAAACAGAAGGACTACAAGCAGGCAACCTGGAATTCTAGCAGGCATGGCTCTTTCAATTTGAATTTCTAAAAGACAATTTATGAATTAAGTTTCATAGAAAATTTGAGTTAAAATCATGATGCTCCCTCAAGGGTAGAAGAATTGGGGAAGGAAAGAAAATTATAAAGATGTATATGCAAAATTGTCTTTCAGTGCTATAAATAGCAATTGATAATATGGAAAGGCTCTGTTCAGCAATGGCCCAGGCCCTCCTAAAGGGAGCATGAGAATCTTCCTTATTAGGGCTTTAGAAGTAGAAAAGGAATCACTGAGGTAATGAGCAGAGTTGGTGAGCATAACACAGATGAAGTTCTTAGGGACTGAAATCTAAAGGAAATCTAAAGAAAGCTTTGCAAGCAGAGTGTGTATAACAAACCTGTTTGAGCTGCCAAGGTAAGAGGACCTCCTCCAACTAAAGACAGACAATTGCTTTACCAGAAGGCCAGGTATATAAGAACCCCTGTGCATACCAGATTGTAAAGTAAGAAGCAACTGGAGATAAATAACTACCTAAAAATATGTCAGAAAAGATCTAGAGAGTTTTTGAGTAAAATCAGGACTGAGGCTGGACAGTGGTGGTGCACGCCTTTAATCCCAGAACTTGGGAGGAAGAGGCAGGCAGATTTCTGAATTCGAGGCCAGCCTGGTCTATGGAGTGAGTTCAAGGACAGTCAGGGCTACACAGAGAAACCCTGTCTCAATAAATAAATAAATAAATAAATAAATAAATAAATAAATAAATAAATAAATAAAAATCAGGACTGAGATGGCAAAGCATGAAAAGTTGGAGTCTGTTTCTAAAACAACTTGTACATTCTAATAAGCACAAGGAAATGAACTATGCCCAAATCAAATGAATTACAACTAGTATGAATCCCAGATGAACTATGCCCAAGTTAAATAAACTGCCCCTCCTATGAATCGGAGAATCTCCAATTACTAAATATAGAGACATGTTTATTCTAACTCAGAAGTTTATTAGACTGGACATTAATCTTAGAGTTAACACATGCTACTATTAATGAACATGTTACTTGGCACGAGGAAAAAAATATCTAAGTGGAAAGTGTAGAAGGCCCCAGAGATTCAGCTAAAATGATTGATCAATAGAAGCTGTAAATGTGTGGATGTTTATTGAAGAGCATAAATATTTTATAGTTACCATTTCTGCAAATACTGACCAAATTCTGAAAAACTTACCTATTTATAACATCAATAATAATGGTGTTCTTTGAAACCTTATTTTTCTCATGTGAAATAGAATTTATATAAATGGAGCAAACCATTTTGGAATCATTCATGTACAAGGCAACAAATTTAGCAAGAGAATTCATAATTGCCCAACAGTAACCAAGTTATTCCAGGATTTAAGAAAGAGGAATAACAGAAAATACAACAGAGATCAATCAATACAAACATCCAAAATTGAAGAGGAGAGAGGCATTATTTTATGTATACTTCTTTGTTGGCCATCCACCCAAGTGTTAGACTGCTGTCTCAAGACCCTCTCAAGTTAGAAATCTTACTCATAGTCAAAACAAGAATGCTGCATTGCCAAAATCAGTATCAATCCAAGGTCTGACTCTGACTCTTCAGCATGTAGGTAACACTCAGCCTTGCTCCTATGCATTTCAATTGCACCAGTCATGATGCAATAATGTAATATATAAACACCATTTTATATATATATATATAAATAAAATAAAGTTGCATATATAGTGAAAGTGACTAATAGATATGACATTGAAACAGGAGACAGTCAATGTAGTCACTTCTAGGGTGTTGTGAGAGTGTTGAATTCAAATATATCCTTATTAGGGGCAACCTTGGATGAGTTTGTTCAGCTTGCAAAACTCAGTCAGTCCTTACCTGAAAATATACATAGTAATAAATCACTTTCATAATAACTTTTACAGAATGTTTCAAACAAATCCAATAAATATTTGTTATATCAAATATCTTATTTTTATCATCAATAAAGAAAAGAGTCTTAACAAGTGATAATAGCACATGCCTTTAATTCCAACTATTGAGACACAGGCAAGCATATCCCTGAGTTCCCTACCAGCCTGGTATACATTGTAGTTCCAAGAAAGCCAAGGTTACAAAGTATAATCCTGTCTTAAAAAAAAAAAAAACCCAAAACACAAGGAAACACAAACAACAAACAACAATAAACTAAAAGAAGATATTTTCACGTAATAATAAACTTTGCTTCTTAGCTTTTTAAAAAATAACCATTTTTTAAATACCATTATTCATTTCTTGAGAAAGGGCTACAGTATGTATCCTTAACTAGCCAGAACTCCTTTTGCATACCAAACTGGCTTCAAGCTCACTAAGACCTTTCTGCCTCTACCTCCCAAGTGTGAGGATTAAAGATGTGTATCATCATACCAGCTTGGCTTACAAGAATATCTTTCACATCTTTATATCACTTCTTTCCCTGTGAAGATCCTTGAGAGTCATTATTGCTTACAGCTCAGTAGCTATGGTGACACAATTGCTAGTTAATGGTCAATAGTAAAATAGCAAGGGTGAAATGCAGAATCCAATGTTGAAAATAAGTGAGGGAGTGTGAAGGAAAAATGAGTATCAGAACAAAGTTTTGCTAACACCATTTTTCCCTGTTATCCCTGTAAAAGTCTGGTACAAAACTTATTAACATATCATTTCTACCTAACGGCAACATTATGAAGGGGCTCTTTATTTTACAAGAAGATCCACCACTTAGACTCCATTCATATTGCTTCTAAAATTCTTGGTGTTTTATGAAAACATTTTGTTTTGTCTCACAGAAAGGATAGCAGATTCCCAAAGCCTTCAAAGGAAGTAGAGGATCACACCTCTATTCTGTGTTACAATGTAAAAGTCTAAGTGCCAGTGCAGATTCCTTCCTGCCTCTTGTTATGTTCTTTACCTTTTGGAGTCAGAACTTCAGGCTTTCATGTATTGCAGACATTTTCAGGGTGTGACTTTATGAGAAAGAAGTGAGTAAGAATTGAAAATAAATTGAAGCATAGTAGTGAGACAATTCTTCATTGCCCACTACTCCAAAACCTCTCCAATTTCTTATATCTTCTCTTTGATGGTCGCAATGATTTATGATGTAAATGTTGAGAGAGGCATAATCTCTAAATTCAGAAGATAAAACTTATTCTTCAAATGGGTTGCACTTTCTTTGCAAGTGAATTCGAGGTCTTTCCAGAAGAGATTCTTCCCCAGTGGGGAAGAAGTCAAAGGGAATAATTCATGCCTTTCAATATACACATTCCTCTGTCATTTCAGAGCTATAGCTCTGCAGAAACCCAAACCACATGGAACTAGTAATAGCTACCTTCAGAACTGGAAGAGGAGCTTGGGGCTTATCCCTTTTCTCATGGGCAGTGAGTGTGACTCCCTTCCTCCAGCTCCTCCCTGACCCATCCATCAGTAAATATGAACAAGTAGCATTTATTAAGGAATCAAACCCTGGACCAATGCAAGGCTGTGAATGCAAAGAAAGGAAAGAAGGAATTCAGTCTTTAAAATGAATTGTACATTAGAGCAAGTATAGAAAGATGTGCCATATCCCCATCAAAGAAATTATTACTATTATGCATCTAGATTCTCCAATTACTAGCCATAGAGACATGCTTATTTTCTCTATTCGGTTAGACATTAATCTCAAAGTTAACACATAGTCCTATTAATGAACATGCTACTTGGTCCAAAAAAGAACCCAAACAAACAAAACCCCAACAAACTTTTTCTTTTGTTGAAAATTCTTTGAAAACTAATTGTTCCATGGGCAAGTATGAGTCAGGAAAGAGCTAAGACACCATAGAAATCACCATTCCCCAAGTCTTTATACATTACACTAGCCTTCTGTTAGAGTTTATTAAAATTCATGTGGTAACATCATCTTCTTGAATCAGACTTGGTTTTTAAAATAGAACACAGGCACTCTAGTAGAAGAATTGTCACAACAGAAATGGCATTAACACATTACATAATAAAATAAAAGAATGAACATGAATGTTCAATTCTTGCTTTTCTACTCTGTTCTTCTCTGGAACTTGATTTAGAAAAGGAATTTCAGTGGGTAGAACATAAATACTAGAGACAGAGTCCTGGATTTAATAATCCTATCCTAGTTTATAGATTACTGATTCCAGTGTTTTCACTCTAAGGATTCTTCTTAATAAGATGAGGGAATGAAAATAAATAGTGCATGTCACAAATTAATATAATAGTTCCATGAGATGAAGGTTTGAAGTGACTGAATTCAGTTCTGTGATTATAGATTCACACATTCAATAAAAAATCATTAGAATTAACTCGGGCTTGGATAGGTATTTTCTCTAGTTTGAAGAGCATAATGTATTACAAATAGAGGTTAAGTGACTTACCCATGTAGTTGATATTTGGTGAGCCAAGTTCAAAATTAATTAGTCTGATTCCACAATGCACAATCAAACACATTGTGTTAATGAATGCTTTTCTTCAGTATGATAGCAGGATACCACTGACTTGACAGCTTGTATGGGGACTACTGTAATTATAATTATAGGTATAAGGTCTTGGAGGGCATTTAAACCAACAGCATTTCAATGGCAATCATCAACGCCCTACCCAATCCCCAGTATCATTCTTTACATTCTTTAGTCTAGATTGTAACCTTAAGAATTCCAAACAGACTCTAAGTGTTGCTGCTAAAGAATCGAAAGGCATCATACAATGTTGGAAAGCCTCTGGGCTTTATAGTCCCAATCTATGAAGTGGATATATGGCTATTACACTGCACTGGAGACTACTACAAAAAACCTATCCATGTGCAGTATATATTCAATAGGACTGACCTTCATGAACTCTGTAAACTTCATGACTAGTTGACTCAAGAATAAGAATGGGACTCTTTCAAGAACTGCAAGCTTGTGAATGTCAGAAGACAACTTCTTAGAATTCTTCCCCTCTTTCTCCCATATGGATATTGTGGATTAAATCCATAAGATCAAGCTTGCTGACAAGAACCTTTACCCTTAAACATCTTGTCAGCACCCTAATCACATTTTATAATTTTATTACCTTTTTATATGGAATTAAGGAAAAGTAGGATAAGTGAGACTAATATTAACCAATTCAAATCTAGGGGTAATGTTCAATAGTTAACATGATTCATCACAAATTTTTACAAAATCAGTCAGGATTAACACATACATAACAAAAATGATAAATGGACTTAGTAATTTGTGAGATGTGTCTGTAGCAAGAGGAAAAGTAGATATCATGCAACTGGAAGGCTGTCAGAAAGTATACAGAGAAAACCGAGCAGGGAGATGGGTGGGGATGATAAGGATACAGGTCAAATAGTGTAACAAACTATGGAATTCTGATATCAAATTGACAAATTGATAAGTCTGAATCACCGAATCTTTCTGAATATTATTAATTAGTATTAACATAATTAATATTAACAATTAATATTATTGTTTTTAAAAGCTTAAGCATGCAAAGTTTCTGTTGGGATATGTAGCTCAGTATGGGACAATGTTTGCTTGCTTAGCATGTACAAGGCTCTGGGTTTGATTTTCAAAGTGTCAAAGAAAATGTTAAAATTTTACCAAAATACATTTATATAGTTTATGAAATTGTAACATAACCCACAATTATGTACAATGAATATACACCAATAGAAGAGAGAAGGGGGAAAGAAAGTCAGATGTGGTGGCTTTTACATGTTATCCAAGCACTCTGGAGTCAATGCAGGAGTATTTCAAATTCATCTTCAGCCTGGTTTATATATTAAGAATCTGCTTCATAAACAAAGTTAGATTGCAGAGGTGATTTCAGTGTTAAATGCCCTGGATGTTCTTCCATAAGGCCTGAGTTCTATTCCCAGTACTCATATGGTATCCCAGCCATCTGCAACTCCAGTCCCAGATGATTCAATGTCTTCTTTTGACCTCCATTAGCACTGCATGCATGAGATACAAATGTATGCATGCAGGCAAAATACACACACACACACACATACACACACACACACACACACACACACACTAATAAAATAGAGTCAGGGCTCACACTTGCAATCTATGAGTTTGGTAGGGAAAGTATCAAGCCCAGCTTGGGCTTCATCCTACACGGTACAAACAGAATCACAATCAATAATGTTGTTTTTATATTGCTGGCAAGAAAAAGAAAAAGACAAATCCCCAAACAACAGCATAACTACAACAACAAAAAAAAAAAACTGCTTGAAACCAAGACTGATGAGTTCATTTTGATCTCTAAAAACAACAAGGTAAAAGAAAAACACAGGTTCTGTAAGTTGACCTTAGCCATGTCTGTTCCCCAAACACGTAATAATAAAGAAAAATAAGCAAATGAACGGGTGGATATTAAAAGAGCAAAGTCTTAAAGTCCTGAGGTTAAGGAAGTTATGTAATATGCATGTAAAATTATGGATAGGAAAGGGAGTATTACTTAGTACCTTTTTATAATACCCACCATATTTTCTGTTCTAATTTATAAAAATGCCTGGTCATTGTTAAGAAAATTTTATTTCCATTTGTCAAAAGCATTTTTGGTTATCCATAGTTGTAGCATTTATATCTCAAGAGGATATGTGTATCATGCAGACATACCCCTCTAATTTCTAATGCAGCCTAACCTAAAATTCATGCATTTCAATAAATATGGAGGAACATAAATTCCAGCCCTGTTGTGGCTTGTCCAAAGACAAGGCTTCCAATTAAAAATCTTTCCCTTTTCTCTACCCCAGTAGCATTTCCAGCATAGATAACAATCTTACTTCAACATCTTTAATATCATTAATGATTGGCTCTTTCTACAGAGAGCTTAAAAGCCTGTTGAAGACACTGGCAGACCTGAAGTAGGTTGGTAGAAGGTTACACAGCAGGGAGAGCTAGTGATCTGAACATATTAAAGAATGTGTACCAGAATTAAAAGCACCAGATGAGGGCCACTTAAAAAGTAACACTTGAATACAAACCAACTGCTGTTTTTCAGATAAGAACTTTGGAATGAGGGTGTAATTTGCAATTTCCCTTTGGGCCTGTTTTCACAGGCAAAATCAAATGAATGGCTGAGGTGATCAATACTAGGAAGAATGCTGTGTGCAGCGCATGTGGCCAAGAACTACAAAAAAAATGAAGAATCTGAATAAAAATAAAATCTTGCTATCTTGGAAATCAACTGAAGGGAAACATCATTGAACTGATGACGCTTTTTACTTGAATCATTGTCTAAACATCCAAGTTATCTTTGTTTCCTACTAACACTAATGAACACGGTGGCAATTAGTTTGGGTAGTTCTATTATGAGGGGGGAAAAAACCAGTTGTACTTTGATTTACAAGTATGCCATCCTCACAATCCTCCTGCAGCACCAGTGACACAATTATTTTCATTTTATGTATAAAGAAACTGAACATTCAATTTTCCACAAGTTCCTACGGACATTGAATATTACTGTCTACAACTGTAGCAAACTGAATACATCCTCACTACTCTGATCTCAGAAACTGAGCAGACTCATTCCTAGTTAGTACTTGGATGGAAAACCAAACCAAAACAATAAAAAAGAAAAAGAAAAACGGTACCCTCGTTGTTAATCTTTCATCTTGAAAATGACATCTTAAGCATCCCCATCGCAGGATCACTAAATGTGTTCTTTCTTTTTTTTAATTAGGTATTTTCCACATTTACATTTCCAATGGTATCCCAAAAGTCCCCCATACCCTCCCCCCGACTCCCCTACCCACCCACCCACTCCCACTTTTTAGCCCTGGCGTTCCCCTGTACTGGGGCATATAAAGTTTGCAAGTCCAATGGGCCTCTCTTTCCAGTGATGGCCGACTAGGCCATCTTTTGATACATAAGCAGCTAGAGTCAAGAGCTCTGGGGTACTGGTTAGTTCATAATGTTGTTCCACCTATAGAGTTGCAGATCCCTTTAGCTCCTTGGGTACTTTCTCTAGCTCCTCCATTGGGGGCCCTGTGATCCATCCAATAGCTGACTGTGAGCATCCACTTCTGTGTTTGCTAGGCCCCGGCATAGTCTCACTAGAGACATCTATATCAGGGTCCTATCAGCACAATCTTGCTAGTGTATGCAATGGTGTCAGCGTTTGGAGGCTGATTATGGGATGGGTCCCTGGATATGGCAGTCTCTAGATGGTCCATCCTTTTGTCTCAGTTCCAAACTTTGTCTCTGTAACTCCTTCCATGGGTGTTTTGTTCCCAATTCTAAGAAGGGGCAAAGTTTCCACACTTTGGTCTTTGTTCTCTCCTACCTCCTGACACATTCCTGTGCTTTAACCACATTTGAACATCAATTTTGGAGGCAGTAATTTGTTGCTTTTCACTTATTTTCACACTCTCTACTTTTTTATCATTTATTTATTTATTTATTTATTTATTTATTTATATTCCAGATTTTATTCCCCTCATCCACACTATAACTGTTCCACATCCAATACCTCCTCCCCACCCCACACCATGTCTCCATGAGAATGTCTCCACCACTTACCACCCACCACCCACCCAACAAGACTTATAAACTCCCTGGGGTCTCCAGTCTCTTGAGGGTTATGTGCATCTACTCTGGTCCAGACCAGGCAGTCCTCTGTTGCATATGTGTTGGGGGCCTCAAATCAGCTGGTGTTTGCTGCCTGGTTGATAGTCCAGTTTTGAGAGATCTCAGGTCCAGGTTAATTGAGACTGCTGGTCCTAGTACAGGGTCATTCTTTTCCTCAGCTTCTCTCAGCTCTTTCCTAATTCAACCACAGGGATCAGCAGCTTCTGTCCATTGATTGGGTGCAAATATCTGCACCTGACTCTTTTAGCTGCTTGTTGGGTCTTTCTGACTACAGTCATGAAAGGTCCCTTTTTGTGAGCACTCTATAGCCTTAGTAATAGTGTCAGGCCTTGGGGCCTCCCCTTAGCTGGATCTCACTTTGGGCCTGTCCTTGGACCTTCTTTTCCCCAGGCTCCTCTCCATTTCCATGCCTGCAGTTCTTTCAGACAGGAACAAGCATGGGTCAGCGTTTTGACTGTGGGGTAGCAACTCCATTCCTCACTTGATGTGTCTTCCTATGGGAGGTAGGCTCCATAAGTTCCCTCTCCCTTCTATCAGACACTCCATGTAAGGTCCCTCCCTTTGAGTCCTGAGAGTCTCTTAACCCCCAGGTCTCTGATGCATTCTGGAGGGTCCCCCCAACCTTATCCACTCAAGGTTGCCTGTTTCCGTTCTTTCTGCTGGCCCTTGGGGCTTCAGTCCTTTTCCATCACCCAATACCAGATCAGGTTCCCTTCTTCTCCCAACCAGGTCTTTTCCTCCCAGGTCTTTCCCACCCTCCCAACTTGTGATTCTTTTCTTCTTTCTCCCAAGTGGGACTGAGGAGTCCTTACTTGGTCACTTTGGCTTATTGGTTTTTTTGAGTTCTGTGGACTGTATCCCTGTATCTTGGGTATACTGTACTTTTTTTTTTTTTTTTTTTTTTTTTTTGCTAATATCCACTTATTAGTGAGCACATCCCATGCATGTCCTTTTGGGTTTGTGTTACCTCACTCAGGATGATATTTTCTAGTTCCATCCATTTGCCTCTAAAACTCAGAATGTCCTTGTTCTTAATAGCAGAGTAGTATTCCATTGTGTAAATGAGCCATATTTTCTGTATCCATTCTGTCATGGGACATCATGCTCTCTAAACTGCCTCTTATTTCCAGTATGGAAGTCTCCACCTTCTTTGATATCTTTTTGCTAATCGAAATGGGCTGTGCTCTCACTGCCCAAACAAATGGCTGAGACAGGATGCCCATTTTTGTATAGTGTCCTTTAGTGATGAGAGAATCTCCATTGCCTCTGATGCCTTTCTCTTCTCATATTAAAACAGTGAATAGAGCAATGGTTTACCAAGAAAACAGAAGCCAAGCAGAGTATATGAAACAGTAAATGTGGTAAAGGTTACAAAGACCACGAAAATGTTGAGAAGCCGAACCTGGGAGAGGAGGCATAATGAACACTGAGGATTATTCAGATTTGAATGGGGGTTCCACTAGAAAGAAAATCAAATAAAAGTGAGGAAATAAAAAAAATCGAGAAATAGACTGAAAGCTTTATTGCAGGTTCTCAAAGAGAAAATAATCATAAGTTTAAAACCAAAATAAGATTTAACTGTAAAAACATAGTAACAAACAACCGAGGAATCATTTCTGAATAAGAATTACTCTGCATATTGGTACATTTATAAATAGGTGCATAAAAATTGTAATACAGAATAATTATCATAAAATTCTCACATACCATTTCCTGAATTTCTTTTCTAATTATACTTATTTTCTGATATTTAAAAACATTATTTCAAATTAAAAATGAAACTCATTTCCCCTAAATAAATAAGCTCTTGTTGCATCTGATCACTGAAAGTTAATGAACTATTCAATACTCACAGAAGTTTTTGTCCACCTAAATGATTTCTTGGAAGAGTCGAATGTTGAAGGCTGGAGAGGTGTCTCAGTGGTTAAGAGCACTGACTTCTCTTTCAGCAGTCCTAAGTGCAATTCTTAGCAACCATGTGGTTGCTCACAACCATCTGTCATGGGATCCAAAGACCTTGTTTGGTGTATCTGAAGACAGCTCTGATGTACTCATATACATAAACTAGATATAAATATAAAAATAAATCTTAAAAACATAAAAGAGTCAAATATTGCCCCTGTTTCCAGAGGACTGTCTACTTTCACTTTTTTTGACAAAGAAAGAAGATTAAAAGGCTCTTTATTCTGGCAGAGCATGAGTTAAACAACATTATCTACTTACTAACTTTTGTGAATATATATATATATATATATATATATATATATATATATATATATATATATTTCAGGAGATTGAAGGGATTCTTTCTCCAGGGACTCAGTGAAGATTTTTAAATATTATTTTACTTGTTTTGTGAAACGTCCATACATTTCTACAATGTATTTTGATTATATCCATCCACCACTACCTGTTCTCTCCAACTACCAAGAGCTCCTATACTCCATCTCTCTTGAAACTTCATGTTCCCTTTTGTTTTGTTTTCTTTCTTATTTTCATTATTGTTATATTTTGCTATTAATAGCCCCTTGAGTCTAATTATTGATGCCCATATGTGCATGGATATATGGCTAAATACTCAACATGGGGGAACCCAACGCAGCCGTATCCCTAAAATGACACTCCATGCTTTAAAAAACCATCAACTACCAATGCCTTCCTACTCATGGGTGTAGCTTCAGGGGGCCCTTCCTTAATCTGTGCTGAATTTTGTCTAGATTATGGTTTTGCTGATTGTTTTCCAACAATGCTTGTGGTGAGCCAGTGTATGGGACAGCCAGGTCATGCCAGATGTTAGCATCTCAGAGTTCCTCTCCATCTGCCAACTCTTATGTTCTCAAAGGCCTCTCTTCTATGGTGATGCTACTGGATGGGACAAGGTTGATACAGATAATTCATCCCTAACTGAGCAATTACAGTTACTTCTCAGCATGTTGACTACGTGTGGATCTCCTCATTAACCTCTACCTACTATAAAAAGGAGCATTTCTCAACCAAGTTGAGGACAACATGAGTCTATGGGGTAAGGGTATACGTATTTAGAAGTCAATTTGAAAGCATTGCCATCTAGAAAAAAAAAAAAGCACTAATCCATTCTTCCCTGAGTTTAGGATCTTCCCAGTCATGCGTTTTAGACAGCCTTTGCACAACCAGGCATGGAATCCCTAATGCACAGTAAATGCAACCAGAAAGCCAGACGTGCCCCAGCATTCTGTACTCTCTGTTCGCTGAATCCAGAGACAATGTGATCTGTTACTTCATGCCTTGGCTGTCATGGCTACTCTAAAGTACTGGACATGCAGTATTATTAAAGTATACAGTATTATTAAGCGCAACTTAAACCAGGATCCAAAAATATTGTCTTTTTTCCTTAAGATGCTTCTCTCGGATGTTTGTTCAAAGCAAGGAAAACAGTAACTAAAAGAGGGAAGTATTTTAAAAAAAATGAGTATTTTCTTAAGTTATAAATAATACTGTCAACCTGAGATGTGCATAGTGTTGGAAAAAAGGAGAGATTAATACCCTTAATACAAAGCCAGAGAGGAATGAATGCCTTGCCTCATAATGGGGAGAGCTATGCTCATTAGATGAATAGAAATCTACTGAGCAGAGTGGCAGCCTATACATTTTCTAATATGACAGAGGTATCCAAGTAGTATAAGGCTAAATTTTGAGTGTAAGACTTTCTAGAGGAAAGCACCTTTTATAACAGGTGAACTAAAATTTGAGATTTGCCAGTAGGAAAGGCTTTGAAGAAGAAATGAAAAATCCCAATAAAAAAAGGAGCAGCAGTGACACACAGGAGCCAAGGATGTATTCAAACTGTCAGCAGTGTTGGACTATGCCACACTCTTCATCCCAGATCGTGAGAAGATCAGAGTCCTGTGTAGAAGGGACCTAGTAAAACAGTAAAGAATAAAGTTCAAAGAGAAAGCAACTATGTTCCCTTCTTTGCCAAATTTGGCAAAGGTAGATGCTTTCATGTAGCATCTCAAATCACCATGTAGGTGAATTGGGAAACTTTTAAAGTGATATTTTTTCAATTCTTTTTACACACACAATGTGTATGTGTGTGTGTGTGTGTGTGTGTGTGTGTGTGTGTGTGTGTGTGTGTGCATTATAATGCTTGTGGGGGGTCCGGAGAATAAAATTGGGTAGTCAGTTCTCTCTTTCCATCATGAACATGCATTTTTGACTATATATTTCCAAAAGATTATCTGAGTACACATGGCAGCAGACTGAGAAATTCCATGATATGGTGTTAATTTTACACATCTTTATAAGCATCCTTCATTATGTAGGAACATCTGAGGGGAGTAAGGCATTGTATATCATCCTGCCAAATCTGTAGCCTTTATTAGAGCTTAATTACTCTGAGTATGGTCTGCAGCAGAGGACAGAAATAAGAAGTAAGACCCAGGGTGCTGGTGAGATGGCTCAGCAGTTAAGAGCACTGACTGCTCTTCCAGAGGTCCTGAGATCAAATCCCAGCAACCACATAGTTGCTGACAACCACCCGTAATGAGATCTGAAGATAGCTACAGTGTACTTACATAAAATAAATAAATAAAATTTAAAAAAAGAAGTAAGACCCACCTTCCTTGTTGTTGGTTTTTGTGTAAGGGTCAGTCTTCAATAAGTATAATATAAAGCAAAAGATGCTTTCATAGTTGAAGTATACCTCACTGAAAGGAATTTATTCAAATTTGCTAATATTTTAATATAAATTATTGTTGCTGATTGTTTTTAGAGAATTTCTACTAATGTGATCATCTTATTTGTTGTTTCTTTTCCTTTATCTAGCTACTAAAATAAAAATCACCTTGTATTTCTGGCAGAAATACCCCTGGGAATTGTTAATATAATTTTATTTTGTCTTCTTACTCAATTGACCTTTTCATTGTTATGAGATGATCTTTTTATTATTGATTATATTCATTCCTCTACAACCTACTTTTTATGTTAATATAGCCACCCTAGAAGCATTATGACTAGTATTTTCTTGAAGTATTTTTCAGTTACAATTTTGAGGATCCTTTTACATGGTAATTTCTTTGTGTCTATAACTATGATTGAGAATTTGAAATGACATAAGTATCTTTTCATCATCACATATACAAAGCAATGTGCTTCAAAAAGACTATTAATTCCAGTATCTTATATAACTTGGCCATTCTAAGCCCTATATCCACTGCTATCTTCCATCACCCCTATTTGCAAATAATCCTTATACTTTCACACTATATATTATACAGAGGCGTACTTATTCAAGACTGGCATGTTTGTATTAAGTGTATGTTTCACATATGGGGTAAATATATTTTCTTTTAGAGTGTGGCCTATTTCATGTAAAATGGTGATCTATATTTTCTTATACATTATACAGCTAATAAAATTCTAATTTGTTTATATACCTCTGATGCTATCTACCTATTCATGTATTAAATGCTGAGGTGGATTCTATGATTTAGTAATTCGAAAATGCTCCATAATAACCATAGTTTCCACTCCACCCTGGGATATCTAGTCTCAGAAGAACTAAGCATGTTTTCTCCCCTGAGTCCCAAACAAGCAATATGGGTAGGAGAACAGGATCCAATGGCAGGCATTACAGTCAGAGATGGCCCTTGCTCCAACACTTAGGGCATCCATAGCAAGACCAAGCTATACATCTGCTACAAATGTGTTGGAGGCCTAGATCCAGACCCTGCATGGTTGTTCAGTCTTTGTGAGCCGCCATGGGCCCAGGTTAGTTGACTCTGTAAGTCTTTTTATGGGATCCTTCACCACTCTGGCTCACTCAATTTTTTTCTTTATTTTTTAAAATTAGATATTTTCTTCATTTACATTTCAAATGCTATCTCCTTTTCTTGTTTCCTCTCTGAAAGTCCCCACTCCCTCCCTCCGCCCTGTTCCCCAATCCACCCATCCCCACTTCCTGGCCCTGGCATAACCCTATACTGGGGCATATAATCTTCACAAGACCAATGGCCTGTCCTCCCACTGATGCCCGACTAGGCCATCCTGTGCTGGCTCACTCAATTTTATGCACTACACTTCCACAAGACTTCCTAAGCTCCAAGCTCTTCCTGATGTTTGGTTGTGGCTCTGTGAATCTGTTTCTAACCACTGCTGGTTGAAGCCTCTAAGGAAACATTTATGCTAGGTTCCTGTCTGCAATAATAGCAGAGTATCCTTAATTATGTCAGGATTTGCCTCTCTCACATGGACTGTGTCTAAATTTGGGGTAAACATTGGTAGGCTTTTCTCTCGGTCTCTGTTCCATCTCTATCCCTGCACATCATGTAGGCAAGGCAAATTTTGGGTGGAAGATTTTGTGGGTGGGTTGATGGCCTGCTCTATCAACTGGAACTCTTGCCTTTTTTCAGCTTTGCTGTTCTGGTCTTTTTAAATAGCCTTGTTGGTTGAGAACTATTATTATTACATCTAATTGTCCTATTAGTTAAATAAACTGTGGAGGGTTTTGTACTTAATTTATTTTATGCCTTATATGTTTCAAATATTAGTCCATATCAATTTTACATAGAGTAAATTTTCTCCTCAATGTAGCCTGTGCTTTCAGTGGTTTCTTTTGTATATATTTTCAGTTGAGGATTTAACATATTTTCAATATAAAAATTATTTTAAAGAGTTTTTATATGATCCACTCTCATTATACTCTTTCTCCTGCTCCAATTCCTACATAATAATCGATGTCCCTATTCACCCGACTTAATGTTGTCTATTTATCTAGTTAAAAATAAAACAGCCCTAAGAAATCAAAGTAGACAGAGTAAAAATAAAAATAAGATGAAAAATATCCTAACAAAATAAAACAAAAGTACACACACACACACATTATTGACTCTGTTTTGATTAACCAAGTACTCTTGAACATTGGACTTTAGGCCACTTCTGCTCCTCAAAACCGAGGTTTTTCTCTTTTGAGTTTTTGCAGGTCTCATACATGCTTCCAGTCTCTGGGGGTTCATATGTATATCTGTCCTAAGTGTTTGGAAGATGACCTTTTAGAATCATCCAACACCTCTGGCTCTTACAATTTGCCAGTCCCTTTTCAGAATAGACTCTTTAAAGTTGGAATAACTGGTTTGAGGAAAAAATACCACTTAGAGATGAATGGTACACAATCTAATTCTTGTCATATTGTCTATCCTTTAATTAGCATATACTATATGAAGCTTCTCTAATGAGAGATGAGTGATGATCTGATCATTTGGTATAGAAATGTGTCATTCAGAATAATTTTATTGCTATGTTCCTTCAAGATTATATAATTGTAGATAAATTTTCTCTAGCTCAAGACCTATCTAGTCCTACGTACCTTGCCACTTTAACAGGGTCAGGATTGGATTCCTTTTCATGGAATTTTCGTTCGTTACTTTCTAAAGAACTGAAGAACTGTGCCACTATTGCACCACTATATCTTGAAGTCAGGTCTCTGTTTTAAAACATGGATTTTATAGCTTATAGCATGTAATTCCTACTACCTTGCTCAGCACCTCAAACTCTGCATTCCACTGTAACTCAGTTGCCTTTAGTCCACACTTAGCACCCTAAATCTGCCCTCAGTTTAGTTGTTTTTCTAATCTTCTGGCTGCTACCCTAGGCCCAGTCAGGGAAGTGGCCAGTGGCCACTCTGTCCAAGATCTCACACAAATGGTGGCTCTTTCTCTCTCTCAAGCAATGCCACTCCCTAGTGTCCAAACATTATAATATATGATCATATGGGAGCCAATCTCATTCAAGTCACCACACAGAGCAATTTTTAATGTAAACACTTTATACTTAGAGCATTTCATAAATTATGAGATACTGTTTTTCAATACTGATATACTATCCAGGAACTTTTACCTTTTATTGTGAAGATTTTGGTTTCTTTTATTTATTTATTTATTTATTTTTAATAATTAATTTTTTTTAAATTCACTTTACATCCTCATTACAGTGCCCTCACTACTGTCCTCCTAGTCCTACTCTTACAAATCCCTTCTCCCATTATTGCCTCCATTTTTCTTCATAGGAAGGGAGGAAGATGCCCTTGGGTACCACCCCACTGTGAAACATTTGTCTCAGCAAGACTAAGGAGAGTCAACTAACCTGGTCCTAAGAGTGATCATAGAAAGTGAACTACCAACCAAAGAACCAAAGAGCATGCATGGGCTGGCCCCATATTTGGGGTTCTATCTGTAGGATTTTCCTTCAAGAAAAATATATTCTTCAACAAATCATTCACCATAGAAGATTCATATATATATATATATATATATATATATATATATATTCTTTTCTTGTCTTGTTCTTGAGAAATTTTTATTACATCTTTGTGAGACCTTTTGCCATATTGACATAGGCCACTGGATTTTCTTGGCATATTTCCCCCTCAATGAATTAGTGTGTTAGTTGTTATAAAATGCGTTCAAGCTATATATATTTTATCTTCCACAGATGCTAATTTCCCATGAAGTATATCAGAAGAAATTTCATTGTAGATCTTAAATTTAAGACTGGGAAATAGAAATTTAACTAAATAAAACCCATGTTTCTTTAACTTTGAGATTACTGTTTTTATCTGTTAAATTTAACAATATATCTACTGTTTCTGTTTATTGTCTAATTTTTAAAATTCACTTTACATCCCTATTGCAGTCCTTATCCCTCTTCTCCTTTCAGTTCTACCCTTACAAATTCCTTCCCCCATTTGTCACCTCTATACTGCTTTAAAGTATCTATATTTTCTCTTGACTATAGGTTACATATATTTGTTTGTTCTTCATTCATAAATTTGTTTGAATTAAATGCTATTAGTTAACCAGTATCTGGTTCACGTTAGCACTTAGTGTCTCATCACTTTCTTTGGAAGCAATTAATTTAATTTAATTCCAATTTTTAAACCATTTGAGGATTATTCAAAATTAAAAAGTTACTGCATATTTTGAGTGCCTATTTTCCTATAAATGGGTGTTCCCTAATCATATGATATGCCTTTCTAATTTCTCTATTTAATAATATATTTTTTCCTATCCATTGATAGGACTAGGTCATCCTCTGCTAGATAAGCAGCTAGAGACATGAGCTCTGAGGATACTGGTTAGTTCATATTGTTGTTCCTCTGGGAGTGGGTAGATTGGGGAGCAGAGGGGGGGGAGGGTATAGGGTATTTTTGGAGAGGAGACTAGGAAAGGGGATAGCATTTGAAATGTAAATGAAGAAAATATCTAATAAAAATTAAAATAATCTATTTTTTTCATTCAAGAGTTCCTATCCTATGTGAAGCAAAGTATTCAGAGCCCTAAGACAAACACAGAAGTTATTTATTGATGGGTCTATAATTATCCAAGGATGCAAGAATATTGTTCATGTTTTTTATACATACAATTCTTATTTTACTCCTCTAAAATTTTGTTTTCTATTCACACTCATACCTGTGTCCTTAACTGAAGTAGACTGGGTTTAACTTTGCTTGAAATTTTTAAATTTTTATAAATATATTAAAATATTGAGTTAAAATGTTTCCTGTCTTAAAATCATTGACATTTCTCTATGTGTTTATGCACACCTTTAATCTGACCACTAGGGGCAGAGGCAGGAAGGAAGATTTCTGAAAATTTGTGGCCAGCCTAGCATACAAAACAAGTTCTAGTACTGCAGGGCTAAATAGAAAGATGTTGTCTTAAGCAAACAATCAAAAAACCAAAGGTAAATACAATGATATAGTTGTATAAAGTGGAGTGACTTCTTTATTTCTGGAGGTACATTAGCACTGCAATACCAGAACCATGTTGCACAAAAATATATAATAATTCATAAAATTGTAAGGAAAGAATTAAACATACCTATAAGAAAAATCATAGCTTAAGAAGCAAATATTGACAGGATCTCTATATAGTTCCAGAAGTCTCGGAACTTGCTCTGTAAACCAGGCTGGCCTCAAATTTATAGACATCTACCAGCCTATGCCCCCAGTGGTCAGATTAAAAGTATGTATTGTCATATACATATTTGTCAGTGATTTCAAAGACAAGAGATAATTTCATTCAACATTTTAATGCCATTTGTTGAAATTTAATTTTTTCACTTTATTAAATTGTGGAATGCAAAATTGAAGTGGCATGTATAGAATTGGAATGACATGTGTAATATGCAGTGAAACATTTTATTGTTTGAATTCTTGTGGCCAAATTCAATGAGGAAGCATAGATATAATAATAAGTGTGAATATATCAAGTGTTGTTGACTAATTTGCATACTGAAAGACCCTTAAGAGGCATTGTAGAGGGACTGAAGAAATGGCTCAGTAGTTAAGAGCTCAGTCTAATCTTCCAAAAGACCCAAGTTCAATTCTCAGCACCAGCATAGCAGCTCACAACTCTCTGTAACTCCACATCAAAGATGCACCAATGCACATAAAAATTAATCATTACAAAAAGAGGCACTTTAGATGGAATTACACATATGACTCCCAAAATCTTCAGGTCTCTAGCAATTTGGGTACAATAAAATTGCTTGCCAGAGCACAACAAGATAATTCAACAGATACCTTACAATTAAGGCTTAACAGCAGTTCCTGTTGAGGAATAACTCTGGGGAGTTGTCCTGTGATGTCTACATATACGCACTGACATATATACAACCCCTCCCCCACACACATACACACACACCTGCATATGTATATAAACATGCACACACATATGTACACATGTAACGATAAATAAATGTAAATGTAAGAAAGGGAATACTCTCTTAATATTTTTAGTAAGCAGGAAGTCAGTATAAAGGTTCTATAAAATACTAAAAGTATAAGGACCACTTCTATAGTGGCTGTATTAATTTATATTCTTTCCAGAAGTATTTAATGGTTGTTTTTTACTTGAATCATCTTAAAATTCAGTGAGGCCAATCATGAAACTGGGATAAAAATATCAGCTTCGATTCTTTAATAGCCTGAGACTACCATAATATTGTATACAGAAGACTTCTAAAATATGTACAGAAAACTGGTGAAACTTCATGTGAGTGTTTAGGAATTAGACAGCCTGAAATAGGATCATATTTCCTAGACTTTCCAGAGTTAGTTAAATGTACTTTTTCTGATTAAAAAAAAGTAAAGAATTTAGAGTTAGGGACCTTTATAGATATGCTTAGTGCTAGAAGGTAGTGCATGCCCATTGTCAACTAGGCACAGCAAGACTAGGAAATCAAATATCATCTGAAACTATTTTAAAAGACTCATACAAAAAAAAACCTTCTTTTATTTTAAAAAGTATTAAAAGGAAATCATGCATGACTTCAAAATGTATTCCGATTTCTCTATAATGTCTAACAATAGGGCATTTTATCAGATTACATTTTCAATAAAAGAAAGCATTTGAATGAGTCTGGTGTGATTTCTGCCTCAATCATAAGGGTGACCTACACAGGTATCTTTTCGTTCTCCAATCATTTCATTTCTGCGCTCTTCATCTGTATTTTAACCTGTTAATACGTGGGTGAATATAAGGAAAAAGCAAATCAGTTTGACCTTTAATGTAAAGTCATTTTTGAATGATCAAAACAGCACTATTTCCAACACTAGAAAACGTATGAATCCTGAGATACAAAAGCACGTGCCTTTTTCAGCAGCCTGGTAGGAATGATAATGTAAGCACGTCTTGAATGATAATTTTATCTACATAGCAGCCTTCCATCCTCTTGCCTTCACTGTATATGAAGACTTCTGCCCAGAGATATATGTTTAGCCAAGCTGTTTTAATATAACATATTAAATTTTAAAATGATTCAAGGACAAACACTGAACTTCGGCTCCCTGCAGGGTGCCACATTTTCTTGCACCATTTCCCTCCTTTACTAGCAGCTATTTTACCACTAAACCAGGAAAGAAGGAATTATGCAGGAAAACTGCTATCAGCTGGTACCCCTGCTGGATTACACAACCCAGAGCATAATAGCTTTCCCAGTGAAGCCTCAGACAGCTTGGGCAAAGCCATTAACTACTGCTAACACCTAAGGGGAGAAGTGAGTCCAAGCTTCCTAGGTTTTTATATCAAAAAAATAAAAAAAAGTTATTTCAAATGCAGAAGGTCAGACCCCATCCTTATTCTTATTCCGCTGCTTTAGGATAAAAATGAAAGAATGCACATTTTTATCATTCTTGCATTCTTATATATAAATTAATGTAATGAATGGATATTTTATTTTAATTGTACTGTGCATATATTCTACATGCACAAGTGAAAATTAGACAAGTTTGGATTTAAAATGCCAAAATGGATTGGATAGTTCAGAGTCTAAATTATTAGTATTTAAAATAAATGTATAAGGAACTATACTATGATGTTTTGATGTGAGTTTGTACTTCATTTACAAGTTAAGGTAATGGTATGTGCAAGATCAGCAGTGAGTCCTGCCTCCATTGCATTGCATGTGTGTAAAATCCAGTGTGTTTTACACGGCTCTAGCCATTGTGTCTCACGTGGTCCTGTTACACACTGAATCAGGTTTATTGACTGATGTTTCTTGTGTGATTATTTGATAGGTTAATCAAAATGACCTTATTATCTTATATATACATAACATCAAGCATCTGATATATTTCTGAATTATATATTCCAAAATCCTTGAGTTTCTCTATTTACTGGTTCCTGAAGGACTCTTCAGTTTTAGCCCATTAATAAAAGGATGATAGAGGTTCCTCATACAGACATTTTGATTTTACTGGGCATAACTGGATGTGTATAACATAGTCACTATGACAACACAAAAGAAATCTTTGGTTTCTGGGAATCATAGAGACAGATACTATTAGTTTTAATATTTAAAAGTTGAATTTATTTTATTGAACATTCTTTACTTTTTTATTAGATATTTTGATTAGCTTATCCAATAATCACACAAGAAACACCATAGGGACAAAACTAAACATTGGCCGGGCGGTGGTGGCACACGCCTTTAATCCCAGCACTTGGGAGGCAGAGGCAGGCAGATTTCTGAGTTCGAGTGCCAGGACAGCCAGGGCTACACAGAAAAACCCTGTCTTGGAAAAAAAAAAAAGCCAAACAAAGTCCAGCTCACAGGCCTCACTATCTTCACCTAAGTTCCTTTATCAATTTTAGCTGAGAATTAAGATTTAAAGTAAACTCAGAGGAGAAGAGTGGTTCACAGCACTGGAGACATGTCAAAGGACATGGATGACAAGTAAAGGGCACAACAGGAAATGGTGTCTTGCCAATAACAGACTTTTATGTAAGTTTTGGGACAAAAAGCTCATCTTTCATTTTTTTAATATCCCTTCATTTTATTTATTTATTTATTTATTTACACTCCAGATTTTACTCCTCTCCTGGTCTACCATCCAACTGGTTCACATTCCATAACTCCTTCCCGACCCTCTGTTTCCATGAGAATCTCCCCACCCCAACCCCTACCACAGCAGACCTCTAAATTCCTTGGGGCCTCCATGGAGTTAGTCTCCTGAGGGTTAGGTGCAACTTCTTTGACTGAATCAAGACCAGGCAGTCCTCTGGTGTATATGTGTTGGGGGTCTCATACCAGCTGGTATATGCTTCCTGGTTGGTAATCCAAGGTTTGAGAGATCTCAGGGGTCCAGGTTAATTGAGACTGCTGGTCCTCCTACAGGGTTGCCCTCCTCCTCAGCTTCTTTCAGTCTTCCCTAATTCAACCACAGGGTTCAGCAGCTTCTGTCCATTGGTTGGTGCAAATATCTGCACCTGACTATTTCAGCTGCTTGTTGGGTCTTTCTAACTACAGTCACGAAAGGTCCCTTTATGTGTGTGTTCCATAGCCTTAGTAATAGTGTCAGGCCTTGGGGCCTCCCCTTGAGCTGGATCCCACTTTGGGCCTGTCCTTGGACCTTCTTTTCCCCAGGCTCTCTCCATTTCCATACCTGCAGTTCTTTCAGACAGGAACAAGTATGGGTCAGAGTTTTGATGATGGTATGGAAACCCTATCCCTCACTTGATGCCCTGTCTTTCTGCTAGAGGTGGTCTCTACAATCCCGACTGTAGGACATTTCATCTAAGGTCCCTCCCTTTAAGTCCTGAGAGTCTTTCAACTCCCAGGTCTCTGGTACATTCTGGAGGGTTCTCCTAACCTCCTACCTCTCAAGGTTTGCCTCTTTCCATTCTTTCTGCTGGGCCTCAGGACTTCAGTCCTTTCCCCCCACCTAATAATGCATCATGTTCCTCTCTTCCCCTCTCTGTCACCTTTCCCACCCAGGTCCTTCTGTCCCTCTCCTCTCCTGTGATTTGTTTTTTCTCTCTCTCAAGTGGGATTTTCTCTCCTCAATTGGGCCCTTCATCTTGTTAAACTTTTAGCATTCTGTGAATTGTGTCCTGGGTATTCTGTACTTTTTTATTGTTTTGGTTAATATCCATTTAATAGAGAGTACATACCATGTGTGTCATTTTGGTTTCAGTTACCTCACTCAGGATGATATTTTCTAGTTCCATCCATTTGCCTGCAAATCTTAGGATGTACTCATTTTTAATAGATATGTGGTATTCCATTGTGTAAATGAACCACATTTTCTGTATCTAGTCTTTCTGTTGTGGGATATTTGGGTTCTTTCCAGCTTCTGGCTATCACAAATAAGGCTACTATGAACATAGTGGAACATGTGCTCCTGTGGCATTGTGGAGCATTTTTTGGGTTTATCCCCAAGAGTGGTATTGCTGTGTTTTTAGGTAGATCTATTTCCAATTTTTTGAGGAGCCTCCAGATTGATTTCTAGAGTGGATGTACCAGTCTTCAAACCCACCAGCAATGGAGGAATGTTTCTCTTTCTCCATATCCTGGCCAATATATGTTGTCACCTGAGGTTTTGAGCTTAACCATTCTGTAAGGTGGAATCTGAGGATTGTTTTGATTTGCATTTCTCTGATCATTAAAGGCTTTGAATATTTCTTCTCAGACACTCAAAACTCCTCTGTTGTGAATTCTTAGTTTAATTCTACACCCCATTTTTGATTGGGTTGTTTGGTTTTTAGGTGATTAGCTTCTCCACTATATAAACAAAGTAAAAAAAAATGATCATCTCCTTAGATGCAGAAATAGCATTTAACAAAATAAAATGCCCCTTCATTTCTAAAGTATTGGATAGATCCGGAATTCAAGATCCAATACCTGAACATAATAAAAACAATTCATTGCAAACCAATAGCCAATAGTAAATTAAATGATGAGATACTTGAAGCATATCCACTAAAATCAGAGATAAGAAAAGAATGCCCACTCTCCCCATATCTGTTCAATATAGTCCTTGCAGTCCTAGCTAGAACAATAAGACAAATACAAAGATATCAAGGGGATACAAATTGGCAAAAAAAAATTAAGCTATCAGTATTTGCCGATGATATGATAGTATACATAAGCAACCCCAGAAATTCTACCAGAGAACTTTTCCAGCTGATAAACAACTTATAAAGTTAACTAAAATAAATCAGTAGCCTGCCTTTATACAAATGATAAGCAGGATGAGAAAAAAATTAGGGAAACATTCTCTTCATAATAGTCACAAATAACACAAAATATCTTGAGGTAACTCTAACCAAAGAAGTGAAAGATCTGTATAACAATAACTTCTCATCTCTCAATAAAGAAATCAAACATGATCTCAGAAAATAGAGAGATCTCCCATGCTCATGGATAGGCAGAATTAATATAGTAAAAATGGCCATCTTATGAAAGGTAATCTAAAGATTCAATGTAATCCCCATCAAAATCCCAACACAATTCTTCAAAGGCATGGAAAGAGCAATTCTTAAATTCATCTAGAAAGGCAGAAAAGTAAAATAAAAAATATTAAAAACAAAATTTAACCATAAAAGAACAGCTCAGGGAATCACCATCCCTGATCTCAAGCTATACTACAGAGCAATAGTGATAAAAACTGCATGGTATTGGTACAGAGACAGAAACATTGAAGATCCAGAAATAAAATCACATACTTAACACAAATTTGATCTTTGACAAAGAAGCCAAAAATATACAGTGGATAAAAGAAAGCATCTTCAATAAGTGGTGCTTGTCTAACTGGGTGTCTGTACATAGAAAAATGAAAATAGACCCTTTTCTATCACCTAGCACAAACCTCAAGTCCAAGTGGATCAAGTACCTTAATAAAACCAGATACACTAAATCTAATAGAAGAGAAATCAGGAAAGAGCCTTGATCTCATTAGCACTGGGGGAAATTTCCTAAACATGATCCCAATGGCTTACACTCTAAGAATTGACAAATGGGACCTGATGAAACTGGAGAGCTTCTGGAAGGCAAAGGACAAAGTCAATCAAACAAATAGGCAGCCTACAGATCAGGAATAAATCTTCATTAACCTCATAGCTGATAGAGGACTAATGTCAAAAATATAAAAAGGGACAAAAGCTTTTCAAAACTAATAGTCCAATCTTCTCTTCCCCAGTATCCATCAATGAGAATTAGGTGAAATCTACAGAGATTATTTAGTAAAACACACATAGGCTTTCTTTTGGTAGTAATAAAGATTATGATCTCTTCCTCAAAGGATCTCCCAGTTGGTGAGTCAGACAAAGAGCATTCTATTGCATTGCACTGTGTGGGGCAGGATGCTGGGGAGGCTTTCCTCTGCCAGTGAGCTCTTGAAGGCATTGGGGGCCAAAATACTAAAGAAAAATTAATTAAATATATTAATGTGGACATAAGAAAGGCAACATGGGTAGGAAAAAGTAGATTTTTGGTGGTTGCCTCATAAAGGCAGAGGCAAATTATATGCCATGTGTTCACATATGGAAAGGGAACTTTCTACATGTTTTGTGAAAGAATGGGTACCAGGACCCAACTAAGTAATGATTTCAAGGATAGTTTGTGTCTTTCAAATAAAAGCAACTTATTTGGGTAACAATTCAGCTCAGGCTCTTTTCTCTCATACTCAACCTTAAGGTTAAATATTCAACATCTTGGGAACAATGTATGCTTCACTTAAATAAATAGCACATTTAATTGGCAATTTTAAGGTAAATCTTACTGTGATTCTTTTTATATGTTTTATCATCTATATGAAAAATTCCAAATCAGTTCCAATGCAAAAAACAATCTCATCTGTGATTTCTAATTCCTTACTATATTCATGTGATTAGTCAACACATAAAGAGAAAAACAAATCTGCTCATGGTAGATTTCTAATGTTGTTGCAGTTAACACTCTGAACCTATTTTCTAAAACCTTCACAAGAT